>NC_085034.1:10915517-11259612 GCF_963692335.1 Osmerus eperlanus
CTGTGTGGTGTTTGTCATTGAAAGTGTCAGTGCCACATCACTTGTGACACAGGTCTGTTACTTGGATGACAGTGTGAACAGCCCAAAGTGCATTGAATCTGACTTTTTCAAATAAGATTTGGGCCACTTTCATATGTGGTTTTAAATCTGGTCTGATATTTGGCAATGCGATCTCAGTGTAAAGTCAAATCTGAATTTGTGCGACTTTTACGTCACCCTTGATTGACATTCGTCACAATTATGCACTGGTGGGAGTCAGAGTCAATCAGGTCTATGCAGGACACAAGTATAAGAAAATGGAAAGTTTCAGAAAATACATTAACGTCACAATGCCACCACTCCTGGCTCAGACTCCGCATCCACACACACCTCTGACTTGAACAGCCACTGCTGCAAAAAAAGCTGTTAAATTTGTTTTGGTTCTTCTCCTCCTCCTCGTCCTCCATATTACCTGCTTACTCATTTGCTGGCTTCCACAGAAAATTACTTTATTAAAAAAATGCTTAAACTTATTTCACTGACTTCCATGTTTAACAGGTGTGAGAGCATCCTGCATGTGAAGTGTTTGTTTTTGTTATTTTGCGCATTCAGGACCGAGACCAGTTCACACTGGAATCTGATATTGGCCACATTTAAAATGACAATGTGAACAGCCCTCCCAAAAATCTGATCTGATAAATAAATTGGAATTGAGCATTAAGGCTTGCAGAGTGAATATAGCCAGCCAGTTAGCCAGTCAGTCACTGCTGACTGTAACTGTGACAGTAACTGCTCGTCAACCTGTCAGGGGCTCACATGACACCTCCTCCCTCCACAAGGACCCATGGGAGTCCAGAGCATGCGTCTGAATCAAATGAGTCAGCCTGACACGCCTCTTCATCCTCCCCTCTCTACCTCCCTCTCTCTTCTCTCACCCTTGTGTTTTTCCCTCCATTCTCTCCCGATTATGGAGAGGAGACAAAGCAGGCCTTGACAGAATGACAGAGTGATGACATCACCGCACCAGTGTTTGGTCCCTGCTCTCGGCCAATAGAACGCTGAATAGGACCGTCAGAGCCAGGCGATAATGGACCCTTGTGACACAAACACATTCACTCACGCACACCCCTTTGTGCATTCACTTAGTGATGCGTACACCCACATGCACCCACAGGCTTCTGACCTCCTGTGTAAAGATAATTCATAATGATTAAGAGATTACCAGGTGATAACCCCCCTCCCCAGCCCGTGTGTCTTGTTGCCAGGAGACAGATGGAGTATTGTTCTCTGATGTTGGCACTGCCAGACTTGGCGAGGGGTTCAGCACTGTGGGTGGTATGACTTTAGTTTGTATGCGGATGTATGTGTGTGTGAGGAAGAGAGAGAGAGAGAGAGACACACAGAGACAGAGAGACATAGTGTGAGAGTAAAAAGAACACATTGAAAGCTAGCTAGTAACAATATAACGATGGAAAACCAGGCTAAGAAACTTAAAGATGGGTCAATTGAAAAAACGGCTGTTTATTTTAGGCTACATAAAACTCCAAAAACTATTTTTCGCTCAAATCAGCTAAACTATTTTTCTCGCGCGCTCCGCGCGCTCGCATTAGGTGTGGAAGTCACTAACTAGGATCACATCAAACCCAGAATGTACATGCATTAGCAGCGCAGCTGTCCAGGGCCTATCTTTCCTCCCAGTCCTTCCAATTCCCAATTGTGCAAACACTGTTAGAATTAGCTGAACAGGTAGAATCTAATAATATATCTGAGTCTGATGCCCGTGACCGAGTAGAACAAGTCATAGAGAGCTTGGCTGCATACTCTGCCGTCACAGATTTACACATTAACCCTTGTGTTATCTTCGGGTCATTCTGACCCATCAGTCATTGTGACCCACCGTCGTATTGCGACAAATTTACCTCATACAAAAACAAAGTGAAGCATTTTCTTTTAACTGTCGGGCTGTCTCAGACCCCCCACATTGGAATGGTTAAAAGAAAATTATTTTTATTTGTTTTTGTATTGGGTAAAATTGGGTAAACACAACAATGGTTCGTTATGAACCTTTGGGTCATGTGACCCGAAGGCAGCACGAGGGTTAATAGTAGCTCTGCCACTGTTTTAGTCATTGTTTGACATCAAGTTGCTCAGTCTGTGATGCGTCCTCTAAAGACCCGGCAATTCAATCAATTTCCCGGAACATTTGCAATGTAATGCAATGCAGATGTGCACACCGCTCCCTACCGAACAAGATGGGTAGCTCGGTCAGCAGGGAGCTGAAGAAGAGCGGCTACTGACGTCACTCTGCTGCGCCGCTCAGAATGCTTTTTCGTTAATTTTGCATTTCTGCAAATGCATTTGAATTTGAATTGTGGTCACGATTTTACAGCCACGTTCTTAAAATGAAAATGCATTTCTGGAAATGCAATTGAATTTGAATTGTGGTCACGATTTTGCAGCCACGTTCTTGAAAATGAAAATGCATTTTTGGAAATGCATTTGAATTTGAATTGTGGTCACGATTTTGCAGCCACGTTCTTAAAATGAAAATGCATTTCTGGAAATGCATTTTAATTTTCAAATTTTACATTTCAAATTGAATTTTGGTATCTATTTGCTGGGGCATGTTTTGAAAATTAAATCTCAAATGTCTATTTCTTTTTCATTTTAATTAAGTGAAAGATTGAGCACTCTTGAAGAAGAAAATTAAAATGCAAATAGGATGATTGATTACTAATTTCATTTATGAGTCAAATAATGCAGCCACATTCTTAAAATGCAAATGCATTTCTGGAAATGCATTTGCATTTGAATTTTGGTAACGATTTGCTTCCATAGACTGCATCTCATTCACTTTTAATAGATCTACTCACTAGATGTTCATAGCAACCATTTTTCATGCAAGTTTGAAGAAGAAAACAAAGTATTTCAGAGTTTGATAGTTTAGATAGTTTAGTTCTGATTCTTTGGTGGTACAGATTTTTGTGTGACGGGATGATTGTATGTGTGTAAGGCATTGTGTGAATGCTGAGGCTTTTTCCTTTTTTGATTACTGTGTGTGTGTGACACAGATGTTGTAGTGTCTGGGAGCCTGTATTAAACTGGGTGGTGTATCTAATCCTTTTAGAGGGGTCAGGAACACCACAGTCACGGTTCCAGGTCTCACTTGAAACTTTTGGCCCATACACACATCTGTAAACACACACCAAATGACTAATTGCTATCTACAAGTTCTTATTTACAGTAAAATGAATATGTAGAAGGCGGCAGAGGCACCAACCAAGTACATTGTATCTATGCTAACCCACCTCCCAAGGGAATGGGTCTACAATGAAAACCACATGTGCTTTATAAACACTATGTCACTGATTGCAATACAATCATGATGGCTCTAGAGGCTTTAATATTGCATCTATACATACCTATATGTTCTGTTACCTTTACTTCATACAGGCTAGCTAATGGTATTTGTTTACAGTTTGTTCTAGGTCCTTGTAGGGAGTCAAATCATTGAATCCTATGAATGGATTAAGCTGGGGGAGTGTATCTGATTAGTGTTAAAAGACTAGACTATCAATAATCAATCCATCATCCCAGGCCAGTATGTATTGATCTGCATTCTGTGTTCATGGATACTATAGTCCCAGTAGAAACAGTATCCCACTCCCTCTCATGTCTAATAAGCCCAGCACCACTGTACATTGATCTTGTGTCATTTCAATTTTAGAGGCAGGGTGTGTGTGTGTGTGTGATTTTGGTGTCTACCCCCAAACCAAAACACACACTGGGAAAGCTGGCAGACTGTAACATTTTTCAAGGTGACAAATGATTACAGCTCTCCTGTGTGTGTGTGTGTGTGTGTGTGTGTGTGTGTGTGTGTGTGTGTGTGCGCGTGTGCGACTTTTGCATGTGTTGGGAGGGGGGGGGGGGTCTTTATTTCAGTGCCAAAAAGCATTTGGTCGGTTCTGAGTGCACGTTCACGGTGTGTAACATTAGTGATGTAAGGGCTGAGAATGTTGCACCCAAAAAAATGGAGTGTGACGGGAAACGGTAACGTTAACTTGGGTATTCATCAGGGAATTAAAGCACATCGAATCGCGTTCTTATAATCCTCTCCCGACGTATAACTAAGCGAATGACATTTTGTTCGAGATCATTTGGCTGAACCAGGAAAGGACACCCCATATCTGACAACTGTATCAGGCTCAGAAAGTGGGAGGGGATAGGTAGAAATGCAGAGTTTGTTATGGAAAACCTGCTAGCGAGCAGGTTAGGTTCACAGAGTCAGTTACCATGGACACTGACCAACAGTTTTCGTTACCTCTCTTTCTGGAATGGAAAATCCCTGTTTGCCTCATATCAGGGTTACCCAACTCAAGGTTTTCATTAAACCCGCTCTCTGGAATACCCCCCAGGGCAATGTACTGGCGTGGGCGTTGTGGTTGTCAAAGATTGGCAATCAGTGGTGCTGCATTTGTGTGTTTATAAAAGTTCAAAGAGAGAGAAATGTTGGATAATGTGTTCATTTTGTTTGACCTAGTCAGCCCACACACACACACACACACACACACATGCAGAATGATTGTCTCTCACATGCAGCCTTGTCATCTGTGTGGGAACGCTTTAATTACTCGGCTTTAATCTACCAACCAATGACTCAGCCTGATGCAGTGCAAACCAATACACACACACAGTCACGCTACTTCCTACTGGATTTACTGACCACACTGCGTGAGACAGAGGATTTGCAGTTCAGAAGATGCGTTGGATTGATTAATTTCCAAGGAAACAGGTTTGGGATCTGGGAAGCAAACGTGCATGGAAAACCAAAATGTTTTTGTCTTGGCTGAATTGTTATCTTCCAACACGACGATTGTTGTGGAAACTCTGAAAGAGAGGGAGAAAGCGAGAGGTATGGCTTTCCTCTGCTGCTTTTAGGCCTGGGGACTACTGACCCGTTCCAGGCCAGACCAGGCAGGGCCAGGCCAGGCTGGGCTAGGCTAGTCTGCCCCACTAACATTCAAGCCATAAACCCCATCTGCTGTGCACTTTGCTCCATTGTATGTCGCACTGCACACACCTAATAACATCTCCGCCAGCTCCCAAACAGCATCCTCCATCCCACCCCAGTTCTTCCTGACTGTCGGTCTGTGGATAGGTTTCAGAAGTATGGATTAGACCCATCATGGTATTTTACAGATCAGTGATTGGAAAGGGAAGGAAGGGGCGGTGTGGAAGAGATGTGTTGGGACCCGGCCCATGTTTGCCATGTGTTCTGCCATGCCATGCTCTTGTACTCATCACATGTCTCATGCTTCGTGTCATTCTCATGTCATTGATTAATTTTGTCTTCTCTGTGTTTTTGTTGTTTGGTTTGACGACACCCTGTCACCCTGTTTTTTTGTGTTTGTTCCTGCGCCTCTCTGCTGCATGTGCCTGGTCCGTAGCTTTGTACCAATGGCTTGAGGCAGACCGCCATGGCACGGACCCAGAGGCCGCCGCCACAGGTAAAAAGACAAACATCCACCGCTAACACAACTGTCCCTCAACTAATTTCGACTTATTTCTCAATTGTAGTCTGTACTCCCCTCGCTTCCGTCCTTCCTTTAAGTTTGAGCATGTCATCCGTCCTTGCGTCCTCTGACCTCTTATATCCTTTTGTCTCTGTCTCTTTCTCTCTCCATCCATTCAATCCCTCCCGCTGCTTGTACGTGGCTCAGGTTTCTGAGAGCTTGTTATCCAAATAAGTTCCTCTCCTCCCTGAAGCTTGGTATTTTTACCCTCCTCCTGCTCCTCCGCCTTCTCTTCTTCAACCTGCTGTTCCCCAGATGAGCGTACCCACACAGACCTATCCCTCTACATCCCTCCTTTGTTTTGAAAGCTTTGTTTTTCCCATTTCTCTGTCCTACCTCACGTGCGTGTCCTGGATTAGCTTTAGAAGACAGGGAGAGGAAGGGAGAGGGTCATTAGAGAATAAAGAAGCTTAGGCTCCTCTGCCACAGCCTGTCCACTCTTGTCTGTCAGGTCACAGCTCAAAGCCCTAGAGACAAGATGCTGTGCTGATGCCCTGACAGTCAGTTACAAACACAGTTGCAGACACAGTTACAGTCACAGTCACCAACACAATAACAGACAGAGACACAGTTATAGTCACAGTCACATTTGCAGACACAGTTACCGACACAGCTACAAACAAAGTCACAGTTACACACAGTCACATACACAGACATGGTGCCAAAGATTGTGTGAGTGAGTGACTGTATCTGCCAGAGATTGTGTGTGAGAGACTGTGTCAGAGTTTGTCAGTGTGTTTTGGATTGTGTGTGTGAGTGTATGAGACAGAGGTACATATGAGAACAAAAGACGGAGTGTTACCTTGGGACAGTAAGGCAATAAGTATATGTTTGTGTGTGTGTCAGAGAAAGAGACAGACAGATAGAGACGGACAGAGAGAGACGGACAGAGGGAGACGGACAGAGGGAGACGGACAGAGGGAGACGGACAGAGGGAGACGGACAGAGGGAGACGGCCAGAGAGACGGCCAGAGAGACGGCCAGAGAGACGGCCAGAGAGACGGCCAGAGAGACGGCCAGAGAGACGGCCAGAGAGACGGCCAGAGAGACGGCCAGAGAGACGGCCAGAGAGACGGCCAGAGAGACGGCCAGAGAGACGGACAGAGACAGAGAGCCTCTAAGCAAGCACCTGGCTTCACTGGTACACACAGAAAGAGGGAGGCAAGGTGCCTTCCTGCATTAGTGTTAATAACAGCTTAGCAGCTTGGCATTGTGTTTACACACACTGTGGACACGTCAACTATTTAGAAAACCTCTAGTGTTGGAAATCCAAGACTTTCATTGACAGACACACCAGCCTGCACACACACAGGTCACTACAGAGCTATAGCCATCCAGCTGTGACCTTATATTTTATACAATGGTTCACCAAACCTGCTGCTAGAAAGTCAATTTCCCTTTGCATTATTCATCTGTTATAACCCCCCCCTCCTCTTTTCTCTCCCTCCCCCCTTCCTTGCTACCTGCTACTTTATGGCTTTGTGCCTGTCTTTCACTCCCTCATTCCCCTGCTCTCTCTCTGCCTTTTCTTGTGACCTCCCTGATGCCTGCTGCTGGTTTGTGTTCAGCAATCATCCTCACAGCACCTCACCCTCTGACACAGTCGTGTGTGTGTGTGTGTGGGGGGGGGGGGGTCTGTGCACGCATGCTTATGACATGTACATCTCCTCCAATGTCTTCTGTTCAGTGTTCATAAAGGAATGATTCCTACCCCCTTACTTAGACTTGACATCTTTGTGTCTTAACAAGTTTAAATTCCTAAATGCATCCACCGGCAAATCACCTTTTACCAACATCCAACATTCAATTATAGTAAATAAAGAAATATCAACCAATCCATCAATCAACTCTCCCGCTTAACTATGACTATAAAGCGATGTAGGGATAGACAGACATAGATCCACCATAGACCACCCCTCTCCCTTCAATACTAATCACATAACATCTAGCTTTGATGATCCAGTCATTAAAACCACCGCACACTATTCAATGCGTCGACGTCCCAACCAACTCCTTTTGTCCCTCCTTCTTCAGCCTCCGTGACCCCGACACAACCCCCCTAGGGTGGCCCTCGCTGTAGCCGTACACCGCGATCGATGTTCCTATACCACTCGTATTCACTTATCCAAAATCCATATCCGTTTGTCTCCTCGTCATGGTAAGATGAGAGCCCAGAGTTAATGAAATTCCGGGTCTGGATAAAGCCTGAGGTGTAGGAGCCCACGTGGGAGGGAGGGAGGGAGGGAGGGAGGGAGGGAGGGAGGGAGGGAGGGAGGGAGGGAGGGAGAGGGGGAGAGAGGGAGAGAGAGAGACGATTACATGACTACCTAGAAGTTTTTCCCTGTCACATTTTGTCTAACATTTTACCCCAATTCAACTCAGCTAGCTTTGTTTTTAGTGCCTAAGATAAGAACTTCATGTTCTCCAGCATTTGAGTGCTAGCCATTCAGCTAAGCTAAGCTAGGCTAATGTGCTAATGCACCAGGGCCCCAGTCATTCCCAGCTCTATGGAACTGTTGCTGCACCGAACACAGCTGTCAGACATTTGAGCTTTCGCGGCCCTTAATAAACGGTGTGTGGCAGAGGCTGCGTTCCTGCTACATGCTAGCATTTACTGTCGGCAGTAGGCTAATGGCGAGATAGGCCTTTGGTAGCACTTGCCGTTTCTCATAGGAGAGCCCAGGTGACAAAGTGAAGGGAGCTAAAAACAGACAGAGGCCAATGTCAGGGAAGAACATTGTGCACGGTGGGGCTCTTAAAAGTGTGTGCGTGTGTGTGGTCAGAAGGGGAAGCATTGAGTTTAGCAGCACAGATGCTGACAGAGAGGAATTCCATGTATGCTTGCCTAAACATCCCAGACCACGACAGGGCAGCTCTCCAGATGAATGCTTTTAGTCCCCCAATGACCAGTTTGCACAACCAATGTAATGCTTACAATAATACCCATAAAACACACAAACCCAATGCACTGTATGTGTTTTTCCCCTTTCCATATTATGTCTGGAATAGACCATTGTGGTTGACCGTTTTTGACAGAAGCAGTTCTTACCATTTTAATACACGTAATAACTTGTGTATCTGATAATTTTCTGTCTTTCTCTCTCTCTCTGTCTCTCTCTCTGTCTCTGTCTCTCACTAGGTGAGAACTTGGAGCAGAGCCCCCTCAAGAGAACCTTCAAGTCCAAAGTCTTGGCCCACTACCCTGAAAATGTGGAGTGGAACCCTTTTGACCAGGATGCCGTCAACATGGTAAGAACACCCAGCCACTGGAAGGGTCATACCTCATTTCTAAAAGGGATTCTGGGTAACGGAGCGAAGGCAAATCTCACCCCCCCTCTGTATCTCCGGATTTACCCATGGGGCTTTGCCCGTGGGGCTTTGCCCCGTAGACGTCTGATGTCAAGGACTTTGGAGGTGGGAATAGGCACGGGATGACACTGGGATATGTTGGGGACTCAGGAGAATCAAGCGGAGCTGGTTCATGAAGGAGGACGCGAGACATAGCGCGTCACTAGCAACGCGTCATATTATGCTGCAGGGTACTCCCTCCTAATAGGGCGGGGTATATAGCGGGGTATCCCAGCATATGCATTGCTAGTGCGACATAGACATCAGTCAGCTGCTGCCTCCGCCTCCACGGCCTCCACCCTTGGTTCTGTTTCCTGTTGTAGGGGGAATGCGTCGCTGCTCTCTGCTCGGAGGTCGAGACGGTGTCTCGTTGGGTGCGGCAGGGAGCCGATGCAAGCAGAACCACAATGCCAAATCAAATGTACAATCATGTATTGTATAGTGTGCAATAAAGTAGAAGTAAAGACATACTGAGTCCTCCTGCCTGAACCAAAGGTTACGGTGCCAAAAAAGCATTGTCATCCAAGAGAAAGCATGAGTAAATGATGGAAATTATTTTTATGTGTGAAATGTGTGTCACGTGTGTGTGTGTGTGCAAGCGATTGCGCCCGGACCACTGATTTCCAACTCAGGTGATCTGTCATTGATAGCTGTCCCTCCCAGCCGTTTGGCCAGGAAGTGGCATTCCTCTACTGAGACAAGGTCACAGCTATTCTACCCCCCCCCCCCTCCCCCAAAGTCAGCAACGCTCAATAATTCAGCGGCGCTTCTCCGCTTACGTCGGCATGGAAACTGGCCATTGTGGGTCTGTAAGGGAACACCGCCGTGTGTTTGGGATGAGCGTCATACTTGGATACTCAGCCTGGCACATCTCCCCATCACCATTTACACCTAATCTTCCCTCCCTCCACTCCTCTCATCTTTGACCATCACCTCATGCAGTACTCCACTATCCTGTCACTTTGGATGGGAGGGGGGGATGTAGGAGGTAGTGGGAGGAGTAGGGGGAGGCCCTGGTATAATCATGCTTCCCACCCCAGTAGAACCACAGCAAAGCTCCTTTGGTGATTGCTTTTCATGTCCCAATCCCCATCTCATAAATCCCTAGTCCTGGCTGGCCTGTTTGTCTGTCTTTTCCTGTATCTCCCCCTTCCTCGGTCTCTCCCTTCCTCAATCTCCCCCTTCTTCCATCTCTCCCCATAGGACTGTATCTGACTGTAAGTGACCGTAAAAGGGTCAGTGCAATGTCAGCACCCATCCAGCACCTAACCAGCACAAATGGGATTGTTCCCTTGGGATTCCCTAAATGGGGGTCGGGGGAGGGGGGTATTATTACCATATTCCCACCGGAGGCACAGTTTAAGGCCGAATTATACTAGTCCGACTCCGTTACGGACAGACAGACAAACGGAGTCGGACGGCTTCGTTGAATTTATAGTACTCCGAAGGCTGTGGGTGCTGAAAACAATTCACCGCCAGAAATGTAGGTGGAGCAACGCTGCCACATGACGTCTTTGTGTGTGGAACCAATTGCGGACCAATCACAGCCAAGGGGTATCCGTAAAATGACGGACTAGCGGACGGATAGTCAGGATAATCAGGAGGTGCACGTAGAGCTCTGTGTCCGTCTCCGTGAAAACGGAGTAGTATATTTCGGCCTTAAGGCTGTGATTTACTCCATGCTCCCCTAATCCAATCAGTGCACTGACCACAGGGTCCGTTTGTTGTGCGTGTTTGCATATTTGTGTGTGTGCATGAGTTTTTCCTGGAGTTGTTTTCATTCGACAAATAAACATAATGGGGATAATAAGCCTTATTTATTCCACTGCTGACTGTGTGCTTATGGATACGGATTGTGCTTATTTGATATAGTTTACAACTGTCTCACACACACACACACAAACAAAAACACACGCATGGTGTGACGGAGTTGCTGTCTGTATTCATGGGATGTTTGATCAGCAATTTACAGCCATTCAACAGTTTTTCTGTTCAGAAATTGTTTGTAAACAAACTGCTTCCCTCTCTGCCTCTGCTCTTTCCTCCCTCCTCATTTTCCTCCCCACTCCTCTATGTCCCCTTTCTCCTCTCCTCCCTCCTTCTCTTCCTCCTCCCCTCAGCTGTGCATGCCCAAAGGCCTCTCGTTCCGGACGCAGGCGGACTTGCGTGAGCCCCAGTTCCACTCCTTCATCATCACCCGGGAAGATGGCTCCCGCACCTACGGCTTTGTCCACACCTTCTATGAGGAGGTGACCAGCCCGCAGATCTGCAGCGCCATGCAGACCCTCTACCAGATGCACAACGCCGAGAACCCCTCCTCCAACCCCTCCTCCTCCTCCTCCTCTTCCTCCTCCAGCATGGACTCCCTGGCCAGCAGCATGGACGAGGCTGACTCGTCCTCGTCGCAGCGGGGGGGAGGAGTGGGCATGGGCGGCTACGACGCGTCGCGAGACACGCTGTACGTGTCTAAGGCACTGTGCCTGATCACGCCCATGCCCTTCATGCACGCCTGCCGCCGCTTCCTGGCCCAGCTCCACCGGGCAGTGACCTCCGCCTTGCCCCCCCCCCTCCCCCTGGAGAGCTACATCCACAACGTGCTCTACGAGGTGCCCCTGCCCCCGCCGGGGCGATCCCTCAAATTCCACGGCGTGTACGAACCAATTGTGTGTCAGCGGCCCGGGCCTGGAGAGCTCCCGTTGGCTGACTTCCCTCTGGGCGTGGCCTTCTCCCAATTGGGGGTGGAGAACCTGGTTCAGCTGTTCACCTGCACCATGCTGGAGATGCAGATCCTGCTGTACTCCCAGGGTGAGTGCACACACATACACACACACACACAGGCGCACACACACGCAGGATTCCCTTACTTACCAGTGTTCTTGCTGACTTGGCTCATACAGTTTTGACACACACACACACAACCACACGCATACAAACACTCCTAGAGAACACACATGCACACACACACAGAGGAAGGGTTCATTAGAGGGATGACAGGTGGCAAGGAGGGATGGGGGCGGAGGGGGGAGACTTATCCCTCCAATCAGCCTCTCCAGCTGGACTGCTTTAAACAAACCTGGCAATCATGCCCTCTCCTGCTCTGGACTGGTGGTGGGAATACTAAACAAGGTTAGGGTTAGAATGTAATCTGCTGGTGAGGGGAGGGAGTGAGGGAGATGAGGATTGAGGGAGGGAAAAGGAGAGGATGGGATTGTCCTACAGTGTCCTGTTAATTGACATTCTAGTGGGCAAAGAGGATTGCCTGTAGAAGGTTTCAAATCTCTATTTAATCTCTCAGGGTGAGTTCTGAATGTGATCTAATTCACTTTAATTGAATAGGAATATTAACATGGGACCACTGTCTGACGACTCACTCTCAGTCCCTCATGTACGTACATTTGCAAACGTAGCTTTATCAGCGCAATGGCCAACCCGCAGAAAGCACACGCTGTGATACTTCAGTTTACATCGTATTTACCAAACCTGCAGTTCATCGGCTAATCAGCGCCTTTCTCCGCCCACTATACCGTAAATTGCAAGCATTTAAACGCCCAATTGAATGGGCCTCAGATCATGGATCAGCCACCAAAGTCAAAACAGCGAAAACAAAGATTTAGTGATAACTAAATTGATGTGCTTGTTCATGAGGTAACAGCAAATTTAAATATTATACAAGGCCGGAATTCCACACCGACAAACAAATGCTATCTGGACCAAAATGACTAATTCCAGTAACTGTAATATTGCATGGCTGCTTAATATGTAACACGTAATGATTTTGGGTTCACTCAACTGAAAAAGTGTGATCCTTGTGGCAAAAATGCTTTCATCTCATCTCCTTGGCCTATGTCTTCGTCTTGCTCGGATTACTGCTGCCATTTCACCAGGAGGTATATGCAAGGAAACCCGTATCCTAGTTTACACCTGCTTTTAAGAGGCGCTGAATTTTCACCGCAAAATAGAGGCACAGCGGTTTTTGTACATACCGCAGAATACATAATTAGGCGCACTTTACGCATCCCCTCCCATCTCTTTGTGGGAAACTCCCACTTTCCCCTTGACCCTCCCGTGAATACATATGCATGACACGGAAAAGCGCAATTTGCCATTTTCAGTTCCCGCGACAGGCAGTCTGCGCTTTTACCTCAGTGAGGCATGTTTGTACATACCTCTGCATGCTTTTATGCGCACGTTGCGAAACAAATACACCTAAAGTGGGCGCAAAAGCGTTAGTACATGAGGCCCTCAGTGTTCAAACAAAGAGATTCCACCATGAGAGACGCCCCCCCCCCCTCAGGAAATGACAGACAGGCCACTCTCCTTTTACCTCTCCCCCCGTCATCTCTCACTCATCCTTTCCGAGAAAGACGTACTCCTCCCATGTATTATTTATCACACCAACCGTCAAGAGTTGCCTATGAAAGGGAATAATTAAAAACCCTTCAAATGCAGCAAATCACGCTCCCGTTCCATCTGAGCGCTCTTTATTTTCCATTGGGCAGCACAGCGGGCAGGCCTGTTCAGCTCCCGCTGTAAGACATGAGCGCCAGACCTGGTCTTAATGTCTCCTTAATGAACATGCAACACTTGTTTTGCCCCGAAGGGCGTTTGACGGAAAGAGTCCATTTAGAAGAGCGGTGTCTGTGATGCTTGCCGTTATTGTTCTCATCGATAGCGTTCATCCGTCAACAAGCAATTAAAATCTGACAGGCAGTTCGCCCCCCATCCCCCCCTTTGTGTTTCCTCTGCTCTCACTCAGTTGGATGTGACACAGAGCATGGGGGGGATAATGACAGACGGTGTCTCCTCCAATTGCCCGGTTCAGCCCCCCGCTGATCTTGGCCGAGGGGGATTTTTATTATTAGTCGTTCATTTGTTGTTCACTCGCTCAGAGACACAGTCAGATAAACAAAAATCTAAACTGGGGGCATCTTTTCCGTTGCCATAGATCTGGATGAACTGATGCCCTTTGCAGTGCAGAGAGAGTCAGACTAGGGTGACAGAGCAGTCTTATCGAAGGTTGGCAGAGGTATGCACTGCAGTCTGAAGGATATGAGCTTTGAAATGCCACTGGCCCTATCTGTCATCTCCACAGTGAGTAATCTGCCACATCTCTGTGTTAGTGCTTTCAGTTGAACGCCATTCTCTCTTCCCTTCTGACAGTGTCTGCATGAATGTGGGTGTGTACACGCGCATGTGTGCATGTGTGTGTGCAATCCTGTGTGTCTTTGCTAGTGCACATGTGTATGCATGTGTACATGTGTGTTTGTTGCGTTTGCATGTGTGTGTCTAAATGTGTATAAGTTGCTTTTGTGTATGTATGTATGCACATATGCGTGTGTGAGATATCCATCAGTCCCAGACCCAGTTTCGCTCTGAGTGTGTTCCTGTTCCCCAGTGTCAGCTGTGACCCCGTCACCAGTGCTCCCAGCCAGACTGATGCAGATCTGCAGTGTTGCACTGCGGCCTGCTAAACACCAGTGTGGGATGTGTGCCGGAGAGTGCAGTGCATTCCTGGTGACCTATCAGCACTATTAACAACGGTCATAAAATGTCCTCGGGAGTTTTTCCACCCATTGCTTGTGTGTGTGTGTGTGTGGAGGGGGGGGTGCCGTGAACGATACATGGCTATTGGAACACGACAGAACTGTTGTGATCTCCTATTGCCCTTGTGCAATCCCGCATCAAGGATGGGATATCATCGTTCTCTGTTATCGTCCACTCCCCCACCCAACCATGAACCTTTTGCGGCAGCTTAGATTTTTATTTTGCGGGATGAAGGGGGTGAGTCTACAATCTGTAAAAAGAGAATGGGTGAATATGATATTATGAGCGGAGGCAAATGAGAGGGGTTAGCCTTCTGATGCGGTTAATGAAGGCTCATAGAAGGTCTGTGTGTGAGACTGAACTTGGCTCCCTCAGGACAGTGATCAGGATCTGGGATGAGATCTGATCAGAGATATTATCTCTCTCTGTCTTTTTCTTCTGTCTCTCTCTCCCCCTCTCTCTCCCACCTCTCTCTCCTCCTTTTGCTCTCCCCCCTTGGTACCTCTCGCTCCCCCTCTTGCTCTGTCTCCCCCCTCGCTCTCTCTCCTCCTCTTTCTTTGTGCTGTCTCCTCTCTCCCGTTGCCTCTCTCCCCATCTCACACTCTCTCTCTTTACCCATCTCTCTCTCTACCAGTGAAGCCAGGTGGTTGTTTAGATGGGGGGTATGTCAACCTCTTCACTGTAAAGCAGACAGTGTTGTGTTGTCACCCAGGTCAGTTATCTGTTCACCCTCAGACTGCAGCGTTTGTCTGCACCCCTTCTAGGTTTTCCCTTCATTTATTATTCAGTATTGCAGTGTGAGACATTAGAGCCTGTTTATTGTGTGTGTGTGTTCCCTCCAGGCCTGTACGGGTATGTGTGGGTTTGCTGTGCATTACAGCTGAGGTAGAGAGTTTACGCAGCACTTTTTCAGCTCGACCTTTTCGGTTTCAACCACTCTTTCTGTCTCTCTCGTTCTCTCTCCCCTTTCTCACTCTCCCGTTTTTTTTTCTGCTGTGTGACTTTAATCTCCCACTCTCTCTGTTTATCTCTCTTTCTTATCTCCCCTCCCTCTTTCTCACTCTCTCCCCCTTATCTGTAGTGTGACTTTCATCTTCCACGCTTTGTCTAGTCTAGCCTTTTATACATGACATTATATGAAAGGACTCATCCTGTTATTGTAGCACAACCACTACTACACACACAGTTATTAAATTAAACTCCTCTCCTCAGTCAGACATATACTTCATACATTAATTCTCTTCAACTCACTTATTTGCATCCCGAGTCTCAAACAAGAAGCAGTGACACCTGCAGTGGCACACTCATAGACACACACACAAGCTATCAGTCTCCCATATACTTGCAATGCATTCATGTCCACGACATGCACACTAGCTAATGACTCCCCTCATACACATGCAAAGCCAAACAAGGCCAACAGAGGGAGAGGATGGTGGGTTTGAGTTAGTGTTGGTGTGTGCATATCGTGCTCCGATCCTTGTTAAAGGAGACTGGGTTCCAGCCAGGTTGTGTGTGGGGATTCAATATGCTTGCTTGCTTGTAGTTGTCCATCGAGGCCGATGATGACGTCCACTTCTGACTTTCAACAGTGAGTTTTCTGGTGGCTGTATAGTCATATCCTGGATCCACAGGTGGGACGTGTATGTAATAGGTTGTGTTTCTTTTATGCTTTCTTTCCTGCCTGTCCTGGCTGTCCTGTCCTCCTCCAGTGCTTTGGTCCCATCTTGGCACATCTTACGCCAGGTGTTACAGTCAGCAGCCAAGCCCTCCAGGTCCCCAGGTCTGATTTTACATTTCTTTAGCACTGTTTTTATTTGGTCTTTATAGCGCTTCTCCTGCCCTCCAGCAGAGCGTTGGCCTTGGGCGAGCTGGCCATACATCACTTTGTGAGGCAGCCAATTGAGGGGCATCCTTATAACGTGCCCCAGCAATCGTAGCTGGTAGTGGGTGATGGTGGCCTCAATGCTCTTTCAGCCTAGTCTCCTGAGGATCTCAGTGTGTGGCACTCGGTCACGCCAAGTGATTCCTAGCATGCGCTGGAGACAGCGGATGTGAAAATGCTCCAGGGACTTTACATGGCGGCTGTAAGTGACCCAGGCTTCACAACTGTAGAGGAGGGTGGTGATGCAAACGGCTTGATACACAGAGATTTTTGAATGGAGATATAAGTTCTTGTTTTGAAAAACCTGGCGCCTAATTCTCCCAAAGGCAGCTGATGCTTGTTGGATTCTTGTCGATGTGGAACATTGTCGATATTATTGTCCTCAGAGAGGATGCTCCCCGGGTATTTGAATGATGGTACTACAGATGCTTATCAGTGATGCTGAAGATGGGTGGAGTGGATGGGATGTTGGTGCTCCATTGACAGACCACCTCTGTTAAGGTGATGTTGATGGTCAGCCCATCCTGCTGTAAGCCTTCACAGCTGCATCCAGGATATCCTGGAGGTCTTGTGGAGTGTGAGCCACAAGAGCACAGTCATCTGCATACTGCAGCTCAAGGACCCTCACTCTGTGCAGCTTGGTGGTTGCTTGCAGCATCCTGATGTTGAAGAGATTGCCATCTAGCCTATAGACCACTGTCACCCCGCTGTTGTCCTCAATTTTCTTATGGAGAAGCTGGGTGACGCATAGGAGGAAGATGTTAAAGAGCACTGGTGCTAGTACACACCCCTGCCTGACCCCTGTGCACACAGGGAAGGAGGCAGACTCTTGTCCTCCTATCGTCACCTTAGTATTGTTACCATCATGAAACTGTCGGAGGATGTTGAAAAACTTGCTAGGGCATCCAAACCGGAGCAGGATGTTAGTGTTAACCGGTGGTCTGTCCAGCATTCTGCACCTCTCATGGCCCTGCACATGAGAACTTCTTTGATGTCGCAACGTCTCACGATGACAGTCAATCAGGTGTCAATGTTTAGAGCGTGGGTGCATCCATGATGTTTTGTATTTGGTATTTTGCTGGAAGATAGTGTTGGTTATGGTCAGGTTGTGCTCAGAGCAGAGAGTAAGTAATCTCATGCCATTTGAGTTGGCCTGACCAATACCATGCCTGCCAAGCACTCCTTTCCATATCCTATCACTCTGCCCCACAAGAGCATTGAAGTCCCCAAGGAGGAGGATCTTGTCGGTCTTGGTGATCTGGTGGAGAGCCTCATCCAGTGATAAAATGAGTCTTTAACCTCAGTGTCGGATGGCAGGGTTGGCGCATACACACTAAGAAGTGTAGCAAAGCGGCTCTTCGACAGGGGGATACAGAGGGTCATCAGTCTTTCACTGATGCCCACAGGTGTTTCAGTGAGTCTTGGTAGCACTCTGTTCCTGATGGCCAGTCCCACACCGTGCAGATGTTGTCCACCTAGGGGGTGGCCTTTCCAGAAGAAGGTGTAACCGGACCCTTCCTCTATTAGCGACCCTTCATCAAGTAGCCTGGTCTCGCTAAGTGCGGCGATATCGATGTTGTAACACCTCAGCTCAGTGCTCTTCTTCTGTGAGGTATTTTGGTCCTGCCTTAGGAGTCCAGGAGAGTTCTTACATTCCATGTTGCCAGTTTTAGGTTTGGGGATTTATTTCTTCTGTTTCGACCGCAGAAGTGGAATGACCCAGACTCAGTCCCAGCTGATAGCGACCAATACCCTTGGGGGGCAGCTGTGGCTCAGGGGGTAGAGAGGGTCGTCTGTTAATCGCAAGGTTGGGGGTTCGATCCCCGATTCCTCCCAGGCCATGTGCCGAAGTATCCTTGAGCAAGACTCTGAACCCCAAGTTGCTCCCAATGGGCAGGCCGGCACCTTGCATGGTAGCTCGCTGCCGTCGGTGTGTGAGTGTGAGTATGAATGGGTGAATGAGAGGCAAACATTGTAAAGCGCTTTGAGTGCCGCTAAGGTAGAAAAGCGCTATATAAACGCAGTCCACTGTGCCGCTGACGTGCAGGGCTCTGACTAGAAGCTCCCAGTCTATTTAAACCTGCTCCCGTCGCCAGTTGCCCCATCGCCGCCAGTCTTCAACCAGATGTGGATCCAGAGAGTATACACCGTGGTCAGAGGTGGATACCTGCGCTTAAGAGATTATCTAGAGTGCCGTTGGAGGCGCGCTATCCCCAGTAGCACTATCTTCACCATCGTGAGGTAAATCTGGTGGCATGGGTGAGCCCAGGACGACCAGTTCCCCATCCAGGCTGCAGGAGGCTGCCGGGTCCTGGCTCTGTTTAGGTCCGCCTATTGTGCACCGCCAGCGCATTGCTTTTCTGTCGGGGTCTGCTCCCTTAGCCTTGCCTCAAGAGGCTAACCCACAAGGCAGTGGGGCTACCTACCCATAGCTGGGGCGGTGGTTGACGGGTGCCCGGGCGTGTCCCAGAGATGTGGTGTGCAGGCCCACCACATCTCTGGGACCCACTGCTGCTCCGAGATCCCCTGCAGTTTAGCCTGGGACCGAAGGGTACCCAGTTACCATGTGCGGCCACGAGGAGGCACTGCAGGAGTCTTGGTGGTGGAGAGGCTATGTACTGGCAGAGGAGACTTTCGCTCTCGGCTCCTCTTTTCACTCCCTATGAGGGAGATAGCCAGCGGCGGTAGCTGAAAGCAAAGAGTTGCAAGCAGAAGGCAACATAGAGCAGTTTTTTTTCTGGATATAAATTGCTTGGGTCTGTTTAATGCAATGCAATCTTGGCCTTCGAAAGCCTTATGCATTTTGAATGAGTACGCGCAGCGGATAGATGGAAGGGAAGAGAATTCAAGTCAGAGCGAAAGATGGAGGGAGGGAGGGAAAGATGGAAGGACGAAGGGATGGAGAGACTGATCGGATAAAAAAAAGGACACTCAGGCATCATTTTAATCATATCTGATGAAACGGCTTGACTCAATACAGATTAAGGCCAGTGGCCCCTGGTATTGAGACAACACATACACACACACAAGCACACACACACCAAAAAGTGATTGAAGGGAATCCATCATGACAGAATCTCGCCCCCACCGATTGCTCGCAAATTCAATTTAGATCCATTGATTAAAGTCGGGTTCTGCTTTTTTTCACCCAAACTGCGTACCTCCACCCCCCCTCCACCCACCCTCTCCTCGCAGACTACCAGCGTCTGATGACGGTGGCAGAGGGCATCACCACCCTGCTCTTCCCGTTCCAGTGGCAGCATGTGTACGTGCCTATCCTGCCCGCCTCGCTGCGCCACTTCCTGGACGCCCCTGTGCCCTACCTGATGGGTCTGCAATCCAAGGAGGGCACCGACCGCTCCAAGCTGGAGCTGCCTCAAGAGGTACTTACTGAGGTGGTGTGTGTGTGTGCACCCATGCATGTGTCTGTAACTGCAGCTGTTTGTGTGCTGTCACGCATGTGACTTTGCGTTGTGTCTGTGTGTGCATGTTTGTGCTTTTGTGTGTGTGTGTGCATCTGTTTGTGCACCCATGCAATGTGTTTTGACTGCAGCCGTTTGTGTGCTGTCACGCATGTGACTTTGTGTGTGTGTATGCGCGCACGTGCGCTTATGCATGTGTCTGTGAGGGCAGCTGTTTGTGTGCTGTCACGCATGTGACATTATGTGGTGTCTGTGTGTGCATGTTTGTGCTACTGTGTGTGTGCTTGTGTGTGTGTGTTTGTTTGTCATACGGCCGTTGCGCTAAAAGCTAATTGATGCTGAGTACACAGTGTCCAAGGCTATCCAATCCTGAATCCGCACTCTGTCCAATGAGACCTGGTCTCAGACCTGAGTCTAAGAATACATCTGGCAGACTGTGTGGCTCCTATTCATAATCCTGGAACCTATAACAGGGCCTGATCCTGCCCCTTGAACATGTTTTGTGCCATCATTGTATCAATACCCTTACGGAAGAAAAATATATTGCAGTATATTGGAAAATATCATGTGATATATATTAGGCAATATATTCCCATTTATGGGATTTAATATTTATATATCCAATACATATATTGATGATATATATATTATACACTATAATATATATTCATGTAATATATTGCAATACATACAAAATATACAAATGATTGCCGCTTTCAATATATTGCAACATATTGA
Source organism: Osmerus eperlanus (assembly GCF_963692335.1). NCBI lineage: Eukaryota > Metazoa > Chordata > Actinopteri > Osmeriformes > Osmeridae > Osmerus > Osmerus eperlanus. The sequence continues at coordinate 10,936,007 of NC_085034.1, forward strand.
ACATGAATATATAATATATGTGTTTATATATCCCAAAATATATGCAATTGTATATTTATAAATACCACCATAATGTATTCCGATTTATATGGGAAAATGTATTGGTAATATATGTAAAGATATAGTGTCACATGTATGTTTAATATATGGTAGAATATATTTTAAATATATGTAAATATAGCTGCAAGCAGCAATGGCGGATTCCTCCTTCAAAATGGCAAAATGTTTTAAAATTGACATAATAGATAGTTACACTGGGATTAACCAGAAGACTAGAAACCGTTCTGTCAAAAAAAAAATGCCTATGACTGGTTTTAAACCTACAACCCTTCGTTTACCAGCACAACATCTCCAATTGAGCCATTCCCAGATCTGGACTTTGCCATGTTCAGTAACTGGATAATAAAATAAGAAGTTTCTCCTATGGCAAGCATTGTCAGATTTGGTCCAAGCTGTAATTCAGTCATATTTTCACATATCAAGGTGAAACTTTGCAGGGTACTTCAGGGGGGTGTCACCTTAAAGCCTATTCCTGACGGAGGAATCCTAATTATATGCAAAGATATACATGAAATATATGTACAGATATGTGTTCAATATATTGTGGAATATAAATAAAATTATATGGAAAGATATTGGAAATATATACTGACAATGATCGCTTCCGGCAAACTTATTTTTAATAAGCCATTTCCCCCTAAATAAATGTCAATCTTATTTACGTTTTTGTGGGCACATTTTCAGTTAGCAGATGGTACTGGTTGAATCTGGTTGATATCAGATTCCATCTGATATACTGTCGCTGACAACGTTGTTAGAATACCTTCTAGATGGCTGAGCAGTTAGGGAATCGGGCTATTAATCAAAAGGTTGCCGGTTTGATTCCCGGCAGTGACATAGATTAGCCTTAAAATTACGCCGTGTCCTGGTCAAGGCACTTCTCTGCACAAATAAAAAAATTATATTACATATATTTCTTTGATTACACGTTCCATTAAAATCTGATACACTTAAACGCCGCCCTCGAAAAAATGCAGCAACATTAAATTTAATTTACTATAATTCTAATTTATTTTTAATACAAACAGGTACGGCACAAAACTTTCTGCATCACTATTAGTATCCTCATCTGCCTCCTCTCCGACGAGACACCAGAGATGTCGCCTACTAATTAATAAACTGCTTTGCGCAATTCCTGTGTTGTTCTTAATTAGAAATTAAATAATAATAATAAAAGCTGCCCTCTTGTACACACCGCCCTCATCAAAACATGTAATTCAAGAAAAGCTATAGCATTTAATTGAAGAAATACAGTATAAGACATTATTAGTGTAAAACATCTTGGGTGCCCAAGACTTATGCACAGTACTGTATTTAAAATATATTCTACATATAAACATACATGTGACACTATATATTTACATATCTTACCAATAGATTTTCCCGTATACAGCGGCATACATTATGGTGGTTATTTATAATTACATAATTGCATATCTTTTGGGATATATAAACACATATATTATATATACATGTTCAATATATTGCAATACATTGAAAGCGGCAATCATTTGTATATTTTGCAATGTATTGCAATATATTAAATGAATATATATTATAGTGTATAATGTATCAATATATTTTCCCATGTATTTCCATATATAATATATTGGAAAATGTAATAGAACATAATATATGACAATATATTTCAAGTTATATATTGGTGAATATATTTTTCTTCCGTAAGGGTATACAGACATCTGTCTGTGTGTCGCATCCCCTCTCTCAAAGCAGGCTTGTCCTCAAACATCACGAGCAGAAGAACCCTTCGTCTGTGTGTGTGCGCGCGCTTATGCGTGTCTGTGTGGAGAGGCAAGATAAAACTGTAAAACGCCGGCACAATCCCAAATCCCACAATCCCAGATTTCCCTTCTCCTGCTCGTTAATCAGCCTCCCCCCAGCATGGATGGTAACCCTGGAGCCCCTCCACCTTCCCCCAGTCCAATTTTCCGCCCTCACAGCCCCCCCCCCCCCCCCCCCCCCCCGTTTTAAAGGTCACCAAGTCCCACACATGAGCAGGGTTTCTTTTTGTTGAATGGCTCTTTGAAGTGCTTCTGACCTAGAAATGGAGGGATGAGAGAAAGGAGGAAAGGCGAAGGAAAGGATCACAGAGGAGGAGTGGGAGCAGCGAATGAGTGCGTGGATTGAATCATTTGGGGGGTTTTCCTCATTTTTGGAAGATGCACTCTTTGGAAGAGAGTCATCTCTTCCACTTGGCAGGGCTGTCGTACATGTTTTCATTTAGAATGGCAAAAAAGTACAGCCTTGCGCATAGATACACACACACACACACTCTTGTTATTTTGTCATGAAACAATCTAGGCCAAACTTTCCAGAAACGAGAGCTCTGGTCTATTACTTTTCCTGTAAGCAAAATGCTCAAGCATACCCAACAGTGGAGCTTTCCTCCCTTTTCCTGGAACTCCTAAAGCAGGGGATGGGTCACCTTCTCCCAAAACCAGCTATCTTGGTCCAATCCACATGAGGTCAGATCTGTGCTTTCTACAACTGAGTATGTCCATCGCAAAACATCTAATGGCACATGTGTCAATCCCAGACCCAGTTAGCTAACAGACCAGACCACAGATCCCAGATTAAAGAAATAACAGCTTTGTTGTTTAATAAACCACTACAATTGACAAAGCGTGGTGGCTATGCTAGTGCGATCTACTCAGGTGTGTGTGTGGCTCCTGCCAGTGAGTCCATGGGGAGGGCTGCAGTAGCTGGATAGAGTGTTGGAGTCTGTCTCCTCTCTCCAGTGGTGGTGTCTGGAACGAGAGTGGCAGAGTGATAGATTACTCTGGAGCTCTAGGAGGCCAGGCTGTAAACCCATTTTACAACTGTGAGCTGCCATTATGGGTGCTCTGACGATGTGTGTGTGTGAGTGGTTCTCTGTGGTCCTCGAGGAAGAAAATACACTTTTGAATGTGCATGATTAAGAATGGACATGAAAGTGTGGGGCGTGTGTTCGTGTGCATGCACACACACAGGTCCACGTGTGTGTTTGTGTGTTTACACACCTGCGTTTGTGTGTGTGCTCGTGTGTGTCTGGATGAGAGATTTAAAAAAAAATATCCCGGAGGTGTCATGTTAATTTCATAATATCAGATTTGGTCTGAGCTCATGCATTAATCTGCTATCATAAATCACTCACTGGCCTACATTCCCCATTCTCTAGCCCCCAAGACACACACACATGCGCGTGCACCACATTCTAACCCCAATCTGTCCTCAATATGCTTGTTTTTTAAGGAGGATTTACCAAGATCCATCACACCTACCCTTGGTTTACCTTCTTACTCTTGATAACTACACTATTGTTTGAGTTCTCAAATAACTCTCTAAAGATTCAGATGGCTTCTCTCCTGTCTCCTGTCCTCCTGGGGCTTTTCAGATTTGTTTTCTGTAATGGTAAATACCACCTCCCAAGAGATACTTGGGTGGATGATTATGTGAAGAAGTAAGGGTGTTCTCTGACTCTGTCTGTCTGTCTGTGTGTCTCTCTCTCTCTCTCTCTCTCTCTCTCTCTCTCTCTCTCTCTCTCTCTCTCTCTCTCTCTCTCTCTCTCTCTCTCTCTCTCTCTCTCTCTCTCTCTCTCTCTGCATTCTCTGTCTCTTTGTCTGTCTCTCCCCTCCCTCCTCCTCTCTGTCCCTTCCCCAGGCTAATCTATGTTTCGTGGACATCGACAACCACTGCATCGACCTGCCAGAGGACTTCCCCCAGTTCCCCAACAAGCCTGACTTCATCAAGGAGCTGAGTGAGGTGCTGCTGAGCTATGGTCTGTCCCCACAGGGCGGCGCTCCTCTTGTCCCCACCACCTCCTCCTCCTCCCCCTCCCCAGGCTCGGTGTCCAAGGGTCTGAGGAGCCTGGCGCTGAGCGAGCTGGAGGACGATGGGCGCAACGGGAACCTGGGTGGCGAGGAGCAGGCAGTGCTGGAGCTGCTCCAGGGCAACGCCACACTGGAGAGGCTGCGGGCTCTGGCCAGACGCACGGGGGTGGAGGTGGGACGCGTGGATGCCTCCGGGGGGGGCGCCCAGCAGCAGGCAGGGGGGCGGACGGTGGCGGAGGAGCTGAGGAACGCCAAGCTGAATGTGCAGCTCCGGGAGGTGTTTGCCAGCCGCTTCACCACCATGTTTGCCGACTACGAGGCATTCGTCATCCAGAGCGCCCCTGACCTGGAGTCTTGGCTCACCAACCGGGAGCAGATGCACAACTTTGACAAGGTGCGACACACACACCAGGGTTCCCGCGGGGTCTTAAAAAGTCTTAAAAAGTCTAAAATTCGGAACTTTAAATTTAAGGCCTTAAAACGTCTTAAAAACGGCCAGATTTTCATCCGAGGTCTTAAATTTCATTTAGTCAGGTCTAAAAAAGGTTTTACCCTCGTTCATTTCCAGAACCGCTGGCCGCAGAAAGTTATGACAAAGTAGCAAAAAAGTATTGAGTCGCAGCCTACAAAGCGGAGCTCTACAAACGAAACCAGCAGAACGCTGCCCTCAGAAAGTTGGTTCGGTGTGTTGTAGTTCTTTCTGGGGGATATTGGTGTTGGTATGTACACGGTGATAAAACTACAAATCCTGTTATAAATGCAATACCTGCCCGCGAAATACGTCTGCGCTTCCACAGAGTTTGTTAAAGTTCGGCTACGTGTGGAAAATGGGAAAGTGTACTTTCAACGAGACATGGCTAGATCACAGCGATTTCCGCTGTTGGTTACAAGCGGTACCCAGCTCCAGGTACAAGGCTCGCTGCAAACTTTGCCCAAAAAATATTCCAAAATTACTAATGTGATTGTTTTATCTGTAAATTAAATTTATTACATTTAGTCATTTTTTACATTTAGTCATTTAGCAGACGCTCTTATCCAGAGCGACTTGCTTTTTCAATGACTGAATTCATTGAAATAAAATGTTTTTTTTCAGAATTTCTTTGATTTGAATATTTTTTGGGGTGATGCGTCGTGTAGGTCTTAAATTTCAATCTTTATGGTCTTAAAATGTCTTAAAAAGGTCTTAAATTTGACTACATTTAGTCATTTAGCAGACGCTCTTATCCAGAGCGACTTACAGTAAGTACAGGGACATTCCCCCGAGGAAAGTAGGGTGAAGTGCCTTGCCCAAGGACACAACGTCAGTTTGCACGGCCGGGAATCGAACTGGCAACCTTCGGATTACTAGCCCGATTCCCTCACCGCTCAGCCACCTGACTCCCGACTAACTGAAACCTGCAAGAACCCTGACACACACACACTGGCCCCCTCGTGCCTGTACAAAAAGATGTAATGGCAAGCGATTGTGGTTCCATTCATGGGGACTCCACCAAGTACGACAGGACATTTTGGATTTGTTTTTACCAAACAACTCACTAAGACAGTATAAGATAAGCATGTCTGGCGTTTGCTATTTCAACATGAAGAGATTTTCAGTCAGAATATAGAACAGGGAGCCATGGAGGTATGCAGTCACAGGGGAAATTCAGCAGCTAATAGTCCCATATCAGAGAGCGAGAGCCTCTTTTTACACACCGTTTGTGCTTGTTCCTGTGAAATATCTCCATGCTGCATTTGTTTGTGACCATGCATACAATAGGGGTCTGTACGTGTAGCTACCTGAGTATTTATGTATCTGGTTCCTGATTCACTTGTGCGTATGTGTACTTGCCTGTATGTGTTAACCCGCCTCTCCTCCTCCCCTGTTCTCAGGCCTCCTTCCTGTCTGACCAGCCCGAGCCCTACCTGCCCTTCCTGTCCCACTTCATCGAGACCCAGATGTTCGCCACCTTCATCGACAACAAGATCATGTCCCAGTGGGAGGACAAGGAGCCGCTGCTGCGAGTGTTTGACGGGCGCATCGACAAGGCCCGCCTCTACAACGTTCGGGCCCCAAGCCTCCGCTCGTCCAACTACCAGAGGTGCACCGTCCTCAAGGAGTCGGGTATGTCAGGGATGTGTGTGTGTGTGCGTGTGTGTGTGTGTGTGTGTGTGTGTGTGCGTGCGTGCGTGCGTGTGTGAGAGAGAGGTACGGTTTAAAGTAGGCTTTAAAACTTAGGTAGGAAGACCTGAGTAGCTAAAGTAGGTAGGAAGTTAGCAGACTTCCTGACTGTCTGTCCAACAAGGGTAGTCCCCGCCTACAATCTCTGGTGCTGTCACACGCGCACACACACACATCATATTCTTCTTTCTAGGTTTTCTCTCCTACCTCCCTCTGGTACAACCCAGCCCCCCCCCCCCCCCCCCGGTTCTCGTCCCTTCTTCCTCTCCTCTCTCAATTTTTGTCTGGCCACACCACTGCTGACTTCTCTTAAATTTCAGACACTGCTCTGTTAGGACCTACGGGAGTCAGGTGGCTGAGCGGTTAGGGAATTGGACTAGTAATCAGAAGGTTGCAGGTTCGATACCGTGTCAATTGATGTTGTGTCCTTGGGCAAGGCACTTTACCCTACTTGCCTCAGGGAGAATGTCCCTGTACTTACTGTAAGTCGCTCTGGATAAGAGCGACTTACAGTCGCTAAATGTAAATGTACAAAATGTACCTACTCACTCTTTGTTTCTCTAGTTTTGAACTACACACCGTTCACCCCGTTTTCTGTGTGATAGTGTCTGGTCAGGTATTTTTTTTAATTAACATCACCCCCCCCTCCCCTTGTTAATCTGTGATTGCTGCTGAACGTGCAGAAGCAATGCAGGAAGCCAGGTATAGAGACCGACTCAAATGGGAGTCTATCAGCTATCTTGAGTGTGTGTTTGTGTGTGTGCGTGCATGCGTACATGCGTGAGCTGATTTGAATGGGACGAGGGATGTAAAAAACTTAATTGCTCGTTCAGACGTGATGGCATGTGCAGGTGCACAATGACTCAGACAAAAGGAGCGTTTTTATTCAGCTTCATTTTAAATGATAATGGGAGAAAAAAGGTGATAAGAGGGGGTGGGGGGGTATATGAAGAGAGGGGTGGAGAGAGACAGAGAGACAGACTTTTGGCAGATTAGTAAAGGACAAAGATAAAGTGGGTGAAGGGGAAGAGAAAATGATAAAAAGATTTACAGAGTGGAGAGAAGCGCTTAAACAGCCTGTCCTGTAATTATTTATACAAACACCGACCTTTGATGCACTGCCAAGCTTTCAGTGAAGGAGCAGAGGAGAGGCCCGGCCCTTAGAACAAAAGGGTTCCCCTCCCACCAACGCTTCCTTGTGTTACTTTAATGTACGACCCATTCCATTCTTTCCGTGCCCCCAGCCCAGGCAATTGAACAGCGTCTGATGAAGATAGACCACACGGCCATACACCCCCATCTGCTGGATATGAAGATTGGCCAGGGCAAGTACGAGCATGGCTTCTTCCCCAAGCTGCAAGCCGACGTGCTCGCCACAGGGCCCACCAATAATAAGTGAGTGTACTACCTCCCGGTCTCCGGAGGGAACCAATGACACACCTCGATACTGACGTAGAGTGCCAAGATTGGTTTTCTTTCGGAACCACTGAAAATTCTACGTTTGTGTGTGTGATGGAACAGATGGTCCAATCGCACGACCACAGCCCAGCGTAGGAAGGACCGATACAGACAGCACACAGAGCATTTGACTCTGGATAATGATGTCAAAGAGGTACACATACGCCTACCCTCCTCCTCTTCCTCTCCTATGTGTAGCAGCATGTCTCCTTTACTTCCCTTTTTCCCCGTCGTCTAGAAGGTTTGCTCTGCTCTGTTTCTTTTCTCACCCTTTATCTCGGCCTAAAAATGCTTTATTTTCTTTTGTCATCACGTCATTTTCTGGTTTTAGTCTTTTCCTGTTTTATTTTCTTTGTTTTGTGTGTTGTGCATTCATTTGCATGCTGCCTTTTTTTTCTGTTATTTTTCCGTTCTTTCCTTCTTTCGTTTCTTTAATTCCTCGTGCTTCGCGGTTTTCCGGCTGGGGGTGGTGGTGTGGGTCATACCACTCCTCAGCAGGTAGAGGGGTGTCTGGTCCTGCAGAACTCCATGGCCTTCTGGGAGTGGGACAAGGCCTCCCCCCCACCCCTCAAACCGCCCAAAAAGTCGGCCTCCGCGTGCTGCCTGGTACGTGGAGGTGTTGTCACAGTGATGGACCACCTCCCAACCCCTTCCCCGCACACCCAAAACCCACTCACACCTCCACAACTCCTAGCTTTGCCTCCCACAACCCTCTTCCTGTTTCCTCAGCTTGACAACAGTACAGACTTATCAGCAGTTGTCACGTTGGTGTGTCACACACACACCCACACACACACTCACTCCTCACTCACTATCAGAGGAGACCTGCTCTGTGATACAGGGATGATACAGGGAAGTCTAGTAGTGTTTCTTCTTTCTGCTGGGTGGAGCCCTGTGGTTGGAATGAGAGAGAGACTGGAAGGTAGCACGATAGAAATCAAAGGAGCTGGTTCTGAACAGCAGGGAGAAGCAGAGAGCAGGTTGAAAGAGTGCAAGAGTGAAAGATCCCTTACAGAAAGAAAATATATTCACCAATATATAACTTGAAATATATTGTAATATATTAATTTATATTACATATTCCAATATATTATATATGGAAATACATGGGATAATATATTGATGACAAATATAGTGTCACATTGATGCTTCATATATGGTAGAATATATTTTAAATATATGGAAAATTATATGGAAAGACATACAGTAAGTACATGGAAATACCCCGAGGCAAGTAGGGTGAATTGCCTTGCCCAAGGACACAGCGTCATTTCGCGCTGCCGGGAATCGAACCGGCAACCTTGTGATTAATAGCCCAATTCCCTAACCGCTCAGCCATCTAGAAGGTAATCTAATAATGTTGTCAACGGCAGTATTTCAAATGGAATCGCGATTCAAACAGTACCATCTGCTAACTGAATATATGCCCCCAAAAACTTAAATAAGATTTACATTTATTTAGGGGGAAACGGCTAATTCAAAAGAAGTTTGCTGGAAGCGATCATTGTCAGTACATATTATATATATGGAGTCAGGTGGCTGAGCGGTGAGGGAATCGGGCTAGTAATCCGAAGGTTGCCAGTTCGATTCCCGGTCATGCCAACTGATGTTGTGTCCTTGGGCAAGGCACTTCACCCTACTTGCCTCGGGGGAATGTCCCTGTACCTACTGTAAGTCGCTCTGGATAAGAGCGTCTGCTAAATGATTAAATGTAAATGTTAATTTCCAATATTTCTCCATATAATTTTACCTATATTTAAAATATATTCCACAATATATTGAACACATATCTGTACATGTATTTCATGTATATCTTTCCATATAATTAGGATTCCCTCGTCAGGAATAGGCTTTAAGGTGACACCCCCCTGAAGTACCCTGCAAAGTTTCACCTTGATATGTGAAAATATGACTGAATTACAGCTGTTTGAGCTTGGACCAAGTCTGGCAATGCTTGCCATATGAGAAACGTCTTATTTTATTATTCAGTTACTGAACATGGCAGAACCCAGATTTGGGAATGGCTCAATTGTATGAGAAGGATCAGGTTCAATTCCAGGCATAGGCATTTTTGTTGTTGTTGACAGAATAGTTACTTGTCTTCTGGGTAATCCCGGTGTAACTAGCTATTATGGCAATTGTACAACATTTAGCCATTTTAAAGGAGGAATCCACCATTGCTGCTTGCATCTATATTTATATATTATATTAAACATACATGTGACACTATGTCTTTACATATATTACCAATACATTTTCCCATATAAATCGGAATACATTATGGTGGTATTTGTAAATATAAAATTGCATATATTTTGGGATTTATATAAACACATATATTATATCTTCATTTTCAATATGTTGCAATGTATTATAAAATATAAATATTAAATCCCATATATGGAAATATATTGCCTAATATATCACATGATATTTTCCAATATACTGCAATATATTTTCCTTCCGTAAGGGATGGCTTATGCAGAGAGGAGAAATGGGAGCTCGGCAAAAGGTCACCGCTCTCTAAACAAACAGCAACCGCTCCCCTCCTTCCACTCCTAACCCTGTGCTTTGGACCATGTTCACATCCCTAACGTCCTTATCTCTGTTTGTATATATTTGTTCTGTCTCTCACAGTCTTTTGTACACTCTTGCTCTCTCTATCTCTCTCTCTCTTTCTGCCTTCTTTACACTCTGCTACACACAACAGATTAACAGAGGCTAACGTGTGTGTGTTCATGTCCGCTTCAGCAGAAGTACATGCAGGAGGCTCGTAGCCTGGGGAAGAGCCTGAGGCAGCCTAAGCTGTCGGACCTCTCCCCAGCCGTCATTGCTCAGACCAACTGGAAGTTTGTGGAAGGCCTGCTCAAAGAGTGTCGGATGAAGGTGGGTCTGAGAGGACCTCACACACACAGACACAGACGCGTGCGCACACACACAGACATTTTTCTTCAGAACTTGAACAACTGTTTTATTTTTTTTCAGAATATTGAACAACAAAGTCAGAGAGGTGAAGTGAGATGTCAAATGACCTGGGGTCTCATTTATAAAACTGTGCGTAGGATTCTTACTAAAAGTGTACGTACGCCCAAAAGCCAAAAATGGCGTACGCTCACAAAAATTCAGAAAAATTCAAAACCGTGCGTACGCACACCTGTATGCAATGTTCCCTTTATAAATCACAGATTACCCAAAAGTGGGCGTACGTGAATCAGCATTGTACCCCGCCCTGAACACGCCCATTTTTAACCATAAATAGTCAATGCAAAGCACCTCATGAATGCTAATCTAGTATCTCATCATGACCCTGGCATGCGATTGTTCTTTACGGTGAATCATAGCGCATGACAACTTCTCAGACACTGTTAGCCTATTGGTGGAGCCCGAAAACTCAGAAAATGTGGTGGCCGGTAGATCACCAATTACAAAATCTGTGCGAGTGGCGTCAACTGTGCCAGTGATACCGCGAGTCGGGATACAATTTGAAAACAAAAGCGTTTTGTTATGAACAGTAATCTATTAAAGTCTGGACTGATGACGTGGAGTGTAGCGATTGCACGGGAGCTTAACAACTGTATTTCCAGTTTTTGACAAATGATTATATATGCACAGTATTAAATAAATAGATTTAGTTATACACTGTATTCTGCAGTTATTTAAAGGTAGGATATGTGATGTTATCTGCATTCCATGCAGTCGGCATTTCCCCCTCCTGCACTCCGGTAGTGGACAATATGATGGTGAGACAGCGCTGAATTATGATTTAAAATTTGAGTTGATTGTACAAGGTGTTTGTGGAACAATTATCACTCAGTACAAGCTAAAATAATACTGCTGTATTAAATCTTCATGATAATGATGAAATCGAGTGAAAAAAGTGTGTGAGGAAAACAAAATATATAAATATTACGAGTAATCGTTCTTCCCACATTTACTTTCTGCAGTCTGACTACAGTACGGTCATCTGCGTCGCCAATTCCAACTGTTTCCAAAATGTGCGTAGGCCTACGGGAGGGTCAGAGTTTGCGTGGAGGACCGCACATTCTCCCGTCAAGTTTGTTTTTTATAAATCACAACCTTTGCGTGGAAAGTGGCGTACGCACATTTTCAGCCCCGTTTTGTGCGTACGCAAGCTTTATGAATGAGACCCCAGGGATGGATTAACGAACGGGCCTACCGGGCCCAGGCCCAGGGGCCCATGAGCTAAGGGGGCCCGTAAGCCAGAGCCTCTGCGTGACATCGCTGTTATTAACTTTGTATTGATATGATGATATGACACGATGCGCCGTAGCCGGTATATTCTAGGCTTAAGTCATTCATGTCAGTAACAGGGCCCCAATAGTCCTACTCAGGGATGGATTATCGAACGGGCCTACCGGCACCAGGGGCCCATGAGCTCAGGGGGCCCCTAAGCGAGAGCCTTTGCGTGAAGTCTCTGTTATTAACTTTGTATTGATATGTTGATAGGACACGATGCGCCATAGTCGGTATATGCTAGGCTTAAGTCATTCATGTCATTAACAGGGCCCCAAAATCCTACTGAAAAACTAAAGAATAGCCTAAACATTCACTTTGAAGATGTCACAAGAAAGAAACCATCATGATACCATTCAAGTGAGTGTTTATCCCCTCAGTTTATCTATAGGACTTTAGAGGGGCTGAGTACTCCCCACCCCCAACACACACAAATGCGAGAGATCAGAGATGTTGTTATGCTTAAAAAGAAAAAAACAGAATTATTCATAAGTATGCAGTGGCATAACGACATCTCTGACGTTAATAACAAACCAAACCGTTTAAAAATCGGTTGAAAATTGAGCAAGTTATGGTAATTTAAAAAGTACATGTAGCATCAACACAATGTTATGGGTGAGCGAGTTGACTGTAGCAAGATGGCCGCCATGTGCGGACGTTCGACTCCGTTGTCCGGCAACGCGGACGAGACATCTAGTCTTTATATATATCTATGGTTCTCCCCATATTAGACATTCTCTGCTAAAAGTCAAGCTAAACGAAAATGTGTTGCAAAAAATTTCAAACAGGTGGAAACAGAATCTCAAAAGACAGTTCCGTCGAGTAAATTCCTGCGCGCAAAGCACTTTAGTCCGTGTTCGGAAACGTAAATTCAGACTTTTTGAAGTGCAGATATGAATGATTTACGTGTTAACTTCATCTCCAAAAAACATATTAATTTAAATAAACAAGTTAAGAAATAATGTCACTTTAGCTGTTTTCAAAAGCCATTGGTTAATTGACATAAAATAAGGCCTTAGAAACTAAGCAGAGCGTCTAGACAAGTTACAATCAATTATGGCGTATCCGTTCTTTGACAACCCTGTGGTGGATGAAGGTGCTCAGATTATACAAAGAGCGTTTATCCCACCAGCCCCAAGGGTCTTCAGAGACAAAAGTAATGCTTCCCTAACCAGTATCTGTGGAAGAGTTCAGCAGGCCCAGCATAGTTTATCTAGATAGATGTTATTATCATTCTTAAAAAATATATACATAGAAAAACACTTTAGCAACTCTTAAGGATGGCAATGAACACAGAAAGTAGAAAGTAGTAGAAAGGAGAGTAGTAGACTATAATAGTAGAAATGAGGGTAGCCTAGTAGACTGCAGTCTATGTAAGTAGGTAGGCCTAGACTATGTAGTCTGCTGGAATCACTGACAAGGAAGCAAACTCACTGTAGCCAAGCCTTGACCACTGTTCAGTCTGTCTGCAGCTCTGTGTGTCTTTGCATGTGGGACATTCTTGAACAGGGTTGGTGACTTAAAAAGGTTTAGCAAAGGCAACTATGCCAGGAAATATGAAGGGTATACCTTGCTCCAAAGCAGTACCTGAATATTATCATCAGTTTTCCAGGTCATCTTGAAACAAAGAATCAAGGAGACTTTTTTATTCAATTGTATAAAGCATGTTCATTGTTAAAAGTAGCCTATATGTTGACAAGCCTCTATATTACTTCATCCTCTCCTTCTGGCTTCCCCAATATTATAGGTGCAATATACTGTCCCCATGGGTGTATCCAGGCCCACTGGAAGACTCAGGGGGTGACTGCCTGGTGCTCCCAGGGTTGAAAAAGCGTTTCTAAAATGCTCTCTAGAGTGGCAAAAATGAGACAAAGTGTCCTACTGTCTGCCATTCACATTGTGAAATATGCTTGAGTGCCCAGGGTGCCCCTTAACGCAATAAATGATAGTGTGCCCTCTATACATTTCAAAACATGTCTTCATGAGTTCCTTTATAGTAGAGAAAATGTAATGCAGTACCCCCTTACAATGGTCTAAATTTGACTGTTCCCGTCCCCTAACTTCCAGTGGAAAAGGGTGCTGTTATGAAGTGCCCTTTATGCTGCCCCTACATGACAGTGTCACAAATGGTGCCCTTTCCAAAGAAGACGATTAGATGCTGTGTCCAACAGTCTCACCTACAATGTGCCCACTAGGGCATGCTTTCCCAAAGTGAGGCTGTGACGACACTTGGGGTGTCGTCCCATTCCCATTGTTACACTGGTGAGAGCCCATGTCGTGCAGTAGCAGCCCTTTAAATCTTTCCGCCCCACTGTCCAAGCCCCCTTTGGGTCTGTGGAGGCAGACTATGTTAATTGGAAATCTGGAAATATGGGGCAACAGTCCATACACTGTCAGCCAGAATAGTAATAATTGGATTTGGATTAAATATGCACGCGTAATATAATAATTATATATTTTTAGGCATGCTGAGCAATTTTAAATGACTGTTCTGCCAAGCAAAGTGTGCTACAGTTTGGGTCACCTTCTGATCTGCAAGTTTGTTCTGGATCTGTGCAATAATACTTATTTCAGTGAATCCCCATTTTAGTCATGGTTATCTTTGCCTTTTATCTTAAAGCTCAGCATTTAGCCTATAAGTTAATAAATGTGTGTGGCAAAGTTATTTTTAAGTAATTTATTAATTGTGTTAATGATTGAACATTATTAGCTCACATCAAGTGCAATTAACAATGGCCTTCTTCAGTGTTTTGAATTTTATCCTACAATTTTCAATTGCTGCCACGTTCTTTTTTGGGCTATTACTCTGAATCTCCTGTTGAGAATATTGGCCATAGGCTAGGCTACTGTCAGAACGGTTTCAGACAGCTCATCAAATTACGCTAATTATCAGTAGGCCTAACTGCATATAGTTATGTTAAGTAGATTTGGTAGGCCTACAATTTAGGCCTTTTAACGGTCGTAATGGTTTTACAAGTTGTATCCCTTGCCGTGTTAATGGCGGCAACATTGTCCTTTTTGGGGACAACTCCCAAAAAACTAAAAAAATCTATTTACGCTGCTGAAAATGACCCCCTCTCTGCTGGTTTACGCTTTGCTTTTTGCGACAGAACTCCTCTTTTCGACGATAGCCTGATCTGGGCTGCACAGTCTAAGCTTATTGAGGTCTAGCTTGAATTAGCGTTGCCTGTTAGTGGAACGGCTTGAGGCTTAAGTCTAAGTTGACGTTTACCCAAGTGAGACTTATTCGTGTTAGCGACGTTGATGGAACACCCCCCAGATCTGTCTGAATGGAGCCCCTCAATCATAACACATCATAACATTTCACTGTATGCCTCTTTAAATATGTTTTACTGGTAGGCCTTAGCAGGGACATGTGAGATTCCTTACATGAACCTAAAAAAACTATTTTGAACAGTTTATAGAGGCCCATCTCTAGCAAAAATCAGGTGATTCCCTATTTATTGAAGATATAATATTGCTAAGCCTATGATGGTCATTTTTCAAGAAAGAGAGAGGTTTGTGTGGGCTACAAATGTACACTGTAGGGTTACAACTATCGAATATTTTTGGAATATAAACGTCGTTTATTTCTTTGATTACTCAAGTACTTTTGTGTTTTTAAACAACAATATCAATATTATTCCTGACAAAACAGGTTTTTATTCCAACTCCAACACTATGGCTGAAAGGATTACTCAAGAAACTCGAATAATTCAGTTACAAAAAAGGCTTGAGGCATGAAAATAACAGTCCGTGTGAAACAATGATACCGGAGCTGAGCAGGCCACATTAAGCGAGTGTTGATAGCAGATACTTTTTAATAGAGGGACTTTGGTGATATGAAAAAATAAATAAATGTAATCAAATTATTCGAGTTACTTGAGTAATCGTTTCAGCCCAAGTACATTCCCATTCAATTAATAAGTCGACGAGTTTAATGAGAAACTGCTCGATAGAGGGCGCATTTAAAGTTAGTAAACTGGAGACAGGCAAGTTCACGATAAGGTCAATCAATCTTGAGAAGAGCACAAGCAAAATGGACAACAGCCGTGCATTAAGTGGAGCAGCTAAACGAAAGCTAAGGAAAGAAAAAGAAGCAAGGCAAGCAGATATTGTCAATCAAGTTCCTCGCATTTCAAGTTTTTTTTTTTCACGCCTTGACAAGTCCAGGCCCAGGGGCCCGTGGTTTCTTAATCCGTCCATGCAAATGACCATCAAAGAGTGTGTGCATAAGTATGATGTGTGTGTGTGCCTGTAGACCAAGCGGATGCTGGTGGAGAAGATGGGCCGGGAGGCGGTGGAGTTGGGCCACGGGGAGGCCAACATCACTGGGTTGGAAGAGAATACCCTCATTGCCAGCCTCTGCGACCTGCTGGAGAGGATCTGGAGCCATGGTCTGCAGGTCAAACAGGTCGGTACACACACACACACACACTCATGCACACACATGCACACACACGCAGACACATTCTGTGCCCAAAATTATGTTGAGGGTGCTGTTTTAGGTCAAACCGGTCAGTAAATACCCACACACACCGCTCAATATGAAATAGAGTGCATGGTTATAGATCATACAGGTCAGAAAACACACACAAACATACATCCACTTTGTCTAATCATTATTTTAGAGCTGTTCCATAAGGTTCGGAGAAGATCACATGGCTATTATCCATACACTCGTTAATCGGTGTGTTTTAATAAATGATGTGACCTTTGACTCCCCTGACTTGTGACCCTGCAGGGGAAGTCAGCCCTGTGGTCTCACCTGCTGCACTACCAGGCCAGAGAGGAGAAGCTAGCAGAGCAGCAGGCCCTGTCTCCAGGTAACAACATGTTCAATCCAGTGTACCACAGTACAAAACATGTTCTGGATTGTACCGGAGGCTCACATGCCTATTATTTTTTTTTACACACTCACTTTCAGCTCACTATTGCACTAACTGTACCCTACTGGTCTTAGTTTAGTATAGGTCTTGTCTTAGGTTAGTATAGGTCTGTTCTAGGTTAGTATAGGTCTATAATGATAGTATAGGTCATTATGTGTATTAGAGGTCTACTATATTGTATATTGCATACTTTTCTGTATATTAGGATGTTTATTATTATAATTTTTATTTAGTAATCTATGTTCTTAGTACTTATATGTTGTGTTATGTTATGCTAGGTTGCTTGCGTTGTCTTGTCCCAAGAATTTCAGTGCCCAGTTTGACATTGTGTTGTTCTGTGCACCTGACAATAAAAACTTGAAACTTATAACAACTCACGAGAGTGTCTTGTCTCTGCTTCCTCAGTATCGAACGGAGAGAGGCGCAAGTCTGAATCTTTGCTAGGAATGCCGTTAATCCGCGTGTCGCTTCTACAGGATATGAGGTATAGACCCCCCCCCCGTATAGGTTAGACGATGAGGTCAGGAAGACAAGTCTGTGTCCACTTAACAAAGTGTACCCCAGTTTCCCCCCTAACTTCCTCTCCCCTTTCTTCTCCTCTCATCCACTCCCTCTCTGCTCCTCTGCCTCTGCCACCCCACTTCCCACAGACACATCCAGAGTATGGGGGAGATAAAGACAGAGGTGGGGAGGGCGCGAGCATGGATCCGTCTGTCCCTTGAGAAGAAACTTCTCTCGCAACACCTCAAACAACTGCTCTCCCGACAAGCCTTAGCCAAGTGAGGACACACACAGACCCACACATACACACCAACACAGACCTGCAGACCGATGCACACAGACAAACTCACACAGGCCTATGGACAGACATAACCACATGGACCTATACACAGTCACACAGAGGCCTAAATGTCTTGTCTACATGTTTGTATGACAACACTGGTGTGTTTGGTCATCCAGAAAGTTGTATAAGCGCTATGCCTTCCTGCGCTGTGAGGAGGAGAAGGAGCAGTTCCTGTTTCACCTGTTGTCCCTGAATGCTGTTGACTACTTCTGCTTCACTAGTGTCTTCACCACCATCAGTGAGTACCCCGTCCCCGGCTTGGCCACACGTAAAAAAACATACATTATTTAGGGCAGAAAATGCCTTGAAGGCAGTGCCAGAGAAATTGTGCATTTTTGTACACACATGTACGCACACACACACGCTCAACACCATTTTTGTCCCTGCAGTGATCCCATACCGAGCCGTCATTCTCCCCATCAAGAAGCTGAGCAACGCCATGACAACCTCTAACCCCTGGGTGTGTGTGTCAGGCGAGCTGGGAGACTCGGGCGTCATGCAGATCCCAAAGAACGTCCTGGAGATGACCTTCGACGTGAGTTAGACTTTTCACCTCTGACCCTAGTCACTGCTCTGTCCCACTTCCCAGTGACGTTGGGTCGATGTGATTTACTGGCATGACCAGTGGGATTTCTGGAGGCCATTTGGGTGTTTTTGTGTGGCATGACCTTGCACCCGATTTTCCTAAATGTTTCGCTTATTAACTAATACTCTCCAACAGCATTCTCCTTCACTCACTTGAGCGCAGATTTAGGCAAACTGGCCTAACTGTCCACAGGCTGTCCCTCAGAGAACACCAGAAAGTATATTCCTCTGCTCTAAGAGCTACCAGGGCATCTTACTACTCTACTCTCATTGACGCTGGCCATAGAAATCCTAGGTACCTGTTCTCAGCGATAAATCAGATGCTCAAACCCTGCAGTTTTCCCACCACTACTCTCTCCTCTGATGACTGCAACCGCTTCATGGACTTCCTCAAATCAAAGGTCTAAAACATCTGGCGCAACATCAACCCCGACCCCGATCTTCCCTCGGATCATGCCCCCCATGATGGCCTAATCCTTGATCACTTTTCTGAGGTCACCCCAAGCTGAGCTCTCCAGCATTGTTTCAAAAAAGTTTCCTCCACCAGCTCTTTGGACCCCATCCCCACATCTCTATTGAAAGTGTGCCTCACAGCCATTGTCCCTATTGCAACCCACATAATAAAAAGGTCCCTGTCTACTGTTGAAGTAGCCCCCTCCCTCAAACTGGCAGCCATCAAACCTGTGCTTGAAAAGCACAATCTGGACCCGGAGGACCTCTCCAACTACCGTCCCATTTCAAACCTCCCCTTCTTAGCAAAGGTCTTGGAAAAGGCTGTAGCCCTCCAGCTACATGACCATCTCCAATCCCACCAACTTTACGAATCTTTCCAGTCTGGTTTCAGACCTTTCCATAGCACCGAAACTGCTCTGGTGAGGGTGGTAAATGACCTCCTAAGGTCTACTTATCTTGCTGGATCTAATTGCCACTTTTGATACAGTGGACCATAGTATCCTGTATCGGCGCCTCCAGGAGTTGGGAAGTACAGGCACTGCCCTGGACTTCTTTTATTCCTATCTCACAGAACGGCAGGAATATGTTGCCCTTGGCAATCTCACCTCCAGCACTAGATGCGTTACCTCCGGTGTTCCCCAGGGGTCAGACCTGGGGCCCCTGCTCTACCAAATGCCTGGATGACATCCAGCGCTGGATGAGCGACAACTCCCTAAAGCTAAATGGCAGCAAGTCAGAAGCCATTCTTATTGGCACCCCCCATCAAACAAAAAAGGCCGGTATCACCAACATCACCATAAATGGTCACCCCATCCCTCTCTCCTCACTCGTCACAAACCTGGGTGTCAAGCTGGACTCATCATTGTCCTTTGATGTACACATTAAATCCATCTGCCAAACTTATTTTTACCACGTGAGAAACATCTCAAGGCTGAGACCCTCTCTACCGAAACAAGCTGCAGAAAATGTGATCCTGTGATCACTGGGCGTGGCCGCAGGATGCAAAAATGTGTTTTGGCCAATAACTGTTGATTCGTTTGCCTTTATTAAGTGATTCCTTTGTCTGATGATATCTTGGGACATCCCATGTGTGACACATGATAACTTGTGATAACAGCCGAATTGATGCGGCCGCCATTTTGAATTACTCCTCCTACAAATGTTTTCCAATCTTCACCAAATTTGGCAGAGATCATCTTCAGACCAAGCCTCACAAAAGCTATCATGTTTTTTGGATTTTCAAAACCATTTGCCCGGTACGGCCAATCAAAATGTGCCGTTAAGCCAGCAAACAGGAAGTTGGGTCGTATCTCAGAAAATCTTTGATGGACTCACACCAAACTTGTTGCGTGTACTCGTAGCCCTCTTCTGAGGATGTCTAACATGTTTTATGGGTCATTCGACTGCTTGGCCACCTCATTGCTGCTTGCAGCTATATTTATTTTTGCCCCCTTAAAACTCAGTAACTATTTGGCCTACATAGACAACCTAGGTGTCAAAAGTTTCGTCTTGATAGCGATTGAGTTGCTTCTATTTATTTCGGTTTAAGTAGAAATTACGTTTTTGTGTCGAAAAGTGAAGCTAACGGTGGAAAACTTGCTAGCCACAGTCAATGACGCTACTTACGCCACTAACGTCACGAAAACTCGCGTGACTACCTCTAGCAGAACATTAGTTTAGCAGCTCGTTAACTTCTGGGAGATAGCTAAGCTAACTGCTTTACTGCAAGGCAACTGCAGAAACGCCACAAGCAAAGAGGCCAGGGTGATAACTATTTACTAATTTTACTTTGTGATATGACACACAATTGTGATGTCTAATGTACAATATAAGATGATATTATTAAGGAAGTACATCTACTTTCGGAAACAGTAGTTTACTATTTCACTGAAGTATTAGCATCATGACATTAGCCTCTGTTGCCCGGGCAGCACATACTACAGTGGTCTATGATGCATCTGTTTTCAATCGTTAAAATAAACATTCCTCACAAATACATTTTCTTTGTAGGATTTATTATGACATTAGATTACAAGTAAACGATTTGTGGGTGAAATTATCATTACCTGTGGTTTCAAACCAGTGTACTGTAGCTCACTGCAACGCTGTAGCCTACGCGAGACACTACAAAAACATCGGTAACCCTTCCTTTTACAGTCATTTAAGTACTAGGTATTTACATAGAAAGTAAAGGGTATGTTATGTGTTTTATTGGGTATTACCGATTGGTACCAAGGTGGTAAATACCTAGATAATTCGAAGTACTTAGTTACCCATTAACTAAATACTAACGTGCTGGTCATTACTGGGTATGTTTTCTGTATTATTGGGTATTACCGATTGGTACCAAGGTGGTAAATACCTAGATAATTCGAAGTATTTACCTAAATACTAACGTGCTGGTTATTACTCGGTAATTTTCACTGGTCCTAATTAGGTAAAGACAGAAGACAAAACTTAGTATTTACCTGGAAACTTATAAATATTAATATTTAAATACCGCTGGTAGTAAGTTGGTAACTACGGGAGATATATGGTAAATTATAATGTGTTATTGGGTAAATACCACTGCTACTAAGTAGGTAAAGACGGCCACCCAGCTAACACAGTTACGTTGCCCTTACGTATTGGTGTTTTTCTTGATTTATTGGCAATATAGGTTAATCAATAATCAACTTTATCACCAAACCAAAAGTTTGAAAACTTGGTCAGCTAGGAGTAGAATAATGTGAAACTGGTTTGATGTTCATTTTTGACAAAGATATTGAGGAAATACAGAAATATTGGTGTTTTTATTGATTTATTGGCTATGGGTTAATCAATAATCAACATTATCACCAAATCAAAGGTTGTACAAATTGGTCAGTCAGTAGTAGAAGAATGTGCAACAAGTTTGAAGTTTGTATGGTGGATTTTGACAAAGATATTGAAGAAACATTCTGACTGTCAACTCTTTTACCCCGGTCCCTAAATATGACGCGGAGCCTGAACGGAGGTACGAATATGAATGTCTGTTGAATCTCGAATATGAAACTGATTTCACCTCGGTGTAATGACCAGCACGTTAGTATTTAGTTAATGGGTAAATACTTCGAATTATAGGTATTTACCACCTTGGTCCCAATCGGTAATACCCAATAAAATCAGAAAACATACCCTTTACTTTCTATGTAAATACCTAGTACTTAAGGGACTGTAAAAGGAAGGGTTACCAAAACATCTACACAGCTGTTTAGGAAGTCAAACGGCGACAGAACATGTTCGGCACTCCCCTTACTTAAATCAAAAGTAACTACTAATAACTAATAACTAATAACCTGAACTTCATTGCCACAGCCCAAACGTTGTCAATCTGTTCATGAAAATAATTAATTTCAGCCTAAACCGTACAACGGAACGTTAAATCCAATTCAACCAACGCAATCGCTACCAAGACGAACACAGCAGTAGTCTAGTACTGTACTGTAGTAGTACAATTTACCGGGGCAGCTTCTCCACACAGGGCTATATAGGCTAGCATTTTGCGTTGTTACTGACAATGATCGCTACCAGTGAGCTTTTTATGAATGAGCGATTTTCCACTAAATAAATGTCAAGCTTATTTACGTTTTGGGGGGCATATTTTCAGTTAGCAGATGGTACTGTTTGAATCGCGATTCCATCTTCTACTGCCGGTAACGTCGTAGAATAATCTTCAAAGGGGGTTCTTTATTAATGAATGAATGCAATGAGTAGGCTAAATGCCTGAAAATATCACGAGAAGGGAAAAACTTAAAATGACGTTTAAGTCATAGAGATTAGGTCAATTTTTACACCGGTCTGCCAAATGTATTCGTTTTTGATTCAACGATGATGCTGCCTCTTGCAGGGGAAATGAGAAGACATTTATTTCATTCTATACTTCACTCGTATTTTCAGTTGTAAATGCAGAAAATAAAGCTTTTAAATCTATGTAATCTTTATAAATAATAAGTATGCATTTTTATATAAAATATACAGAAATATCAGTTGTAAAAATGTCATTCAAAAACGGACTCCTGTGCAACCGACGCAAGCAAGCACACCCTACAATTTCCCCTGAAATTGTACCCTCTCTAGTTTACCCTGTTTCTCCATCTCACCCACCCACCCTCAGTCTGCTTTCAGGCCTCACACACACATCTCCGCCATGCTCAAGGTTAGAAACGAGACATCCTTGTCCCTTCCCTTTCACCCATCCTTTCTCTCCATCTCTTCCCATCCCTTTCCTCTCCCCCATAGGCGGTAGATTGACTTTCCTTTAGGGCACACCAGTCCTCCCCCCTTTATCTCCCCCGGTCGATGGTCTTCCAGTCAACCTGTAGGCCCTGCTTTGCTCTGTAGGTTAGAGTTTAGCCTCGGTCCTTCAATGCCACTTTAACCATTAACTGGATTTGACTGTAGCTGTTGTAGTCCAAATGAAATGTTTCCCAGTGTGAACTTAGACTGGGCCGGTGTTGTGTAAAAGTACTTAGAAAGAGGCTATATCCTAGTTTATTAGTCTCCTGTTAGTTGCACATGATCTGTTTTATGTAGTGCACTGTAATTCTTAGTTGACTAAGGAAATAGATTGGAAAAAGTTAGATGTAGAGTTTTTTGTTTTTTACTGTTTGAGCCCTCTGAATCTAGACCAAGCTGTGGTCTTGATACTTATACTGTGTGTGCGTGTGTGCCTTTGCAGTGTCAGAACTTAGGAAAATTGACCACTGTCCAGTTGGGCCACGATAACTCTGGACTGCTGGCCAAGTGGCTGGTGGACTGCGTCATGGTCCGCAACGAGATTACTGGACACACTTACAAGTGAGTACCGTCTCTTTTCTTCCCCTCACCCCTCCACTAAGCGCCCTGCTCATTCTTCAGACTACTGTTTTAGTTTTCCGTCTAGATTTCCCTCTTCCCTCACTAATTTTTTTTGTCGACCTCTGCCCTTTTCTTTTTTCTCCTTTTCCTCATCCCACCCTCCTCTCCTCCTCAGGTTCCCTTGTGGACGGTGGCTAGGGAAAGGCGTGGATGACGGCAGCCTGGAGCGCGTGCTGATTGGGGAGCTGCTGGCGCCCAGCGCAGAGGAGGATTCTGGGAGGGGCTGTCGCACGCCGCCGGCACAGCGCTCGCCCTCCCTGACCAGACGCATCAGCGTCATCTCGCTGACAGCAAGAGGATACAGTGAGTTCTGAAAGATGCCGCCGCTGCTGTTCCATCATCATCTTCTGCTTCACTCACCTAAAACTGTTTCCGGTTTGCTTTGTTTCAGAGCCTACATCAGCTCAAATCCAAGAAGCTATAGGAGAAGCGGTCAACAACATCAACAAACACTTCCACAAGCCGGAGAAAGAGGTGTGTGTGGGTTGTCGTGTGTGTGTGTGTGTGTTGGGGGGGGGGGGGTTGTTGTGTGTGTGTGTGTGTGTGTGTGTGTGTGTGTGTGTGTGTGTGTGTGTGTGTTTGTTACGTGGGTAGTTGTGTGTGTACATATGAAGACTATTTTTATACTCTGCTCTTTCTTCTTCTTTGCCCGTAGTGAAGGGCTTGTTTAATGGTGTGGTGTCGGCTACAGTGCTTCCTTCTTGGGAGACTAATTGTGTGTTGTGTTCCTGGAAGGATATCAAGATAGAGCATGCATTGTTATTCTTACACTAGCTTTACTTTGAACAAACTCTCTCTGGCCCCGGGGAAGACCCAGGACACGCTGGAGGGACTATGTCTCTCGGCTGGCCTGGGAACGCCTCGGGGTCCCCCAGGAAGAGCTGGTGGAAGTGGCCGGGGAGAGGGAAGTCTGGGCCTCCCTGCTTAAGTTGCTGCCCCCGCGACCCGACCCCCGGACAAGCGGCAGATAACGAACAAAACTCTCTCTGGCCCTTAACAAACCCATCCCAGTATTACTCCCCTTACATCTCCTCTTTAATGTATCCTATTTTCTTTCTGTTTGTGCATCTCTCTCTCACACACATCCTCTCTCTCTCTCTCTCTCTCTCTCTGTCCCTCTCTCATTATGGTTTGTCTGTTTTATGGCTACAGAGTGCTCCAGTGTAATGGCATTTCTATTGACAGTCCAGAGAAAAGGAGGGCTTTAAATGTACAATACAAAAGGGTGGTTCAGTACAACTGGTTCAGTCAGAGAGAGAGAGAGAGGTGTAGGGTGCCCTAAAGAAGACCATTAACTGTGCGTCTGTTAGAGTTGACCCAGACATGCAACAGACCATCCGTCTATGACGACTCTCAGTTTGGCTTGGTTAAAGTCCCCTGTGACTTTAACGGTTGAAGAACTCTTAGTTCTACAATAGAGCATGTGGGCTGTCCTTTACATTCTTGTACAGTCCCACTGAATATGTGCTGATATATCTGTCAATTTTTCTCCCTTTCCCTCCGTCCTTCTCTCTCTTTCTCTCTCTCCAACTATCCCTCCCTTTCTCTCTCTTCATCCATCCTTTTTTCTCTGTCTCCATCTGTCCATCTTTCTCTCTTTTTCCATTATCCATCTCTTTTTCTCTCTCCATCCATCCTTTTTTCTCTTTCAATTTCTTTATTCGTCTTTGGTCATCTCTCTCTTTCTCTCCCTCCCTCCAGAGAGGTAGTCTGACTATCCTGCTGTGTGGGGAGTGTGGTCTGGTCGGGGCCCTGGAGCAGTTCTTCCACCATGGCTTCAAGTCGGCCCGTCTCTTCCAGAAGACTGTTTTTGTCTGGGACTTTATGGGTGAGTGTATTTGTATGTATGGAAAGTGGAGCGTGGGCGTGTCCTACTGGTAGAACCTAGAAATGTCACCTGCCAGCTATCTGAAAATAAATCTGAGCTGGCTGTCTATAGTGGTGTGTTGGTGGAAATTGAATAGTATTCCTACAATTACTTAATTCAATTACAGTCCCATTGAGCCTGCAGGTCTCTTTCTTCAGCTGTTATATCAAAATCAGTTTAATCTCCTACCTTTTTGGATGGTTAAAGCATTTCAATGAATATGTGATCAATTGATGGATTCAATATTACTTGATAAGAGGACATTTGCCTTTATGTAGAGTAGACAACTCTAAATAAAAAACTGATACTCCTGCATTCTGTCACCTAACATCTCTCCTTCCTCCCCCATAAAATCACCCCACCTTTTCTCCTCTCCTCTCATCCCCCTCTCTCATCCTCCTCTCTCTACCTCCATCCCGACTGCCATCCACAGAGAAGGCTGTGGCGTTTATGGAGTCGGCCAATCACATGGGTGACCTGCAGGAGACGGCGGAGCCAATGGGAATTACCTGCCATTCCCTCTGTCGCTATGTCAACGCCATCAACTCCACCCCCCGGAACATCGGCAAGGACGGAAAGTTCCAGCTACTGGTCTGTCTGGGAGCCAGGTGAGGACAGGACACACGTAACAGATGGTGACCATCACCTTTAATGTATTCAGAGACATAATATGTCTCTGAAATAAAGTTTGATTAATTGATTAACTGAATCAGAAACAGAATCTGGTTTATTGACAGGTAGGTTTACACATGGAATTTGGAATTTGCTTTGGTAGGTTGGTGCATATCAATAAACATAGTAAACATAGTAAGTAGAAATACAAAGATAGATAAAAACTTATGTCACTGACATAAATTGACACACAGGTACAATTGTGGATCAAAATATTTTACAGATCAATTGCTGATAGTTTTTGTCTTGTTCAACACTTTACCTCCTTTTCTTGCTTTTCATCAACCTCCATCCCCTCTCTTTCTCTCCTTACCACCATCCATCCCTGCAGGGACCGACTACTGCCTCAGTGGCTCCCCCTGCTGGTGGAATGTCCCCTGATCCTGCGGATGTATGAGGACTCCGCTCTGCTGAGGGAGCGGAGTACCGTCAATGCCCTTATCAGCGTCCTGGAGACCCTTCACGACTTCCCCATCACCCTGGAGGCCTCCCTGGTCAAGGGCATCGACCTTTAACCTCTGACACGACCGCACACAGACAAGACTAAGTTTCATACAACCCCTTCCTCCTTAACTGCACCAGGATTCGCTTTGGGATTTATGGCGTAACCCCAAAAGCAGCAAGAGGAAACGTGACGAGGAGAACGGGGACATGTCGGCTACCAAAGCAACAGAGTTAGCCTCTCAGCTGACATTTGCGTCAGTGATGAGAGTCAATTCAGTATCATTCGCCTGTGTTTTTAGCCTCAACCAGCAGCTCTTTAGCTTGCTCGGTTGGTTGGTCCACAAAAATGTCCCCCCACTTTGGCGCATGCATGTAACGTGGTCGCAGCTACTGCAAATTTGCGCTTGTTCTGACATTTAGTAGGCTACTAAACTTTTTGAGTAACAGTGGGTGTAGCTTTCTCGCGACATTAGTGGTGTGCGTGGATTGAGACCTTTCTGGCCTGTGTTCTGTAGTTCTCTGCCAGACCGTATTCCACACTTAGCTAGCGGTTAGCATCAGCATGCATGTCTGTGGATCATAGTGGACCATGAAGAACCCAAACACAAAATAGACCGTTTGTCCCTGCAGCCTCCCTGCAGCCTCCAAACTGGAAAATATTACTTGTATAATAATTCTGAAATCTCAGCTGAAGATGTTGATCATTTAAAACTGGACTTGTATGTTTCTCTACCAAACTGAGCCACTCAACATAGCTGTGTGATTTAGTTATTTGCTTGTTTCCCACCTTGTTGGACAGGATTGTTTGCACTGCATTGTCATTGGCAGGCATCTTGATGGACACAACCACTGCTTGGTTTAGAGGCGGGATTTTGTCTCAAGCTGCATGGACATTTTTAGATGACAGGCACCGGAAGGAGTTGTTTTTGAATTTGAACGTGTGTGTGTGTGCGTCGGTGTGTATGCTTGACCCTCAATTTTTATTTTTGTATTAGACAGTGACCTCTACAAGGAGTTTAAACCAACTTATCTTTCAAACCCATCGTTTTCCTCATCTTTCACATTCACAGTGCTGGTACATCCTTATGCTAGTTGATCCCAATAGAACTCTTTAGCACAGTCAGTGTCTCAGTGTTGACAAGCATTACTCTCTGTTCTGTCCAGATGTCCCATAGTTCTTCATACGTGTTAAATGTGAAAGGCACTGGAATACAAAATATGTCAAAAGAATCCATCAGTTCCCTGGACCCCAAATAGCCCCTACTGGATGTCTTTAGTGACTGAAATCTACTAATTTGTCGACAGGTGTTTGGTCTATTTCCAGACAATTGTCTTCATCTTTGTAGGAAATAGATTTGTTCCCACCAATGCTGTTGATATGTATTTTCATTTTCCATGAGCATGCCGCTGCATTTCTGTTGTAAACTGCATTGCATTTTGTGCATGTTTATAAGGATGATTAAATTTAGCCATAATTTGTTGTAATCCCCACTACGTGTGCACATCCAAACAAAAACAAAAAAAGTCCAGTTACTAGGTAGATTTGAATCCAAAAAGAAGAAGCCAAAAAACAAACTATTCTATGTTTTAACCCACAGTATTTCAGTATTTTTTCAGTGTTAACTCTTCAAAGGATGGGCCAGCCTGCAAGGCTCTTGCAGGTTCCATTCGGAAGGGTTTGATTTAATGTAATTTATTTGTCTGAGAACTGTGGTATTGTTGAAAGATGGTGGTCATTACCAGTTGCTGTCTGTTGTGAAGACACTGGTGTAAATAAATATATATATGGAAACTAACATTCTATTTAGAGACCAATGTGACCACTGATTTCCCTTTTCATCCCAGCTGAATGCAGTTTGACCACGATTTTGCTCCTGTTACTGCTTTTGTGTTTTCTAATGACTTTTATGCTAGGAACTTCTGATTGACTGACTGGAATAATTGAGTGCACTGTAGAACACTATGGATGAGAACGGAAGGGAGGAGGACAACTAACAGGAATGAAGGGTGTCTTTTCTTCTCCCAAATTGATACAACATGCATGACATGTGGGATTGTTTTTAAAGTTAGGCTCTTTCATTGCTTTTATACTTATCTCATAATGAAGACAAACATCCAGGATGGACACCGTCGCTGAAAACAGAGAAACAGGGTTTGCAGTGTATCAGTTTAGAAGTT
The DNA here is from genome assembly GCF_963692335.1 of Osmerus eperlanus. Lineage (NCBI taxonomy): Eukaryota > Metazoa > Chordata > Actinopteri > Osmeriformes > Osmeridae > Osmerus > Osmerus eperlanus. The sequence goes on from NC_085034.1 coordinate 10,964,580, forward strand.
TGTCCATCTTTGGCTCTGTCGTAAATGGACAGTGTCTGGTCCATTCCATACATTCTTCTCCATTGTTGTTATGTAACACCCTGCAGTGTAACAGGTTCAACCTCTTGAGTGAAGTTGTTCTTCCCTTAACAGGAAATACTAGTGATCTATTACGCCTACCTTTTCCATGGCTGCCTGTGTGAATGATGTTAGCCTACTCTATGGAAGGAAAACCAAATGGATTTCTGTGTCTGTGTAGGAACAATGAGCTTGGTTCTGTTCTGATATTTATTATGCATTTCATTAAAAAGTCAGTTTGAAAAAAGGAAAACGTCCCAGTGACTTGCTGTGTGTCACCAATATGCACATAAAGCCATTGTCTCATTTCATAAAGTGACCAATTTCTCCCTTGGTACTGTGGCTCTGCTGGTTACATAACATCTGCGTGCCCCCCTGTGTTTGAAGTCTAAAGGACCGCGCCCCTAGATCCCTACCGCACCATGGCAACTGGTACCACCCCCCACACGTAGCACACGTAATTTTCAGGCCATGTATGGACAATACAATGTAGACGCAAGCATAGACGTCAGTCCATGTGAATCGCTTTGATTGAAGAAAATCAGAAAATGGTGGTTTAGCGTCCTGCGCACGCGCATACCTCTCTACTACTGGCACATTGGAAGTAGACTACGACTGGTAACATCTCAATAGTGTGTCGACGGTGTTGTTAAATGAGATTTACTGCCTACGACGAACTCAGGCTTTCAAGTCAATAACCACATTTGTGAATAACAAAAGGTAAGAATAAAACTGCAATACGCGGAATTTAAACTGTCTCGATGTCAATCTCTACACTGATGATTGGAAGTTAGACTATTTTAGTATTTTTTATAACTTTAAAAGCCTACGAAAACCGTTTGTTTAGTCAACACCTTGCACGTCCTTCATTGCATATGTAACTTTCGTTACTTTCGTTTCTAGTTAGATGTCCATAGCGTCATATAAAGGCCTACTATTACCTGTTCATTGGAATGTCTTTTGTAACGACACTGTTTAAACGTCCGCTTGTTAACCTCGGTGTTGGGTGTCTGTCTGCACAGTGACAGTGCTTTCCTTTCATTTCTTGGGACGGGAGTCTTTTAAAGCCATTTTTTTAAGTGGAAATTTGTATTTTTTTAAACCGTGTTGTTCGGAGTGTTTACTGAAATTAACTAGATGGTGAGCCTTCGTCGGCAGTGCGTAAAGTCGTGCATATTGACTCGACAAAGTTAAAAGCTACCTGGACTGAGCCGTTCCCATGACCAAAACCTCAAATGATGTGTAAAAGACGAATGTAATATTTCAGAGTAGGAATTTGACGTGTGGGTGTGATCTGCTTCAAAGCATTGAGGGACATGTCAACTGCAGTAGTCTTTAGCAGTGAAATGTTTGACCGACTAGTTCCCTTAGGGTGGACTTTTTTCATTTGGCAGGCAGCTCTAGATATGATTGGGTTTTGCATAGTTTGATTCGATTTTGGTTTCCGAAATTGAATCGGCTGAAAGCCTCGGGCAAAATTGCTAATTGTCGCTGAATGATTTTGGGGAAAACACTACGTAAAACGAGGTGAGTAGGCTAAATCAAAATGCCTGTGTGAGGTTTAACAAGGGTTCTGACAAAATTGCGGCGAATTCTTGTTGACGATAGGCTAGATGCCGGAGGCTTCCTTCTATCTCCGGAGACGAGCCCCCAGCACTCCACAACTGTGAATCTTGAAGACAAACACTCGAAAAACCGGTGTTTGTAGCCTATCGTTATTCTAGGATGCAAAATCCAACAAGTTAAGTAGCCCATGCTTTCCTGCCTCTTTTGATGAGTCTACATCGCCCCATTTATTATGAAAATAATAGAATAGGTTAATTCTCTATTGTTTTAATCAACAATCATATTACTGTGAAAAATAAACAAGTCGTCGATAATGCCGCAAATCTTCCATACCGACCACATGGTTTCTCTTGCATCAGGACCACGGTTACGTAACATCGTCGGTAACATCTCCAGGCCGTGCTGTTCCCATCCCACTAACGCTGTGACGTATAACCCAGTTCCCCGCTCTTTTATGTCTGAGTCAAGCCAGGCAAAAGGGGCTCGTCTCAAAAGCCTGTGACGCTGTTGTGCACATAACATACATGCTTTTGCTCACAGTATAATTCCATCACCGCCCAATGGAAAAACACAGAATTAACAGATTAACTTTAAAATGGCAGCACCATAATCTATCAATCAGCTCAGACAATCTTTTAATTTGCACCAATGTCCTTCATAGGGACACCATGAGAGAGACACTAATTTTCTATTCAAGGCTCCCATTTATGTATTCATTTCATTGGTCAAAGCTTTCCACAGAGCTATCTACAATTATCCCCCTTTACACCATAGTTTATTTTCACAGTGAATCAGATTGAAATTGTCAGTCACCAGAAAGCAGACTATTTGATTATATCATTGTGTGTTCCTGTCTCACGTCTAGATGTTTGGCTTCCACAAGCCGAAGATGTACAGGAGTACAGACGGCTGCTGCATATGTCGGGCCAAGTCCTCCAGCTCTCGCTTCACCGACAGCCAGCGCTACGAGGGGGACTTCCAGAGCTGCTTTCGGTGAGTGGTCCACTGCTATCGACGTAGGTGTCAGCCCCCCTCTGTAACCTAGAGGGGTGGGGTGAGGCTTTGGATATGCAGTGAGCTTGCATGGACCTCCTCTGTCGAGAGGACTGCATTCATCCACCGTTCCATCCACCGAGTCCACTTTCACATTGCATGTGTCTGTCTCCACGCTGCCTAGCTTGCGCTGTTGTCCACCGCCATGGTTACCAACGACGTGAGTCAGCATGAGGAGAGGGGAGGCTGAGAATAGTTCATAGTCACCCCCAGAGGAGAGATATTAATAATCGCTCAGGGTTTTCAGCGTGTCAATCTCACATACGCGAATGCTAGACTTCCACTCCTGCTCTCGCTTCTGCACTTTTTATTTTATGCTTAAAAGTCCCTCTATTGTTTCTCCCTCCTTTTTCCGCTGTCTGTCGTAGGCTGGGAGAGGTGCGGTGTGGGGAGATCTGCAATGCCTGCGTCCTCCTGGTGAAAAGATGGAAGAAGCTTCCGGCAGGTTCCAAGAAGAACTGGAACCATGTAAGGACCTGCTACAGAACAGGGCACTAAACACACCATCAAACATCCATGTTGTAAGGAGTTCAACAGGACAACGTAAAAGGGTTCATGAGCAGGTGCCTGTTACTGTGGAAACGGGTAACATCACACTTAGATCACCAACCCCCCCCAACCCTGCTGTGCTTTGTTTCAGGTCGTCGACGCCAAGGGCGGCCCTAGCGTCAAGACCAATGTGAAATTCAGGCAAATGAAGAAGGTGAGGCCAAGCCAGATCAGCCGAGTGCAGAGCGAGCTGAAGAGACACAGTAAGGAGCAACTGTCAGGGCCGACACTGCCTTCAGCTAAGCACCCTGAAGCAGCACAGTCTTTAGTTGTTACCTGCAGATCGGCACATTTCTGTCATTTGTCTTAAGTTACGCTTTTTTATCTACCCAAGTAGGCTTCTCATTGGTGGTTGTCACGGTTTGCCCCACCCCACAGACTCGGATGCTCACAGCACCACCTCCAGTGCCTCGCCGGCCCAGTCTCCCACCTACAGCAACCAATCGGATGAGGGCTCAGACAGCGAACTCTCGCCTGACTCCGCCCGCTCTCCTGTCTTCTCCTTCCTGGACCTGACCTACTGGAAAAGGTGACGCCTAGTCTAACTGTACCTGAGATTAACTCCTACGTAGTCTAATCTCTACCTGTTCCATCTTGGATATTGCAATTTCCCATGCTCAACTCAAAAACCCTGTTTTCGTGGTTATTAGTATTTTGACTCCCTTGGTGTATTTAGTTGTTTGGACACAAGTGTTTAGTTGACCATGTTCATCCCCTTGTTGCAGACGGAAGGTGTGCTGTGGCATTATCTACAAGGGCCGCTACGGGGAGGTCCTGATAGACCCCCACCTCTACAAGCCCTGCTGCCAGAAAAAACAAGAGCGCGAGGAGGAGGAGGAGGAGGAGGAGGAGGAGGACGGGCAGGGTAGAGGAGATAAGGCAGCGATTACCCAGCTGCCTGACAGCCCCCCATCCCCCCCGGTGGAAAAAGAGGGAGAGGGGGGGAGCTGGGGGCAGGGTAGTGGTGATGACAACATTGTCACTGGCGAAGAGACAAAAAATTCACGTGAAAGTCTGCGTTTCTCTGATACCTGCATGAGCTCCAAATAAGGCTGTCTTCATGGCCTTGTTTTCTAATCAAGACCTACTGGAACTGTATTATTCCAATATTTTTGTTATTTATTGTTCTCTACCAGAAATAAGCTATTTGTTCCATCTCTGCCTGTTTAACTTAATGTACCTGACCCTCTTAATAGCCACTATCCAATATATCCAATGCTTGATGCCACTAAAGCTGCATGCACAAACTAAGACCTCTAGAACTGTACCTTTTACATCTAGGATTGAGCCATAGCCTAGAGAACAGCCTTCCACTGCCTGACTTGTCCTCTCCCAGGTCCATACACACACTCGCTACGTCTTTTATTTTTCTTCATTGTTTTTGAATCCTGAGTGCTACCGGATGGGTGAAACCAAAAAGACCCTGAGCTTTTGTTTAGTAACACATAATGACAGCCTCAAGGAGGAGGGTTGGGAGGGGGGGGGAAAGCATAATGCATTTCAAAACCGCTTATTCTAGTTCTCACTGTCATGGCAGCTTTAATGTGCCCAGTGTCACGTCTGCCCTGTGTTTGTGTCTGTGGAGGGAACACACCGTTTCCTGTACATGTGTTGTGAGAATATAGAGTGTTAATGGGAAAACTAAGGAATCTTATCGTATTAACTTGTTAAATGTGTATTCACAAAGCACATTCACAGCACACAAAGCCCCCCCCCCCCCCCCCTTGTGTCCTTTGCTAGTTGTGTTCTCTTAAAGTCTGGTCTAGGAGCATCTCCCGTTCTCACACGAACCTTAAGCTAAAATCATCAACGGTCTTTAGACCTGCTCTTTCAGGAGCTTCCTATCTCCATCCATGGATCATCTTGATTTGTTATCACGGCCCCCCTACACTAAACAGGAATCAGAACTTGTGGTTCTGACCCACCAGTTCTCTGTGGGTCTGTTTCTATTCTGTTTGCATGAAAACTGCATGTTGTCTCTTGGTATAACACAGTTTAACTTAGATCAATCCATTCAAGTAAGATACTGTAAAGTTTGAATATATATGTTTGTATATAGGTGATTAAAGGAAAAGAAAACACTTAATGATTAATTCACAAAATATGTTCCTCTGATTGTACTGTGTCCCACAGCTGTCATTGCCAATAATGGATATAGGAGGAGCTGGAGCTGGCTCTGCTTATTTATGCTGATTTCCTCTTCCAAACAGGAAATGTGTTTACTCTATCTAACCCTGTATGTACAGGGGGCCATAGAACATCTATTGTCTACTTTTGCCATGTTAGATTATTCACTGTAGTGACTGTCATTTATTTATAAATAGGTTACTAATAGCCACGCTAAAACATTTTCTGTACTTTTTGTATTTGTTATTCTATTACGAAAGAAACTATTTGCATTTCCTACCGCTAGGGTGTGCAAAGCTGCATGAACACTGACAAATTAAACCTCAACTACATTTCTGTACAGTACATTTCCGTTGTGTTTATATACCACACTCTACAGTGTTTAGCACTATATGATGGCAGCTTTTGGAGAATTTAAGCTTTAGTTTAGCTTTTTTTTACTCTCTCTTGCATGTCTGAAATAAGTTATGGGTACGAACTGAGACTCCCTTTAAATGTATATATCATATACTCACGAGTCTTGTTAATTGCCAAATATTTACTGTTATTTATTTTGTCAATGTACTTTGTCCTTTTTTACACGTCTTTTTTTCTCTACTAAAACTATGTGTTGAAATGTATTCAGGAGAAACTTATTTAGTTGACGGGCCTCAACCAGCTGATGATGTAAACTGCTGCCAGAAACTGTAGTTGTATTGATTGTAGCCTATTAAAGTTTGGAGTTAAATGCGTATTTTTTCAGAAGTGTTATGCAACCAAACTTGAGGCCTCTTATTTTCTCCGGAGATGATGGGTAGAGACTGCGGACGTAGACTGTGCTTGTTTCTCCTTAGTCGTGCTATTAGCATGTACGATAAAAAAAGTACTGAACTGTGTCTGTCTAGAAAGGGGCAGATTTTAGAGGGACATTTTGTATTTTTCTACACTGTAATTTTTACTTGATAAATAAATGTCAGATGTGAAGTTTCCTTACAGTGTGTCATTGTTTTTTTAAATTATTATTATTATTTGAAATGCTCCGATGGTTTTCATTTTTCAACAATTACGAGTCTCAAATTATGAATTATGTATTAGTGCACAGTATACTGAAAGTATCCACATTATATTGTCGTTCTGTTAGCTAGCCAGCATTTCATCCATAAAGAAAACCCATAAGAAATCCTTTCGAAAGCAGTTGATTTATATGCAGTCAGCACTGCTAACCTGGCCATATCGGTCATAAAAGCGAATTATAGGGTACCAAAACATATTTGTGAATTGCCAATTGAAAGGTTGTCCAGCAAGTGATGATATAGCAATGAAAATAAAATCCCTGTTGTCCTTCTAGGCTAAACCGTTGTGACTATAGTACAGAGCCACTACACATCAACAAATGTAGAATAACCTTTCCAGCGACACAAACCATCCACTTTATTTATCGTCTTTCTCTTAGTTAGCTAACCAGTATTTGATCAGTAAAATAGTCTTGGATTTTCTGTATTGCACTGACATAAATAATAGGCTATTGTTCATGATTTATGCCTGTTTTCGGATTGCTAAATCCATATCGTTTCGGCTCGCGAGAGTTAGTTTAGTGCAGACCAGTCAACTCAAGAAGGCTGAGTCCGGAGCGAGGACAGCAAGCCAAACTGGTGGGGAATTATTTTATGAAAATGTCAAAATGCATATCGGAACAATGACAATCGCGGCATTGCACTCCGTTGGATTATTAAAAGGACACCTGCAAAATATGAACTTTGCAGAATGGCCGGTTCTTGAGATGATCGTGGGAAACTAATCCAATTCTAATTTGTACACACACAGATACAGAGATTCTTGGCATTAATAGAGCTGAGCTGCTTAGTTTTTTCGGCCCACGGCTGTTAATAGCATAAACACCAGTGGACTTTTTTTGTTGTCTGAAACGCATATCCTAGATATTGATTGTATTAGAAAAAGTAAGGTAATTTTTCTTGCACCATTAGTAAAGCGGTGCGGTGTGAGAGGACATGGGTCAGGCTGCTACTAGGTGTGGACGGGTGCAGCGTCCGCGCCGCACAGCGCCGCTCTCCACAGCAGATGCCCAGCAAGATGACGTCACGTTCATTTCTGCACCCCCACCGCCAGAACATTTGAGAGTGGAAACAGGGTATATAAGGTATGAGTTGGTTTAGGGTTTGCCCTGTGTAATCTAACATTACGTTAGGTCGGTCTGGGAAAAGGGCAGTTAGCTTCCGATTTTGGATGTCAAGCACCTGCACTCAGGATTTGCTCTAGCAAAATCTTTATCGCGCACAACAAGCCAAAGGCACGAGGTAGGTTTCCTGTTTCATCAATGTGGAAATTATTATGAAAAAGAGCGTAGTTTGTTCTAGTATGTTTTAAAATGCTCACATCGTTAGAATTTATTTGCGCGTGAAAAAATCAGAGTCGGCAGCCAAACTCGCGTACATTGTGAGCGTTTCTCTGCGTTGATAAGAAAATAATCCCTCAGTAGTTTTGCCAGTGTGAAACGTGCGGTTATGGAAATGGTTTTTTGTCAGGTTTCATAAGAGTATCACAACATAGCCTCTAGTGTTCTGTTGGCGATAAATGCACTGTCATGCATCTGACCGTAGCCCAAGACGCTTCTTGATAATCTGCGTACCAGAACTTGTCACTGCATCCTTAAAGATAATATTGTGTCATTTTGATCTACTCTATCAGGAAAGAGCTAAACATGGTGCAGCTGTCTCCATCCCCAGTCCTAGATGTCTCAGCTTCATCAGAATGCCCTAAAGCAGGCCTGGCAAGCCATAAGGCTGGTAGCCCCAAGATGGGCTCTACTGGCAGGCTGAAAACACTCCAGATGGACCTGGAGGCCTCCAACACCATCTACCAGGGCTATGACCGCTACATAGAGGATGGACTCATCTGCCTCAAACACAAGATCCGCAACATAGAGAAAAAAAAGGTAGGGTGGAGAGGAGGGGTTGGATGAATAGATGACTGGATGGATGTATAAGTGGAGGTGGATGGGTCTAGGAATGATTGTTTCTATTTTTATGAGCAATCCGGTAGTTGCATAACAATTTTAAAATTTCAACTTAATCTTTTGTTTACAGATTAAACTGGAAGACTATTTAAACCGCTTAAAACAAGGCGAAACTCTCAATAAAGACCAACTCGTAAGAAAAGTATCTTTCATACAAATGCCAGTAATTGTGTGGACGACGTAACTCATGGTTGGTGCATGTCTTCCACAGGACGCAGTGGAGAAGTACGACGAGATAATCCACAACCTGTCGTTTGCACAGCAGCTGCATAAGACCTTGGATGGCCTAACACAAGATGTAAGCCTTCCTGGGCCTGTTTAGGGGTCATTAACATGAGAAACCTGCCTTTCTCTAAGTTATTAAACAACATCCTTTTCCATTGTCCCCTCTGTGTTTAAGTTTGGCGGAGGCTAGGTAGAATTTAGAAGCTATAGATTCCATTGGTAGGTCTATGATGGTTTATGCTGGTGTGCTACTAAACTCTTAGTCATTTCATATGGTTCAAGGGAGGCCTGTAAGCTAAGGCTGAGAGGGCTCAGTGGATTCCAGTCTGTTAGAATTGGAATCCTGCGGTTCTAGCGTTCCTCCAAGGGTTGGCAAGTCGCTGTTAGGTTCAATGAGGTGAGGCTGTACACACGGGCATTTCTGTCACCGTTACATAGACGTCATTGGAACATTTTCCTTGCCAAGCGAGTGACGAGACACTACGGTAGAGCGTAGATGGGGATGTCTGAATTTATTTACATCAAATTTAGAGAGCCATCTTAAATTTGTTAGACCATGCAGGCTGAAGATGTGGGTTTGGAACTGGGCCCTTTGTCATCCACTTGCAGCTGCTGAGGGCCCAGAGGAAAGCGGTGAGGAAGGAGCAGGTGGCCAAAGTGGAGGCTGATCGGAGACTGCTTTGCACCGTTCTGCAAGTGCGGCACCTCCTCCTGAGCCTGCAGCGCGAGGACATCAGGAACGACCTCCTATCCGGCCTCAACCTTGCCCCCCACCTTCCTGCCCCTGAGTTGCAGAGCCTACTCGATCTCGCCGCACTGCTGGGTGTTAAGAGGGATGAACAATTGAGGTGATTTTAGTTCTTTTTTTTATTGAACCCACTATATATCCTCACATTTTTTCCCCCATGAATGCAATGCGCTTTTCTGCCCTCTTGGCATTGTGAGTAAATTGATGTACCTTTCTGCTGTGGGTCATAGTTTGGAGAATCAGATGGAGAGGGCAGCTATAGTCTACCTGGACCTGATGGAGGGCGGAGACAAACCAGTGGCTGGTTCCACCTGTGAGTGTGACCACCTCCTGTACCTCCACCCACCAGCACAGATGCTAAACCTCTAGTCTCTGATGTCCTGATATTAGTAAGAGAAGTAGATGTTCTGTAATCTGTCATGACATCTGTTATGACATCTGTTACAATATTTCTAGACAAGATACTGAAGGAGCAGCTCCACAGGCTGTTGCATTGTGGGTACTTTGATCTTGTCGCAACTCCTCCTGCGACCAGTCTGAAAGAAATGGAAGCTCCCATGGTCAAGAAGGCATCCGACAGCGTCTCTAGTAAGTGTTCAGTTGTGTAACTTTACATTTGAATAAAGTTCCTGTATTTTTTTATGTAAAAAAACATTAATTTGCAGCCCTTTCAAAGCTCAACTTAAGTAATTCTTCAAATAGGTAGGTAAGAATATCTAACGCATATCTTGCATACTCAGATTCTATCAAGGATTCCCAGTCTGACCCTGAACCCAAGACTTCTCCCACTCAGAACTGGAAGGTGGGGTTCCAGGCAACAAAGGAACAGGAACCTCCGGACTCATGGGATATGGAGTTTTCGGAAACGCCGGTCTCCCTTCAGTGTGCCATCCAGAAACCATGGAGAGGGGCTGCAGTATTCATCCCCAAAGTGCCGGTGACCATCAAGAAACAAGCTTCTAAACCAGTAAGTTGTTTTTCTTAAAGTTAACCCTCTAAAATCAGAGTTCCAAGAATTTTGTTGTCTTAAGCTCCATATTTTCTATCTGTGCAGCAAAGAAAGAAGAAGAAATCTAAAGGGGAGCCGGGTACCAAAGCTGTAAGTGCAATCTTTTATCGAGATATAGGTTTCTTTCCATTTCCTGTACTGAAACAGTATGGACGGGTTTCTCTTCCTGTCTGGCACAGCAGACCTTCATAGAGGTTTACAACTCCCCACCTGCTCTCCCCAAGAACCCCACCCTGCGTGAGCAGCACCTGGAGGACCTGATGACCAAGATCCGAGGATCCTTCAGCTTCCTGCAGGTGTGACAGGATGAATATACTTCTACACGTCAAATCTCTTTAAGAGGACAGGACATGGTCATGGAAGGCAGTGTTGTTACATTTTATCCTCCATCTCCTCCAGGACTCTGACCTGGAGATCGAGAACTCCCCCACCAACGGGCACACTAGACTGGGCAGAAGGGCCTCTAGGTCCCCCTCTCCTCTGGGTACCAGAAAATATATTTTTAATTTTCAATCAGCCCCTTATATCTACTCAATTGTAGACATTAGGTCAAGTAGCAGATTGTATTAATCAGGACACTATCTTTTCTGTCCCTCAACAGCACAAAATGATCCAAAGAGCATCCCAGCAGAGGTCCTTCTCAAAACACTGCATGTAAGACCTTCAGGTTCTTGGTCTAACATTCAATTGGAATAACAAGCCTTATATCACAATGGCATGATTCATTTCAGAAGTGTACGCCATGTTAATGTTCTTGTTCCCTCTTCTCCAGTCTACGCAGCCTGCAAGACTTCTAGAGCACAAAACCAGTCTGACCAATGGAGAGGAGTCTCTGGATGACTGTGACCTGGACCTCAACGTTCAAGATCTTGCTGATGTAACGACCATACCCACATGACTGTGTTTAGTTTGTTCATGTGGTTTTGTCCATTTTTACCCCCCCACCCCCTCTGTGTCATGTCTCCTCCTGCTCCATGTTGATGTCGTGTCCAGGAACCCCTGCATCTCCAGGACTGTGAGGTGTTTCCATCGCCACTGCTCTATCGGTGTGGCTCCTCCCTCTCCACCCTGGAGGAGAAAACCCGACCTCCGGTATGACTGCCAGGCGTCCTATCTCGCCTCCACTTGATATGTGTTTTCTTTCCATTTCCTGAGTGTATGTCTATGTTCCCTCTTTCCTCGCCAGACACCTGTTCATAAGTCGGGAAAGCAGTCCCCCTCTAATGTTGGGACCTCTCAAATTCAGCCCTTCTCCACTCTCCCCGCCAGACGCACTAACGACATGGCCCCCCCAGCACCCTTCTACAACATGCACTCGGGGAGTCTGCACATCCACTAGCCCACCCTGTCTCACAGATTATTTTTATTACAACTATCGTAGATTTTTGTGGAAATACTTTATTTTCCTGGTTAAAATCCCAAACCTCCCCCCTTTTAAACCCTTGTGTCATTCTGACCCATCAGTCATTGTGACCCACCGTCGTATTGCGACAACTTTACCGCATACAAAAACAAAGTGAATCATTTTCTTTTAACCGTTGGGCTGTCTCAGACCCCCCACATTGCGAAGGTTAAAATATATATTTTTTAATTTGTTTTTGTATTGGGTAAAATTGGGTAAACACAACGATGGTTCGTTATGAACCTTTGGGTCATGGACTCGAAGGCAGCACAAGGGTTAAATGATCTGTTGATTTGATGTGTTTGTACAGGTATTCAAGGTGAATGCCCCTTTGCCTCCCAATGGGGATGTGGACTACAATTGTAAAACCGGTGTGTTTGCTGAGGCCAGCAGCCTCCAATACATCACTGCCAGCACCCAGACTCCACCAGAGTTTGCTCTCCCTGAGGACGAACTCTTGCCACCAGGTAGAACCGTCCACCCCTCCATTCTACCGACCCTCCCTTTTCTGGCCATCTTTCATATGCCATTGTTTAACCACTGTGTTGTTTCCCACCAGCTTACCAGTCTGAGTATGTCATTGGGAATGGCGGACAGGTCTACCTGCCTCCCAGCCAAACAGGGAGCAACATGGGTTTAGCTGGCCAATCATACTACACTAGAGGATCTTCGAGAGGTATGGCACGTGGTGGCAAAGGGCAGGCACACTCCTCCTCCTTCCGCTCTGCAAGTGGGCCTCGAGGTATCTATCTACTCTTCTCCTGTGAACTTCTTTCCTCCTTTACTCCTTCCTTCCCTTCAGTCCTCTTCCTAGATCCTCCTTCCCCTGTCCTGCTGTTTGCCTTAGCAGCATCGTATTCTGAAGGGAAGACTTTGAATCTTTACCATAAATCTTCTCTCCCACGTTTCCCATATAGCCTCTGATGTGTTTCCTTTCCTCACTCTCACCCTGTCCTCCTCCTCTCTCAATCTCCAGGTGGCTTTGATTGGTACCGGTGTGGTGTGCGTTCCCCAAGAGGAGGCTTCATCCCGCATGCTCACCACAGGGATGCTGGGCCTTTCCCGTACGGAGCCAGGGTAAGGCACAGTTTACCAGATCACTGTGAAGCTGCTGTTGGTGTACAGTGAAGTCCTGGTTGTCTCGATTTTTGGCCATTTGTCTGGTGTTTTTGTATTTTTTTATTAAATGTTTTGGTATTTTATTTTTCTGCCATTAGGACAGTGGGTATCAGCATTGCTACAAGCATGGAGGAGGGCCAGGAGGAACAAGGCACAACTCAAGCGGTAGGTACCACATGGACTTCCCATTGGCTTACGGAGATGTAAGGGAAAACCTGACTGGCTGTGTTTTTGATAAGTTTCCTAACTGTTCTCTAATTGGTGCCCCTTTGCTCCAGCAGGATGGAGTGACTCCTCCCAAGTGAGCAGCCCTGACAGGGAGACCAACTTCACTCTGGTGGACTCCGCCCACGGAGACTCCCTCTCCGTCTCCACCATGGAGGTGCCGGTCACTCCTCAGGGCCACACCCTGCTCCCCATGCAATTGTACCCACTCCCCCAGCCCCTCCGTGTGGCCTTCACCTCTGCCCGCACCGTCAACTTTGCCCCCGGCACCCTGGACCAGCCCATTGCGTTTGACCTTCTGCACAGCAACCTGGGGGACATGTTTGACACCCAGCTGGGGCGCTTCACCTGCCCGGCCAACGGCACATATGTCTTCATCTTCCACATCCTCAAACTGGCCGTCAACGTCCCACTCTACATCAACCTGATGCGCAACGAAGAGGTGATGGTGTCGGCGTACGCCAACGATGGGGCGCCGGACCACGAGACTGCGAGCAACCACGCCATCCTGCCACTGTACCAGGGAGACCAAGTGTGGCTGAGGCTGCACCGTGGCGCCATATATGGCAGCAGCTGGAAGTACAGCACCTTCTCAGGCTTCCTGCTTTACCAGGACTGAGCTGGGACCAGACCCTTCTGCTGTAACCACATGGAGAGGAGGAGAAGAGTATTGCTTTGCACTGAAGGAAGACCGAAGACGTTCCCAATAACTGTCTTCCCAATGCCCTTCTCACATGGAGTCCAGCACCAATTCAGTTTAGAGCCATGTTTAACCTATTATAATTATGATCAACCAGTAACCTGCTTCTTGGAGTTGAGGATTTAACTCTTTGCTTCTTTAGCCCCAAGTGCCATGAATGAATGTCAATGTGAGATGTGATTGTGGTCTCCAAGTTTACTGTGACTACTGTTGTTACTGTCACATGGCATTGTTATGTTCCAACTAGACCAATCTAATACAGTATTAGGGATTTGTGCCTTTTTTGTTTGTTCTCTGAATGAATCAATGACTGATCAAATCTGTTGAATGAGCAACGTGCAGGGTAAATGTGTAATGAATGGGAACTGACTAAACTTGACAATGCTAAGCACTGAAACCATTTGTTATTGCCTTGCTGTGGAATGGAAATTTTGGCCTAACGTGTTAGGGTGGTGGGGTATGGTGACTGCACAGACCGTTTTTGTCTGACCGGCAAAGATGAATACTCTAAATAGAGGAGATGTGAAACAATCCCTCAATGTGCCTCCAATAAAAAAAGAATACATTAGCAGTCTAACAGATACTTGTTTTGTTGTTTTTCTACACCTTTTAAAAGGTTTTGTAATGGTTCATTTTAGTGTGTGTGTACAAGTAGAATGTTTTTTAACTTTTAGTTATGCCTCCCCTGGTAACAGTGGTAGCCGGAGACATAATTTTTCGGGTTGTACTTGCCTATGTCCCATTCTTGTGAACGCAACATCTAAGGAGTTCTTTACGGAAATCTAGAGAATATTTTACATTAGTCTTTTACACTGAGAACACAAGGTGAACAGATTTCCCTGGGGGCCTGAGGACAGTGGTTGACCCCCTGTATATTAGAGTGGCCATTTATAAAGCAGTACAGTGATGCTGGTGATATATGTTACTGTGATTATTATGTATAGCAAGTTTCATCTATACATCAGTCTTTTACACTGAGAACACAGGGGGAACAGATTTCCCTTGGGGAACAGATTTCCCTGGAGGCCTGGGAAAAAAAGTTTTGTAAGGTTGAAAAAAATAACTATATAAAAGGTTGAAAAAATGTACTGTACTCGTCAATGATCAAAACCTATTTTTGGAAATTATTTATTTTCAACATTTCAAAACGTTTTTGTAGAAAATCTTTTTCAAATATTTTACATGAGTCTTTTACACTGAGAACACAGGGGGAACAGATTTCCCTGGGGGCCTGAGGACAGTGGTTCACCCCCTGTATATTAGAGTGGCCATTTATAAAGCAGTACAGTGATGCTGGTGATATATGTTACTGTGATCATTATGTATAGCAAGTTTCATCTATACATCAGTCTTTTACACTGAGAACACAGGGGGAACAGATTTCCCTTGGGGAACAGATTTCCCTGGAGGCCTGGGAAAAAAAGTTTTGTAAGGTTGAAAAAAATAACTATATAAAAGGTTGAAAAAATGTACTGTACTCGTCAATGATCAAAACCTATTTTTGGAAGTAATTTATTTTCAACATTTCAAAACGTTTTTGTAGAAAATCTTTTTCAAATATTTTACATGAGTCTTTTACACTGAGAACACAGGGGGAACAGATTTCCCTGGGGGCCTGAGGACAGTGGTTCACCCCCTGTATATTAGAGTGGCCATTTATAAAGCAATACAGTGATGCTGGTGATGTATGTTACTGTGATCATTATGTATAGCAAGTTTCATCTATACATCAGTCTTTTACACTGAGAACACAGGGGGAACAGATTTCCCTTGGGGAACAGATTTCCCTGGAGGCTTGGGAAAAAGGTTTTTTAAGGTTGAAAAAAATAACTATATAAAAGGTTGAAAAAATGTACTGTACTCATCAATGATGTAAACCTATTTTTGGAAATAATTTATTTTCAACTTTTCAAAAGTTTTTGTAGAAAATATTTTTCAAATATTTTACATTAGTCTTTTACACTGAGAAAAAACAGGGCGACAGATTTCCCTGGAGGCCTGAGGACAGTGGTCCCCCCCCTGTATATTATATTGGCCATTTATAAAGCAATACAGTGATGCTGGTGATGTATGTTACTGTGATCATTATGTATAGCAAGTTTCATCTATACATCAGTCTTTTACACTGAGAACACAAGGTGAACAGATTTCCCTGGGGGCCTGAGGACAGTGGTTCACCCCCTGTATATTAGAGTGGCCATTTATAAAGCAATACAGTGATGCTGGTGATGTATGTTACTGTGATCATTATGTATAGCAAGTTTCATCTATACATCAATCTTTTACACTGAAAACACAGGGGGAACAGATTTCCCTGGGGGCCTGAAGGACAGTGGTTCCCTCCCTGTATATTAAACTGGCCATTTTTAAAGCAATACAGTGATGCTGGTGATGTATGTTACTGTGATCATTATGTATAGCAAGTTTCATCTATACATCAGTCTTTTACACTGAGAACACAGGGGGAACAGATTTCCCTTGGAAAACAGATTTCCCTGGAGGCCTGGGAAAAAAGTTTTGTAAGGTTGGAAAAAAATAACAATATAAAAGGTTGAAAAAATGTACTGTACTCAACAATGATGTAAACCTATTTTTGGAAATAATTTATTTTCAACATTTCAAAACTTTTTGTAGAAAATATTATTCAAATATTTTACATGTCTTTCACACTGAGAACACAAGGGGAACAGATTTCCCTGGAGGCCTGAGGACAGTGGTTCACCCCCTGTATATTAGAGTGGCAATTTATAAAGCAATACAGTGATGCTGGTGATGTATGTTACTGTGATCATTATGTATAGCAAGTTTCATCTATACATCAGTCTTTTACACTGAGAATACAGGGGGTACAGATTTCCCTTGGGGAACAGATTTCCCTGGAGGCCTGAGGGCAGTGGTCCCCCCCCCCCCCCCTGTGTATTAGAGTGGCCATTTATAAAGCAATACAGTGATGCTGGTGATGTATGTTACTGTGATCATTATGTATAGCAAGTTTCATCTATACATCAGTCTTTTACACTGAGAACAAAGGGGGTACAGATTTCCCTGGAGGCCTGAGAAAAAAGTTTTGTACGGTGGAGAAAAAATAACTATATAAAAGGTTGAAAAAATGTACTGTACTCATCAATGATGTAAACATATTTTTGGAAATAATTTATTTTCAACATTTCAAAACTTTTTGTAGAAAATATTTTTCAAATATTTTACATTAGTCTTTTACACCGAGAACACAAGGGGAACAGATTTCCCTGGAGGCCTGAGGACATTGGTCCCCCCCTGTATATTAGAGTGGCCATTTATAAAGCAATACAGTGATGCTGGTAATGTATGTTACTGGGATCATTATGTATAGCAAAGTTTCATCTATACATCAGTCTTTTACACTGAGAACACAAGGGGAACAGATTTCCCTGGAGGCCTGAGGACAGTGGTTCCCCCCCTGTATATTAGAGTGGCCATTTATAAAGCAATACAGTGATGCTGGTGATGTATGTTACTGGGATCATTATGTATAGCAAGTTTCATCTATACATCAGTCTTTTACACTGAGAACACAGGGGGAACAGATTTCCCTTGGTGAACAGATTTCCCTTGGTAAACAGATTTCCCTGGAGGCCTGGGAAAAAAGTTTTGTAAGGTTGAAAAAAATAACTATATAAAAGGTTGAAAAAATGTACTGTACTCATCAATGATGTAAACATATTTTTGGAAATAATTTATTTTCAACATTTCAAAAGTTTTTGTAGAAAATATTATTCAAATATTTTACATTAGTCTTTTACACTGAGAAAAAACAGGGCGACAGATTTCCCTGGAGGCCTGAGGACAGTGGTCCCCCCCCTGTATATTATATTGGCCATTTATAAAGCAATACAGTGATGCTGGTGATGTATGTTACTGTGATCATTATGTATAGCAAGTTTCATCTATACATCAGTCTTTTACACTGAGAATACAGGGGGTACAGATTTCCCTTGGGGAACAGATTTCCCTGGAGGCCTGAGGGCAGTGGTCCCCCCCCCCCCCCCCTGTGTATTAGAGTGGCCATTTATAAAGCAATACAGTGATGCTGGTGATGTATGTTACTGTGATCATTATGTATAGCAAGTTTCATCTATACATCAGTCTTTTACACTGAGAACAAAGGGGGTACAGATTTCCCTGGAGGCCTGAGAAAAAAGTTTTGTACGGTGGAGAAAAAATAACTATATAAAAGGTTGAAAAAATGTACTGTACTCATCAATGATGTAAACATATTTTTGGAAATAATTTATTTTCAACATTTCAAAACTTTTTGTAGAAAATATTTTTCAAATATTTTACATTAGTCTTTTACACCGAGAACACAAGGGGAACAGATTTCCCTGGAGGCCTGAGGACATTGGTCCCCCCCTGTATATTAGAGTGGCCATTTATAAAGCAATACAGTGATGCTGGTAATGTATGTTACTGGGATCATTATGTATAGCAAAGTTTCATCTATACATCAGTCTTTTACACTGAGAACACAAGGGGAACAGATTTCCCTGGAGGCCTGAGGACAGTGGTTCCCCCCCTGTATATTAGAGTGGCCATTTATAAAGCAATACAGTGATGCTGGTGATGTATGTTACTGGGATCATTATGTATAGCAAGTTTCATCTATACATCAGTCTTTTACACTGAGAACACAGGGGGAACAGATTTCCCTTGGTGAACAGATTTCCCTTGGTAAACAGATTTCCCTGGAGGCCTGGGAAAAAAGTTTTGTAAGGTTGAAAAAAATAACTATATAAAAGGTTGAAAAAATGTACTGTACTCATCAATGATGTAAACATATTTTTGGAAATAATTTATTTTCAACATTTCAAAAGTTTTTGTAGAAAATATTATTCAAATATTTTACATTAGTCTTTTACACTGAGAAAAAACAGGGCGACAGATTTCCCTGGAGGCCTGAGGACAGTGGTCCCCCCCCTGTATATTATATTGGCCATTTATAAAGCAATACAGTGATGCTGGTGATGTATGTTACTGTGATCATTATGTATAGCAAGTTTCATCTATACATCAGTCTTTTACACTGAGAACACAAGGTGAACAGATTTCCCTGGGGGCCTGAGGACAGTGGTTCACCCCCTGTATATTAGAGTGGCCATTTATAAAGCAATACAGTGATGCTGGTGATGTATGTTACTGTGATCATTATGTATAGCAAGTTTCATCTATACATCAGTCTTTTACACTGAGAACACAGGGGGAACAGATTTCCCTGGGGGCCTGAAGGACAGTGGTTCCCTCCCTGTATATTAAACTGGCCATTTTTAAAGCAATACAGTGATGCTGGTGATGTATGTTACTGTGATCATTATGTATAGCAAGTTTCATCTATACATCAGTCTTTTACACTGAGAACACAGGGGGAACAGATTTCCCTTGGAAAACAGATTTCCCTGGAGGCCTGGGAAAAAAGTTTTGTAAGGTTGGAAAAAAAATAACAATATAAAAGGTTGAAAAAATGTACTGTACTCATCAATGATGTAAACCTATTTTTGGAAATAATTTATTTTCAACATTTCAAAACTTTTTGTAGAAAATATTATTCAAATATTTTACATGTCTTTTACACTGAGAACACAAGGGGAACAGATTTCCCTGGAGGCCTGAGGACAGTGGTTCTCACCCTGTATATTAGAGTGGCAATTTATAAAGCAATACAGTGATGCTGGTGATGTATGTTACTGTGATCATTATGTATAGCAAGTTTCATCTATACATCAGTCTTTTACACTGAGAATACAGGGGGTACAGATTTCCCTTGGGGAACAGATTTCCCTGGAGGCCTGAGGGCAGTGGTCCCCCCCCCCCCCCCCCCCGTGTATTAGAGTGGCCATTTATAAAGCAATACGGTGATGCTGGTGATGTATGTTACTGTGATCATTATGTATAGCAAGTTTCATCTATACATCAGTCTTTTACACTGAGAACAAAGGGGGTACAGATTTCCCTGGAGGCCTGAGAAAAAAGTTTTGTAAGGTGGAGAAAAAATAACTATATAAAAGGTTGAAAAAATGTACAGTACTCATCAATGATGTAAACATATTTTTGGAAATAATTTATTTTCAACATTTCAAAACTTTTTGTAGAAAATATTTTTCAAATATTTTACATTAGTCTTTTACACCGAGAACACAAGGGGAACAGATTTCCCTGGAGGCCTGAGGACATTGGTCCCCCCATGTATATTAGAGTGGCCATTTATAAAGCAATACAGTGATGCTGGTGATGTATGTTACTGGGATCATTATGTATAGCAAAGTTTCATCTATACATCAGTCTTTTACACTGAGAACACAGGGGGAACAGATTTCCCTTGGTGAACAGATTTCCCTTGGTAAACAGATTTCCCTGGAGTCCTGGGAAAAAAGTTTTGTAAGGTTGAAAAAAATAACTATATAAAAGGTTGAAAAAATGTTCTGTACTCATCAATGATGTAAACATATTTTTGGAAATAATTTATTTTCAACATTTCAAAACTTTTTGTAGAAAATATTATTCAAATATTTTACATTGGTCTTTTACACTGAGAACACAAGGGGAACAGATTTCCCTGGAGGCCTGAGGACAGTGGTTCCCCCCCTGTATATTAGAGTGGCCATTTATGAAGCAATACAGTGATGCTGGTGATGTATGTTACTGGGATCATTATGTATAGCAAGTTTCATCTATACATCAGTCTTTTACACTGAGAACACAGGGGGAACAGATTTCCCTTGGTGAACAGATTTCCCTTGGTAAACAGATTTCCCTGGAGGCCTGGGAAAAAAGTTTTGTAAGGTTGAAAAAAATAACTATATAAAAGGTTGAAAAAATGTACTGTACTCATCAATGATGTAAACATATTTTTGGAAATAATTTATTTTCAACATTTCAAAACTTTTTGTAGAAAATATTATTCAAATATTTTACATTGGTCTTTTACACTGAGAACACAAGGGGAACAGATTTCCCTGGAAGCCTGAGGACAGTGGTTCCCCCCTGTATATTAGAGTGGCCATTTATAAAGCAATACAGTGATGCTGGTGATGTATGTTACTGTGATCATTATGTATAGCAAGTTTCAACTATACATCAGTCTTTTACACTGAGAACACAAGATGAACAGATTTCCCTGGGGGCCTGAGGACAGTGGTTCACCCCCTGTATATTAGAGTGGCCATTTATAAAGCAATACAGTGATGCTGGAGATGTATGTTACTGTGATCATTATGTATAGCAAGTTTCATCTATACATCAGTCTTTTACACTGAGAACACAGGGGGAACAGATTTCCCTTGGAAAACAGATTTCCCTGGAGGCCTGGGAAAAAGGTTTTGTAAGGTTGGAAAAAAATAACTATATAAAAGGTTGAAAAAATGTACTGTACTCATCAATGATGTAAACCTATTTTTGGAAATAATTTATTTTCAACATTTCAAAACTTTTTGTAGAAAATATTATTCAAATATTTTACATGTCTTTTACACTGAGAACACAAGGGGAACAGATTTCCCTGGAGGCCTGAGGACAGTGGTTCACCCCCTGTATATTAGAGTGGCAATTTATAAAGCAATACAGTGATGCTGGTGATGTATGTTACTGTGATCATTATGTATAGCAAGTTTCATCTATACATCAGTCTTTTACACTGAGAACACAGGGGGTACAGATTTCCCTGGAGGCCTGAGAAAAAAGTTTTGTAAGGTGGAGAAAAAATAACTATATTAAAGGTTGAAAAAATGTACTGTACTCATCAATGATGTAAACATATTTTTGAAAATAATTTATTTTCAACATTTCAAAACTTTTTGTAGAAAATATTTTTCAAATATTTTACATTAGTCTTTTACACCGAGAACACAAGGGGAACAGATTTCCCTGGAGGCATGAGGACATTGGTCCCCCCCTGTATATTAGAGTGGCAATTTATGAAGCAATACAGTGATGCTGGTGATGTATGTTACTGTGATCATTATGTATAGCAAGTTTCATCTATACATCAGTCTTTTACACTGAGAACACAGGGGGAACAGATTTCCCTGGGGGCCTGAGGACAGTGGTTCACCCCCTGTATATTAGAGTGGTCATTTATAAAGCAATACAGTGATGCTGGTGATGTATGTTACTGTGATCATTATGTATATCAAGTTTCATCTATACATCAGTCTTTTACACTGAGAACACAGGGGGAACAGATTTCCCTGGGGGCCTGAGGAGAGTGGTTCACCCCCTGTATATTAGAGTGGCCATTTATAAAGCAATACAGTGATGCTGGTGATGTATGTTACTGTGATCATTATGTATAGCAAGTTTCATCTATACATCAGTCTTTTACACTGAGAACACAGGGGGAACAGATTTCCCTTGGGGTACAGATTTCCCTGGAGGCCTGGGAAAAAAGTTTTGTAAGGTTGAAAAAAATAACTATATAAAAGGTTGAAAAAATGTACTGTACTCGTCAATGATCAAAACCTATTTTTGGAAATAATTTATTTTCAACATTTATAAACTTTTTTGTAGAAAATATTTTTCAAATATTTTACATTAGTCCTTTACACTGAGAAAACAAGGGGAACAGATTTCCCTGGAGGCCTGGAGGAAGTGGTTCCCCCCATGTATATTAGAATGGCCATTCATAAAGCAATACAGTGATGCTGGTGATGTATGTTACTGTGATCATTATGCATAGCAAGTTTCATCTATACATCAGTTTTTTACACTGAGAACACAGGGGGAACAGATTTCCCTGGAGGCCTGGGAAAAAAGTTTTGTAAAGTTGAAAAAATGTACTGTACTCATCAATGATCAAAACCTATTTTTGGAAATAATTTATTTTAAACATTTAAAAACTTTTTTGTGGAAAATATTTTTCAAATATTTTACATTATTCTTGTACACTGAGAACACAAGGAGAACAGATTTCCCTGGAGGCCTGAGGACATTGGTCCCCCCTGTATATTAGAGTGGCCATTTATAAAGCAATACAGTGATGCTGGTGATGTATGTTACTGTGATCATTACGTATAGCAAGTTTGATCTAAACATCAGTCTTTTACACTGAGAACACAGGGGGAACAGATTTCCCTTGGGAAACAGATTTCCCTGGAGGCCTGAGGGCAGTGGTCCCCCCCCCCCTGTATATTAGAGTGGCCATTTATAAAGCAATACAGTGATGCTGGTGATGTATGTTACTGTGATATTTATGTATAGCAAGTTTCATCTATACATCAGTCTTTTACACCGAGAACACAAGGGGAACAGATTTCCCTTGGGGAACAGATTTCCCTGGAGGCCTGAGGGAAGTGGTTCCCCCCTGTATATTAGAATGGCCATTCATAAAGCAATACAGTGATGCTGGTGATGTATGTTACTGTGATCATTATGTATAGCAAGTTTCATCTATACATCAGTCTTTTACACTGAGAACACAAGGTGAACAGATTTCCCTGGGGGCCTGAGGACAGTGGTTCACCCCCTGTATATTAGAGTGGTCATTTATAAAGCAATACAGTGATGCTGGTGATGTATGTTACTGTGATCATTATGTATAGCAAGTTTCATCTATACATCAGTCTTTTACACTGAGAACACAGGGGGAACAGATTTCCCTGGGGGCCTGAGGACAGTGGTTCACCCCCTGTATATTAGAGTGGCCATTTATAAAGCAATACAGTGATGCTGGTGATGTATGTTACTGTGATCATTATGTATAGCAAGTTTCATCTATACATCAGTCTTTTACACTGAGAACACAGGGGGAACAGATTTCCCTTGGGGTACAGATTTCCCTGGAGGCCTGGGAAAAAAGTTTTGTAAGGTTGAAAAAAATAACTATATAAAAGGTTGAAAAAATGTACTGTACTCGTCAATGATCAAAACCTATTTTTGGAAATAATTTATTTTCAACATTTATAAACTTTTTTGTAGAAAATATTTTTCAAATATTTTACATTAGTCCTTTACACTGAGAAAACAAGGGGAACATATTTCCCTGGAGACCTGGAGGAAGAGGTTCCCCCCATGTATATTAGAATGGCCATTCATAAAGCAATACAGTGATGCTGGTGATGTATGTTACTGTGATCATTATGTATAGCAAGTTTCATCTATACATCAGTTTTTTACACTGAGAACACAGGGGGAACAGATTTCCCTGGAGGCCTGGGAAAAAAGTTTTGTAAGTTTGAAAAAATGTACTGTACTCATCAAAGATCAAAACCTATTTTTGGAAATAATTTATTTTCAACATTTAAAAACTTTTTTGTGGAAAATATTTTTCAAATATTTTACATTAGTCTTGTACACTGAGAACACAAGGGGAACAGATTTCCCTGGAGGCCTGAGGACATTGGTCCCCCCTGTATATTAGAGTGGCCATTTATAAAGCAATACAGTGATGCTGGTGATGTATGTTACTGTGATCATTATGTATAGCAAGTTTCATCTATACATCAGTCTTTTACACCGAGAACACAAGGGGAACAGATTTCCCTTGGGGAACAGATTTCCCTGGAGGCCTGAGGGCAGTGGTCTCCCCCCCCTGTGTATTAGAGTGGCCATTTATAAAGCAATACAGTGATGCTGGTGATGTATGTTACTGTGATCATTATGTATAGCAAGTTTCATCTATACATCAGTCTTTTACACCGAGAACACAAGGGGAACAGATTTCCCTTGGGGAACAGATTTCCCTGGAGGCCTGAGGGAAGTGGTTCCCCCCTGTATATTAGAATGGCCATTCATAAAGTAATACAGTGATGCTGGTGATGTATGTTACTGTGATCATTATGTATAGCAAGTTTCATCTATACATCAGTCTTTTACACTGAGAACACAAGGTGAACAGATTTCCCTGGGGGCCTGAGGACAGTGGTTCACCCCCTGTATATTAGAGTGGCCATTTATAAAGCAATACAGTGATGCTGGTGATGTATGTTACTGTGATCATTATGTATAGCAAGTTTCATCTATACATCAGTCTTTTACACTGAGAACACAGGGGGAACAGATTTCCCTTGGGGTACAGATTTCCCTGGAGGCCTGGGAAAAAAGTTTTGTAAGGTTGAAAAAAATAACTATATAAAAGGTTGAAAAAATGTACTGTACTCGTCAATGATCAAAACCTATTTTTGGAAATAATTTATTTTCAACATTTATAAACTTTTTTGTGGAAAATATTTTTCAAATATTTTACATTATTCTTGTACACTGAGAACACAAGGAGAACAGATTTCCCTGGAGGCCTGAGGACATTGGTCCCCCCTGTATATTAGAGTGGCCATTTATAAAGCAATACAGTGATGCTGGTGATGTATGTTACTGTGATCATTACGTATAGCAAGTTTCATCTAAACATCAGTCTTTTACACTGAGAACACAGGGGGAACAGATTTCCCTTGGGAAACAGATTTCCCTGGAGGCCTGAGGACAGTGGTTCCCCCCATGTATATTAGAGTGGCCATTTATAAAGCAATACAGTGATGCTGGTGATATATGTTACTGTGATCATTATGTATAGCAAGTTTCATCTATACATCAGTCTTCTACACTGAGAACACAGGGGGAACAGATTTCCCTTGGGGAACAGATTTCCCTGGAGGCGTGAGGGCAGTGGTTCCCCCCCCTCCCCTCTGTATTAGAGTGGCCATTTATAAAGCAATACAGTGATGCTGGTGATGTATGTTACTGTGATCATTATGTATAGCAAGTTTCATCTATACATCAGTTTTTTACACCGAGAACACAAGGGGAACAGATTTCCCTGGAGGCCTGAGGACATTGGTCCCCCCTGTATATTAGAGTGGCCATTTATAAAGCAATACAGTGATGCTGGTGATGTATGTTACTGTGATCATTATGTATAGCAAGTTTCATCTATACATCAGTCTTTTACACCGATAACACAAGGGGAACAGATTTCCCTTGGGGAACAGATTTCCCTGGAGGCCTGAGGGAAGTGGTTCCCCCCTGTATATTAGAATGGCCATTCATGAAGCAATACAGTGATGCTGGTGATGTATGTTACTGTGATCATTATGTATAGCAAGTTTCATCTATACATCAGTCTTTTACACTGAGAACACAAGGTGAACAGATTTCCCTGGGGGCCTGAGGACAGTGGTTCACCCCCTGTATATTAGAGTGGCCATTTATAAAGCAATACAGTGATGCTGGTTATGTATGTTACTGTGATCATTATGTATAGCAAGTTTCATCTATACATCAGTCTTTTACACTGAGAACACAAGGTGAACAGATTTCCCTGGGGGCCTGAGGACAGTGGTTCACCCCATGTATATTAGAGTGGCAATTTATAAAGCAATACAGTGATGCTGGTGATGTATGTTACTGTGATCATTATGTATAGCAAGTTTCATCTATACATCAGTCTTTTACACTGAGAACACAGGGGGAACAGATTTCCCTTGGGGTACAGATTTCCCTGGAGGCCTGGGAAAAAAGTTTTGTAAGGTTGAAAAAAATAACTATATAAAAGGTTGAAAAAATGTACTGTACTCGTCAATGATCAAAACCTATTTTTGGAAATAATTTATTTTCAACATTTATAAACTTTTTTGTAGAAAATATTTTTCAAATATTTTACATTAGTCCTTTACACTGAGAAAACAAGGGGAACAGATTTCCCTGGAGACCTGGAGGAAGTGGTTCCCCCCATGTATATTAGAATGGCCATTCATAAAGCAATACAGTGATGCTGGTGATGTATGTTACTGTGATCATTATGTATAGCAAGTTTCATCTATACATCAGTTTTTTACACTGAGAACACAGGGGGAACAGATTTCCCTGGAGGCCTGGGAAAAAAGTTTTGTAAGTTTGAAAAAATGTACTGTACTCATCAAAGATCAAAACCTATTTTTGGAAATAATTTATTTTCAACATTTAAAAACTTTTTTGTGGAAAATATTTTTCAAATATTTTACATTAGTCTTGTACACTGATAACACAAGGGGAACAGATTTCCCTGGAGGCCTGAGGACATTGGTCCCCCCTGTATATTAGAGTGGCCATTTATAAAGCAATACAGTGATGCTGGTGATGTATGTTACTGTGATCATTATGTATAGCAAGTTTCATCTATACATCAGTCTTTTACACTGAGAACACAGGGGGAACAGATTTCCCTTGGGGAACAGATTTCCCTGGAGGCCTGAGGGCAGTGGTCTCCCCCCCCCCTGTGTATTAGAGTGGCCATTTATAAAGCAATACAGTGATGCTGGTGATGTATGTTACTGTGATCATTATGTATAGCAAGTTTCATCTATACATCAGTCTTTTACACCGAGAACACAAGGGGAACAGATTTCCCTTGGGGAACAGATTTCCCTGGAGGCCTGAGGGAAGTGGTTCCCCCCTGTATATTAGAATGGCCATTCATAAAGCAATACAGTGATGCTGGTGATGTATGTTACTGTGATCATTATGTATAGCAAGTTTCATCTATACATCAGTCTTTTACACTGAGAACACAAGGTGAACAGATTTCCCTGGGGGCCTGAGGACAGTGGTTCACCCCCTGTATATTAGAGTGGCCATTTATAAAGCAATACAGTGATGCTGGTTATGTATGTTACTGTGATCATTATGTATAGCAAGTTTCATCTATACATCAGTTTTTTACACTGAGAACACAAGGGGAACAGATTTCCCTGGAGGCCTGAGGACATTGGTCCCCCCTGTATATTAGAGTGGCCATTTATAAAGCAATACAGTGATGCTGGTGATGTATGTTACTGTGATCATTATGTATAGCAAGTTTCATCTATACATCAGTCTTTTACACCGATAACACAAGGGGAACAGATTTCCCTTGGGGAACAGATTTCCCTGGAGGCCTGAGGGAAGTGGTTCCCCCCTGTATATTAGAATGGCCATTCATGAAGCAATACAGTGATGCTGGTGATGTATGTTACTGTGATCATTATGTATAGCAAGTTTCATCTATACATCAGTCTTTTACACTGAGAACACAAGGTGAACAGATTTCCCTGGGGGCCTGAGGACAGTGGTTCACCCCCTGTATATTAGAGTGGCCATTTATAAAGCAATACAGTGATGCTGGTTATGTATGTTACTGTGATCATTATGTATAGCAAGTTTCATCTATACATCAGTCTTTTACACTGAGAACACAAGGTGAACAGATTTCCCTGGGGGCCTGAGGACAGTGGTTCACCCCCTGTATATTAGAGTGGCCATTTATAAAGCAATACAGTGATGCTGGTGATGTATGTTACTGTGATCATTATGTATAGCAAGTTTCATCTATACATCAGTCTTTTACACTGAGAACACAGGGGGAACAGATTTCCCTTGGGGTACAGATTTCCCTGGAGGCCTGGGAAAAAAGTTTTGTAAGGTTGAAAAAAATAACTATATAAAAGGTTGAAAAAATGTACTGTACTCGTCAATGATCAAAACCTATTTTTGGAAATAATTTATTTTCAACATTTATAAACTTTTTTGTAGAAAATATTTTTCAAATATTTTACATTAGTCCTTTACACTGAGAAAACAAGGGGAACAGATTTCCCTGGAGACCTGGAGGAAGTGGTTCCCCCCATGTATATTAGAATGGCCATTCATAAAGCAATACAGTGATGCTGGTGATGTATGTTACTGTGATCATTATGTATAGCAAGTTTCATCTATACATCAGTTTTTTACACTGAGAACACAGGGGGAACAGATTTCCCTGGAGGCCTGGGAAAAAAGTTTTGTAAGTTTGAAAAAATGTACTGTACTCATCAAAGATCAAAACCTATTTTTGGAAATAATTTATTTTCAACATTTAAAAACTTTTTTGTGGAAAATATTTTTCAAATATTTTACATTAGTCTTGTACACTGATAACACAAGGGGAACAGATTTCCCTGGAGGCCTGAGGACATTGGTCCCCCCTGTATATTAGAGTGGCCATTTATAAAGCAATACAGTGATGCTGGTGATGTATGTTACTGTGATCATTATGTATAGCAAGTTTCATCTATACATCAGTCTTTTACACTGAGAACACAGGGGCAACAGATTTCCCTTGGGGAACAGATTTCCCTGGAGGCCTGAGGGCAGTGGTCTCCCCCCCCCTGTGTATTAGAGTGGCCATTTATAAAGCAATACAGTGATGCTGGTGATGTATGTTACTGTGATCATTATGTATAGCAAGTTTCATCTATACATCAGTATTTTACACCGAGAACACAAGGGGAACAGATTTCCCTTGGGGAACAGATTTCCCTGGAGGCCTGAGGGAAGTGGTTCCCCCCTGTATATTAGAATGGCCATTCATAAAGCAATACAGTGATTCTGGTGATGTATGTTACTGTGATCATTATGTATAGCAAGTTTCATCTATACATCAGTCTTTTACACTGAGAACACAGGGGGAACAGATTTCCCTGGGGCCTGGGAAAAAAGTTTTGTAAGGTTGAAAAAATGTACTGTACTCATCAATGATCAAAACCTATTTTTGGAAATAATTTATTTTCAACATTTAAAAACTTTTTTGTTGAAAATATTTTTCAAATATTTTACATTAGTCTTGTACACTGAGAACACAAGGGGAACATATTTCCCTGGAGGCCTGGGGGAAGTGGCTCCCCCCATGTATATTAGAATGGCCATTCATAAAGCAATACAGTGATGCTGGTGATGTATGTTACTGTGATCATTATGTATAGCAAGTTTCATCTATACATCAGTCTTTTACACTGAGAACACAGGGGGAACAGATTTCCCTGGAGGCCTGGGAAAAAAGTTTTGTAAGGTTGAAAAAAATAACTATATAAAAGGTTGAAAAAATGTACTGTACTCATCAATGATGTAAACCAATTTTTGAAAATAATTTATTTTCAACATTTCAAAACTTTTTGTAGAAAATATTTTTCAAATATTTTACATTAGTCTTTTACACCGAGAACACAAGGGGAACAGATTTCCCTGGAGGCCTTTGGACAGTGGTTCCCCCCCTGTATATTAGAGTGGCCATTTATAAAGCAATACAGTGATGCTGGTGATATATGTTACTGTGATCATTATGTATAGCAAGTTTCATCTATACATCAGTCTTCTACACTGCGAACACAGGGGGAACAGATTTCCCTTGGGGAACAGATTTCCCTGGAGGCCTGAGGGCAGTGGTTCCCCCCCCCCCCTCTGTATTAGAGTGGCCATTTATAAAGCAATGCAGTGATGCTGGTGATGTATGTTACTGTGATCATTATGTATAGCAAGTTTCATCTATACATCAGTCTTTTACACCAAGAACACAAGGGGAACAGATTTCCCTGGAGGCCTGAGGACATTGGTCCCCCCCTGTATATTAGAGTGGCCATTTATAAAGCAATACAGTGATGCTGGTGATGTATGTTACTGTGATCATTATGTATAGCAAGTTTCATCTATACATCAGTCTTTTACACTGAGAACACAGGGGGAACAGATTTCCCTTGGGGAACAGATTTCCCTGGAGGCCTGAGGGCAGTGGTTCCCCCCCCCCCCTGTGTATTAGAGTGGCCATTTATAAAGCAATACAGTGATGCTGGTGATGTATGTTACTGTGATCATTATGTATAGCAAGTTTCATCTATACATCAGTCTTTTACACCGAGAACACAAGGGGAACAGATTTCCCTTGGGGAAGAGGTTTCCCTGGAGGCCTGAGGGCAGTGGTTCCCCCCCCCCCCTCTGTATTAGAGTGGCCATTTATAAAGCAATACAGTGATGCTGGTGATATATGTTACTGTTATCATTATGTATAGCAAGTTTCATCTATACATCAGTCTTCTACACTGCGAACACAGGGGGAACAGATTTCCCTTGGGGAACAGATTTCCCTGGAGGCCTGAGGGCAGTGGTTCCCCCCCCCCCCCCTCTGTATTAGAGTGGCCATTTATAAAGCAATACAGTGATGCTGGTGATGTATGTTACTGTGATCATTATGTATAGCAAGTGTCATCTATACATCAGTCTTTTACACTGAGAACACAGGGGGAACAGATTTCCCTTGGGGAACAGATTTCCCTGGAGGCCTGAGGGCAGTGGTTCCCACCCCCCCTGTGTATTAGAGTGGCCATTTATAAAGCAATACAGTGATGCTGGTGATGTATGTTACTGTGATCATTATGTATAGCAAGTTTCATCTATACATCAGTCTTTTACACTGAGAACACAGGGGGTACAGATTTCCCTGGAGGACTGAGGGCAGTGGTCCCCCCCCCCCCCCCCCCTCTGTATTAGAGTGGCCATTTATAAAGCAATACAGTGATGCTGGTGATGTATGTTACTGTGATCATTATGTATAGCAAGTTTCATCTATACATCAGTCTTTTACACCAAGAACACAAGGGGAAAAGATTTCCCTGGAGGCCTGAGGACATTGGTCCCCCCCTGTATATTAGAGTGGCCATTTATAAAGCAATACAGTGATGCTGGTGATGTATGTTACTGTGATCATTATGTATAGCAAGTTTCATCTATACATCAGTATTTTACACTGAGAACACAGGGGGAACAGATTTCCCTTGGGGAACAGATTTCCCTGGAGGCCTGAGGGCAGTGGTTCCCCCCCCCCCCTGTGTATTAGAGTGGCCATTTATAAAGCAATACAGTGATGCTGGTGATGTATGTTACTGTGATCATTATGTATAGCAAGTGTCATCTATACATCAGTCTTTTACACTGAGAACACAAGTAGAACAGATTTCCCTGGGGGTCTGAGGACAGTGGTTCACCCCATGTATATTAGAGTGGCAATTTATAAAGCAATACAGTGATGCTGGTGATGTATGTTACTGTGATCATTATGTATAGCAAGTTTCATCTATACATCAGTCTTTTACACTGAGAGCACAGGGGGTACAGATTTCCCTGGAGGCCTGAGGGCAGTGGTCCCCCCCCCCCCTCTGTATTAGAGTGGCCATTTATAAAGCAATACAGTGATGCTGGTGATGTATGTTACTGTGATCATTATGTATAGCAAGTTTCATCTATACATCAGTCTTTTACACCAAGAACACAAGGGGAACAGATTTCCCTGGAGGCCTGAGGACATTGGTCCCCCCCTGTATATTAGAGTGGCCATTTATAAAGCAATACAGTGATGCTGGTGATGTATGTTACTGTGATCTTTATGTATAGCAAGTTTCATCTATACATCAGTCTTTTACACTGAGAACACAGGGGGAACAGATTTCCCTTGGGGAACAGATTTCCCTGGAGGCCTGAGGGCAGTGGTTCCCCCCCCCTGTGTATTAGAGTGGACATTTATAAAGCAATACAGTGATGCTGGTGATGTATGTTACTGTGATCATTATGTATAGCAAGTGTCATCTATACATCAGTCTTTTACACTGAGAACACAAGTAGAACAGATTTCCCTGGGGGCCTGAGGACAGTGGTTCACCCCATGTATATTAGAGTGGCAATTTATAAAGCAATACAGTGATGCTGGTGATGTATGTTACTGTGATCATTATGTATAGCAAGTTTCATCTATACATCAGTCTTTTACACTGAGAACACAGGGGGTACAGATTTCCCTGGAGGCCTGAGGGCAGTGCCCCCCCCCCCCCCCCCCTCTGTATTAGAGTGGCCATTTATAAAGCAATACAGTGATGCTGGTGATGTATGTTACTGTGATCATTATGTATAGCAAGTTTCATCTATACATCAGTCTTTTACACCAAGAACACAAGGGGAACAGATTTCCCTGGAGGCCTGAGGACATTTTTCCCCCCCTGTATATTAGAGTGGCCATTTATAAAGCAATACAGTGATGCTGGTGATGTATGTTACTGTGATCATTATGTATAGCAAGTTTCATCTATACATCAGTCTTTTACACTGAGAACACAAGGTGAACAGATTTCCCTGGGGGCCTGAGGACAGTGGTTCACCCCCTGTATATTAGAGTGGCCATTTATAAAGCAATACAGTGATGCTGGTGATGTATGTTACTGTGATCATTTTGTATAGCAAGTTTCATCTATACATCAGTCTTTTACACCGAGAACACAAGGGGAACAGATTTCCCTTGGGGAAGAGGTTTCCCTGGAGGCCTGAGGGCAGTGGTTCCCCCCCCCCCCCCCCCCTGTGTATTTCAGTGGCCATTTATAAAGCAATACAGTGATGCTGGTGATGTATGTTACTGTGATCATTTTGTATAGCAAGTTTCATCTATACATCAGTCTTTTACACTGAGAACACAGGGGGAACAGATTTCCCTTGGGGAACAGATTTCCCTGGAGGCCTGAGGACATTGGTCCCCCCCTGAATATTAGAGTGGCCATTTATAAAGCAATACAGTGATGCTGGTGATGTATGTTACTGTGATCATTATGTATAGCAAGTTTCATCTATACATCAGTCTTTTACACTGAGAACACAGGGGGAACAGATTTCCCTTGGGGAACAGATTTCCCTGAAGGCCTGAGGGCAGTGGTTCCCCCCCCCCCTGTATATTAGAGTGGCCATTTATAAAGCAATACAGTGATGCTGGTGATGTATGTTACTGTGATCATTATGTATAGCAAGTTTCATCTATACATCAGTCTTTTACACCGAGAACACAAGCGGAACAGATTTCCCTTGGGGTACAGATTTCCCTGGAGGCCTGGGAAAAAAGTTTTGTAAGGTTGAAAAAAATAACTATATAAAAGGTTGAAAAAATGTACTGTACTCGTCAATGATCAAAACCTATTTTTGGAACTAATTTTTTTTCAACATTTATAAACTTTTTTGTAGAAAATATTTTTCAAATATTTTACATTAGTCCTTTACACTGAGAACACAAGGGGAACAGATTTCCCTGGAGGCCTGGGGGAAGTGGTTCCCCCCATGTATATTAGAATGGCCATTCATAAAGCAATACAGTGATGCTGGTGATGTATGTTACTGTGATCATTATGTATAGCAAGTTTCATCTATACATCAGTCTTTTACACTGAGAACACAGGGGGAACAGATTTCCCTGGGGCCTGGGAAAAAAAGTTTTGTAAGGTTGAAAAAATGTACTGTACTCATCAATGATCAAAACCTATTTTTGGAAATAATGTATTTTCAACATTTAAAAACTTTTTTGTTGAAAATATTTTTCAAATATTTTACATTAGTCTTGTACACTGAGAACACAAGGGGAACATATTTCCCTGGAGGCCTGGGGGAAGTGGTTCCCCCCATGTATATTAGAATGGCCATTCATAAAGCAATACAGTGATGCTGGTGATGTATGTTACTGTGATCATTATGTATAGCAAGTTTCATCTATACATCAGTCTTTTACACTGAGAACACAGGGGGAACAGATTTCCCTGGAGGCCTGGGAAAAAAGTTTTGTAAGGTTGAAAAAAATAACTATATAAAAGGTTGAAAAAATGTACTGTACTCATCAATGATGTAAACCTATTAATGAAAATAATTTATTTTCAACATTTCAAAACTTTTTGTAGAAAATATTTTTCAAATATTTTACATTACTCTTTTACACCGAGAACACAAGGGGAACAGATTTCCCTGGAGGCCTATGGACAGTGGTTCCCCCCCTGTATATTAGAGTGGCCATTTATAAAGCAATACAGTTATACTGGTGATATATGTTACTGTGATCATTATGTATAGCAAGTTTCATCTATACATCAGTCTTCTACACTGCGAACACAGGGGGAACAGATTTCCCTTGGGGAACAGATTTCCCTGGAGGCCTGAGGGCTGTGGTCCCCCCACCCCCTCTGTATTAGAGTGGCCATTTATAAAGCAATACAGTGATGCTGGTGATGTATGTTACTGTGATCATTATGTATAGCAAGTTTCATCTATACATCAGTCTTTTACACCAAGAACACAAGGGGAACAGATTTCCCTGGAGGCCTGAGGACATTGGTCCCCCCCTGTATATTAGAATGGCCATTTATAAAGCAATACAGTGATGCTGGTGAAAAAATGTACTGTACTCGTCAATGATCAAAACCTATTTTTGGAACTAATTTTTTTTCAACATTTATAAACTTTTTTGTAGAAAATATTTTTCAAATATTTTACATTAGTCCTTTACACTGAGAACACAAGGGGAACAGATTTCCCTGGAGGCCTGGGGGAAGTGGTTCCCCCCATGTATATTAGAATGGCCATTCATAAAGCAATACAGTGATGCTGGTGATGTATGTTACTGTGATCATTATGTATAGCAAGTTTCATCTATACATCAGTCTTTTACACTGAGAACACAGGGGGAACAGATTTCCCTGGGGCCTGGGAAAAAAAGTTTTGTAAGGTTGAAAAAATGTACTGTACTCATCAATGATCAAAACCTATTTTTGGAAATAATGTATTTTCAACATTTAAAAACTTTTTTGTTGAAAATATTTTTCAAATATTTTACATTAGTCTTGTACACTGAGAACACAAGGGGAACATATTTCCCTGGAGGCCTGGGGGAAGTGGTTCCCCCCATGTATATTAGAATGGCCATTCATAAAGCAATACAGTGATGCTGGTGATGTATGTTACTGTGATAATTATGTATAGCAAGTTTCATCTATACATCAGTCTTTTACACTGAGAACACAGGGGGAACAGATTTCCCTTGGGGAACAGATTTCCCTGGAGGCCTGAGGGCAGTGGTTCCCCCCCCCCCCCCTGTGTATTAGAGTGGCCATTTATAAAGCAATACAGTGATGCTGGTGATGTATGTTACTGTGATCATTATGTATATCAATTTTCATCTATACATCAGTCTTTTACACTGAGAACACAGGGGGAACCGATTTCCCTTGGGGAACAGATTTCCCTGGAGGCCTGGGAAAAAAGTTTTGTAAGGTTGAAAAAAATAACTACATAAAAGGTTGAAAAAATCTACTGTACTCATCAATGATGTAAACCTATTTTTGAAAATAATTTATTTTCAACATTTCAAAACTTTTTGTAGAAAATATTTTTCAAATATTTTACATTAGTCTTTTACACCGAGAACACAAGGGGAACAGATTTCCCTGGAGGCCTGAGGACAGTGGTTCCCCCCCTGTATATTAGAGTGGCCATTTATAAAGCAATACAGTGATGCTGGTGATATATGTTACTGTTATCATTATGTATAGCAAGTTTCATCTATACATCAGTCTTCTACACTGCGAACACAGGGGGAACAGATTTCCCTTGGGCAACAGATTTCCCTTGAGGCCTGAGGGCAGTGGTTCCCCCCCCCCCTCTGTATTAGAGTGGCCATTTATAAAGCAATACAGTGATGCTGGTGATGTATGTTACTGTGATCATTATGTATAGCAAGTTTCATCTATACATCAGTCTTTTACACCAAGAACACAAGGGGAACAGATTTCCCTGGAGGCCTGAGGACATTGGTCCCCCCCTGTATATTAGAGTGGCCATTTATAAAGCAATACAGTGATGCTGGTGATGTATGTTACTGTGATCATTATGTATAGCAAGTTTCATCTATACATCAGTCTTTTACACTGAGAACACAGGGGTAACAGTTTTCCCTTGGGGAACAGATTTCCCTGGAGGCCATAGGGCAGTGGTTCCCCCCCCTGTGTATTAGAGTGGCCATTTATAAAGCAATACAGTGATGCTGGTGATGTATGTTACTGTGATCATTATGTATAGCAAGTGTCATCTATACATCAGTCTTTTACACTGAGAACACAGGGGGAACAGATTTCCCTTGGGGAACAGATTTCCCTGGAGGCCTGAGGGCAGTGGTTCCCCCCCCCCCCCCTGTGTATTAGAGTGGCCATTTATAAAGCAATACAGTGATGCTGGTGATGTATGTTACTGTGATCATTATGTATAGCAAGTTTCATCTATACATCAGTCTTTTACACTGAGAACACAGGGGGTACAGATTTCCCTGGAGGACTGAGGGCAGTGGTCCCCCCCCCCCCTCTGTATTAGAGTGGCCATTTATAAAGCAATACAGTGATGCTGGTGATGTATGTTACTGTGATCATTATGTATAGCAAGTTTCATCTATACATCAGTCTTTTACACTGAGAACACAGGGGGTACAGATTTCCCTGGAGGACTGAGGGCAGTGGTCCCCCCCCCCCCCTCTGTATTAGAGTGGCCATTTATAAAGCAATACAGTGATGCTGGTGATGTATGTTACTGTGATCATTATGTATAGCAAGTTTCATCTATACATCAGTCTTTTACACCAAGAACACAAGGGGAACAGATTTCCCTGGAGGCCTGAGGACATTGGTCCCCCCCTGTATATTAGAGTGGCCATTTATAAAGCAATACAGTGATGCTGGTGATGTATGTTACTGTGATCTTTATGTATAGCAAGTTTCATCTATACATCAGTCTTTTACACTGAGAACACAGGGGGAACAGATTTCCCTTGGGGAACAGATTTCCCTGGAGGCCTGAGGGCAGTGGTTCCCCCCCCCTGTGTATTAGAGTGGACATTTATAAAGCAATACAGTGATGCTGGTGATGTATGTTACTGTGATCATTATGTATAGCAAGTGTCATCTATACATCAGTCTTTTACACTGAGAACACAAGTAGAACAGATTTCCCTGGGGGCCTGAGGACAGTGGTTCACCCCATGTATATTAGAGTGGCAATTTATAAAGCAATACAGTGATGC
Source organism: Osmerus eperlanus (assembly GCF_963692335.1). Lineage (NCBI taxonomy): Eukaryota > Metazoa > Chordata > Actinopteri > Osmeriformes > Osmeridae > Osmerus > Osmerus eperlanus. The sequence goes on from NC_085034.1 coordinate 11,002,017, forward strand.
TGGTGATGTATGTTACTGTGATCATTATGTATAGCAAGTTTCATCTATACATCAGTCTTTTACACTGAGAACACAGGGGGTACAGATTTCCCTGGAGGCCTGAGGGCAGTGCCCCCCCCCCCCCCCCCCCTCTGTATTAGAGTGGCCATTTATAAAGCAATACAGTGATGCTGGTGATGTATGTTACTGTGATCATTATGTATAGCAAGTTTCATCTATACATCAGTCTTTTACACCAAGAACACAAGGGGAACAGATTTCCCTGGAGGCCTGAGGACATTTTTCCCCCCCTGTATATTAGAGTGGCCATTTATAAAGCAATACAGTGATGCTGGTGATGTATGTTACTGTGATCATTATGTATAGCAAGTTTCATCTATACATCAGTCTTTTACACTGAGAACACAAGGTGAACAGATTTCCCTGGGGGCCTGAGGACAGTGGTTCACCCCCTGTATATTAGAGTGGCCATTTATAAAGCAATACAGTGATGCTGGTGATGTATGTTACTGTGATCATTTTGTATAGCAAGTTTCATCTATACATCAGTCTTTTACACCGAGAACACAAGGGGAACAGATTTCCCTTGGGGAAGAGGTTTCCCTGGAGGCCTGAGGGCAGTGGTTCCCCCCCCCCCCCCCCTGTGTATTTCAGTGGCCATTTATAAAGCAATACAGTGATGCTGGTGATGTATGTTACTGTGATCATTTTGTATAGCAAGTTTCATCTATACATCAGTCTTTTACACTGAGAACACAGGGGGAACAGATTTCCCTTGGGGAACAGATTTCCCTGGAGGCCTGAGGACATTGGTCCCCCCCTGAATATTAGAGTGGCCATTTATAAAGCAATACAGTGATGCTGGTGATGTATGTTACTGTGATCATTATGTATAGCAAGTTTCATCTATACATCAGTCTTTTACACTGAGAACACAGGGGGAACAGATTTCCCTTGGGGAACAGATTTCCCTGAAGGCCTGAGGGCAGTGGTTCCCCCCCCCCCTGTATATTAGAGTGGCCATTTATAAAGCAATACAGTGATGCTGGTGATGTATGTTACTGTGATCATTATGTATAGCAAGTTTCATCTATACATCAGTCTTTTACACCGAGAACACAAGCGGAACAGATTTCCCTTGGGGTACAGATTTCCCTGGAGGCCTGGGAAAAAAGTTTTGTAAGGTTGAAAAAAATAACTATATAAAAGGTTGAAAAAATGTACTGTACTCGTCAATGATCAAAACCTATTTTTGGAACTAATTTTTTTTCAACATTTATAAACTTTTTTGTAGAAAATATTTTTCAAATATTTTACATTAGTCCTTTACACTGAGAACACAAGGGGAACAGATTTCCCTGGAGGCCTGGGGGAAGTGGTTCCCCCCATGTATATTAGAATGGCCATTGATAAAGCAATACAGTGATGCTGGTGATGTATGTTACTGTGATCATTATGTATAGCAAGTTTCATCTATACATCAGTCTTTTACACTGAGAACACAGGGGGAACAGATTTCCCTGGGGCCTGGGAAAAAAAGTTTTGTAAGGTTGAAAAAATGTACTGTACTCATCAATGATCAAAACCTATTTTTGGAAATAATGTATTTTCAACATTTAAAAACTTTTTTGTTGAAAATATTTTTCAAATATTTTACATTAGTCTTGTACACTGAGAACACAAGGGGAACATATTTCCCTGGAGGCCTGGGGGAAGTGGTTCCCCCCATGTATATTAGAATGGCCATTCATAAAGCAATACAGTGATGCTGGTGATGTATGTTACTGTGATCATTATGTATAGCAAGTTTCATCTATACATCAGTCTTTTACACTGAGAACACAGGGGGAACAGATTTCCCTGGAGGCCTGGGAAAAAAGTTTTGTAAGGTTGAAAAAAATAACTATATAAAAGGTTGAAAAAATGTACTGTACTCATCAATGATGTAAACCTATTAATGAAAATAATTTATTTTCAACATTTCAAAACTTTTTGTAGAAAATATTTTTCAAATATTTTACATTACTCTTTTACACCGAGAACACAAGGGGAACAGATTTCCCTGGAGGCCTATGGACAGTGGTTCCCCCCCTGTATATTAGAGTGGCCATTTATAAAGCAATACAGTTATACTGGTGATATATGTTACTGTGATCATTATGTATAGCAAGTTTCATCTATACATCAGTCTTCTACACTGCGAACACAGGGGGAACAGATTTCCCTTGGGGAACAGATTTCCCTGGAGGCCTGAGGGCTGTGGTCCCCCCACCCCCTCTGTATTAGAGTGGCCATTTATAAAGCAATACAGTGATGCTGGTGATGTATGTTACTGTGATCATTATGTATAGCAAGTTTCATCTATACATCAGTCTTTTACACCAAGAACACAAGGGGAACAGATTTCCCTGGAGGCCTGAGGACATTGGTCCCCCCCTGTATATTAGAATGGCCATTTATAAAGCAATACAGTGATGCTGGTGAAAAAATGTACTGTACTCGTCAATGATCAAAACCTATTTTTGGAACTAATTTTTTTTCAACATTTATAAACTTTTTTGTAGAAAATATTTTTCAAATATTTTACATTAGTCCTTTACACTGAGAACACAAGGGGAACAGATTTCCCTGGAGGCCTGGGGGAAGTGGTTCCCCCCATGTATATTAGAATGGCCATTCATAAAGCAATACAGTGATGCTGGTGATGTATGTTACTGTGATCATTATGTATAGCAAGTTTCATCTATACATCAGTCTTTTACACTGAGAACACAGGGGGAACAGATTTCCCTGGGGCCTGGGAAAAAAAGTTTTGTAAGGTTGAAAAAATGTACTGTACTCATCAATGATCAAAACCTATTTTTGGAAATAATGTATTTTCAACATTTAAAAACTTTTTTGTTGAAAATATTTTTCAAATATTTTACATTAGTCTTGTACACTGAGAACACAAGGGGAACATATTTCCCTGGAGGCCTGGGGGAAGTGGTTCCCCCCATGTATATTAGAATGGCCATTCATAAAGCAATACAGTGATGCTGGTGATGTATGTTACTGTGATAATTATGTATAGCAAGTTTCATCTATACATCAGTCTTTTACACTGAGAACACAGGGGGAACAGATTTCCCTTGGGGAACAGATTTCCCTGGAGGCCTGAGGGCAGTGGTTCCCCCCCCCCCCCCTGTGTATTAGAGTGGCCATTTATAAAGCAATACAGTGATGCTGGTGATGTATGTTACTGTGATCATTATGTATATCAATTTTCATCTATACATCAGTCTTTTACACTGAGAACACAGGGGGAACCGATTTCCCTTGGGGAACAGATTTCCCTGGAGGCCTGGGAAAAAAGTTTTGTAAGGTTGAAAAAAATAACTACATAAAAGGTTGAAAAAATCTACTGTACTCATCAATGATGTAAACCTATTTTTGAAAATAATTTATTTTCAACATTTCAAAACTTTTTGTAGAAAATATTTTTCAAATATTTTACATTAGTCTTTTACACCGAGAACACAAGGGGAACAGATTTCCCTGGAGGCCTGAGGACAGTGGTTCCCCCCCTGTATATTAGAGTGGCCATTTATAAAGCAATACAGTGATGCTGGTGATATATGTTACTGTTATCATTATGTATAGCAAGTTTCATCTATACATCAGTCTTCTACACTGCGAACACAGGGGGAACAGATTTCCCTTGGGCAACAGATTTCCCTTGAGGCCTGAGGGCAGTGGTTCCCCCCCCCCCTCTGTATTAGAGTGGCCATTTATAAAGCAATACAGTGATGCTGGTGATGTATGTTACTGTGATCATTATGTATAGCAAGTTTCATCTATACATCAGTCTTTTACACCAAGAACACAAGGGGAACAGATTTCCCTGGAGGCCTGAGGACATTGGTCCCCCCCTGTATATTAGAGTGGCCATTTATAAAGCAATACAGTGATGCTGGTGATGTATGTTACTGTGATCATTATGTATAGCAAGTTTCATCTATACATCAGTCTTTTACACTGAGAACACAGGGGTAACAGTTTTCCCTTGGGGAACAGATTTCCCTGGAGGCCATAGGGCAGTGGTTCCCCCCCCTGTGTATTAGAGTGGCCATTTATAAAGCAATACAGTGATGCTGGTGATGTATGTTACTGTGATCATTATGTATAGCAAGTGTCATCTATACATCAGTCTTTTACACTGAGAACACAGGGGGAACAGATTTCCCTTGGGGAACAGATTTCCCTGGAGGCCTGAGGGCAGTGGTTCCCCCCCCCCCCCCCCTGTGTATTAGAGTGGCCATTTATAAAGCAATACAGTGATGCTGGTGATGTATGTTACTGTGATCATTATGTATAGCAAGTTTCATCTATACATCAGTCTTTTACACTGAGAACACAGGGGGTACAGATTTCCCTGGAGGACTGAGGGCAGTGGTCCCCCCCCCCCCTCTGTATTAGAGTGGCCATTTATAAAGCAATACAGTGATGCTGGTGATGTATGTTACTGTGATCATTATGTATAGCAAGTTTCATCTATACATCAGTCTTTTACACTGAGAACACAGGGGGTACAGATTTCCCTGGAGGACTGAGGGCAGTGGTCCCCCCCCCCCCCTCTGTATTAGAGTGGCCATTTATAAAGCAATACAGTGATGCTGGTGATGTATGTTACTGTGATCATTATGTATAGCAAGTTTCATCTATACATCAGTCTTTTACACCAAGAACACAAGGGGAACAGAATTCCCTGGAGGCCTGAGGACATTGGTCCCCCCTGTATATTAGAGTGGCCATTTATAAAGCAATACAGTGATGCTGGTGATGTATGTTACTGTGATCATTATGTATAGCAAGTTTCATCTATACATCAGTCTTTTACACTGAGAGCACAGGGGGTACAGATTTCCCTGGAGGCCTGAGGGCAGTGGTCCCCCCCCCCCCCCCCCTCTGTATTAGAGTGGCCATTTATAAAGCAATACAGTGATGCTGGTGATGTATGTTACTGTGATCATTATGTATAGCAAGTTTCATCTATACATCAGTCTTTTACACTGAGAACACAGGGGGTACAGATTTCCCTGGAGGACTGAGGGCAGTGGTCCCCCCCCCCCCTCTGTATTAGAGTGGCCATTTATAAAGCAATACAGTGATGCTGGTGATGTATGTTACTGTGATCATTATGTATAGCAAGTTTCATCTATACATCAGTCTTTTACACTGAGAACACAGGGGGTACAGATTTCCCTGGAGGACTGAGGGCAGTGGTCCCCCCCCCCCCCCTCTGTATTAGAGTGGCCATTTATAAAGCAATACAGTGATGCTGGTGATGTATGTTACTGTGATCATTATGTATAGCAAGTTTCATCTATACATCAGTCTTTTACACCAAGAACACAAGGGGAACAGAATTCCCTGGAGGCCTGAGGACATTGGTCCCCCCTGTATATTAGAGTGGCCATTTATAAAGCAATACAGTGATGCTGGTGATGTATGTTACTGTGATCATTATGTATAGCAAGTTTCATCTATACATCAGTCTTTTACACTGAGAGCACAGGGGGTACAGATTTCCCTGGAGGCCTGAGGGCAGTGGTCCCCCCCCCCCCCCCCCCCTCTGTATTAGAGTGGCCATTTATAAAGCAATACAGTGATGCTGGTGATGTATGTTACTGTGATCATTATGTATAGCAAGTTTCATCTATACATCAGTCTTTTACACCAAGAACACAAGGGGAACAGATTTCCCTGGAGGCCTGAGGACATTGGTCCCCCCCTGTATATTAGAGTGGCCATTTAGAAAGCAATACAGTGATGCTGGTGATGTATGTTACTGTGATCATTATGTATAGCAAGTTTCATCTATACATCAGTCTTTTACACTGAGAACACAGGGGGAACAGATTTCCCTTGGGGAACAGATTTCCCTGGAGGCCTGAGGGCAGTGGTTCCCCCCCCCCTGTGTATTAGAGTGGACATTTATAAAGCAATACAGTGATGCTGGTGATGTATGTTACTGTGATCATTATGTATAGCAAGTGTCATCTATACATCAGTCTTTTACACTGAGAACACAAGTAGAACAGATTTCCCTGGGGGCCTGAGGACAGTGGTTCACCCCATGTATATTAGAGTGGCAATTTATAAAGCAATACAGTGATGCTGGTGATGTATGTTACTGTGATCATTATGTATAGCAAGTTTCATCTATACATCAGTCTTTTACACTGAGAACACAGGGGGTACAGATTTCCCTGGAGGCCTGAGGGCAGTGTCCCCCCCCCCCCCCCCCTCTGTATTAGAGTGGCCATTTATAAAGCAATACAGTGATGCTGGTGATGTATGTTACTGTGATCATTATGTATAGCAAGTTTCATCTATACATCAGTCTTTTACACTGAGAACACAGGGGGTACAGATTTCCCTGGAGGACTGAGGGCAGTGGTCCCCCCCCCCCCCTCTGTATTAGAGTGGCCATTTATAAAGCAATACAGTGATGCTGGTGATGTATGTTACTGTGATCATTATGTATAGCAAGTTTCATCTATACATCAGTCTTTTACACCAAGAACACAAGGGGAACAGAATTCCCTGGAGGCCTGAGGACATTGGTCCCCCCTGTATATTAGAGTGGCCATTTATAAAGCAATACAGTGATGCTGGTGATGTATGTTACTGTGATCATTATGTATAGCAAGTTTCATCTATACATCAGTCTTTTACACTGAGAGCACAGGGGGTACAGATTTCCCTGGAGGCCTGAGGGCAGTGGTCCCCCCCCCCCCCCCTCTGTATTAGAGTGGCCATTTATAAAGCAATACAGTGATGCTGGTGATGTATGTTACTGTGATCATTATGTATAGCAAGTTTCATCTATACATCAGTCTTTTACACTGAGAACACAGGGGGTACAGATTTCCCTGGAGGACTGAGGGCAGTGGTCCCCCCCCCCCCTCTGTATTAGAGTGGCCATTTATAAAGCAATACAGTGATGCTGGTGATGTATGTTACTGTGATCATTATGTATAGCAAGTTTCATCTATACATCAGTCTTTTACACTGAGAACACAGGGGGTACAGATTTCCCTGGAGGACTGAGGGCAGTGGTCCCCCCCCCCCCTCTGTATTAGAGTGGCCATTTATAAAGCAATACAGTGATGCTGGTGATGTATGTTACTGTGATCATTATGTATAGCAAGTTTCATCTATACATCAGTCTTTTACACCAAGAACACAAGGGGAACAGAATTCCCTGGAGGCCTGAGGACATTGGTCCCCCCTGTATATTAGAGTGGCCATTTATAAAGCAATACAGTGATGCTGGTGATGTATGTTACTGTGATCATTATGTATAGCAAGTTTCATCTATACATCAGTCTTTTACACTGAGAGCACAGGGGGTACAGATTTCCCTGGAGGCCTGAGGGCAGTGGTCCCCCCCCCCCCCCCCCTCTGTATTAGAGTGGCCATTTATAAAGCAATACAGTGATGCTGGTGATGTATGTTACTGTGATCATTATGTATAGCAAGTTTCATCTATACATCAGTCTTTTACACCAAGAACACAAGGGGAACAGATTTCCCTGGAGGCCTGAGGACATTGGTCCCCCCCTGTATATTAGAGTGGCCATTTAGAAAGCAATACAGTGATGCTGGTGATGTATGTTACTGTGATCATTATGTATAGCAAGTTTCATCTATACATCAGTCTTTTACACTGAGAACACAGGGGGAACAGATTTCCCTTGGGGAACAGATTTCCCTGGAGGCCTGAGGGCAGTGGTTCCCCCCCCCCTGTGTATTAGAGTGGACATTTATAAAGCAATACAGTGATGCTGGTGATGTATGTTACTGTGATCATTATGTATAGCAAGTGTCATCTATACATCAGTCTTTTACACTGAGAACACAAGTAGAACAGATTTCCCTGGGGGCCTGAGGACAGTGGTTCACCCCATGTATATTAGAGTGGCAATTTATAAAGCAATACAGTGATGCTGGTGATGTATGTTACTGTGATCATTATGTATAGCAAGTTTCATCTATACATCAGTCTTTTACACTGAGAACACAGGGGGTACAGATTTCCCTGGAGGCCTGAGGGCAGTGTCCCCCCCCCCCCCCCCCTCTGTATTAGAGTGGCCATTTATAAAGCAATACAGTGATGCTGGTGATGTATGTTACTGTGATCATTATGTATAGCAAGTTTCATCTATACATCAGTCTTTTACACCAAGAACACAAGGGGAACAGATTTCCCTGGAGGCCTGAGGACATTGGTCCCCCCCTGTATATTAGAGTGGCCATTTATAAAGCAATACAGTGATGCTGGTGATGTATGTTACTGTGATCATTATGTATAGCAAGTTTCATCTATACATCAGTCTTTTACACTGAGAACACAAGGTGAACAGATTTCCCTGGGGGCCTGAGGACAGTGGTTCACCCCCTGTATATTAGAGTGGCCATTTATAAAGCAATACAGTGATGCTGGTGATGTATGTTACTGTGATCATTTTGTATAGCAAGTTTCATCTATACATCAGTCTTTTACACTGAGAACACAGGGGGAACAGATTTCCCTTGGGGAACAGATTTCCCTGGAGGCCTGGGAAAAAAGTTTTGTAAGGTTGAAAAAAATAACTATATAAAAGGTTGAAAAAATCTACTGTACTCATCAATGATGTAAACCTATTTTTGAAAATAATTTCCCCCCCCCCCCTCTGTATTAGAGTGGCCATTTATAAAGCAATACAGTGATGCTGGTGATGTATGTTACTGTGATCATTATGTATAGCAAGTTTCATCTATACATCAGTCTTTTACACCAAGAACACAAGGGGAACAGATTTCCCTTGGGGAACAGATTTCCCTGGAGGCCTGAGGGCAGTGGTCCCCCCCCCCCCTGTGTATTAGAGTGGCCATTTATAAAGCAATACAGTGATGCTGGTGATGTATGTTACTGTTATCATTATGTATAGCAAGTTTCATCTATACATCAGTCTTTTACACTGAGAACACAGGGGGAACAGATTTCCCTTGGGGAACAGATATCCCTGGAGGTCTGGGAAAAAAGTTTTGTAAGGTTGAAAAAAATAACTATATAAAAGGTTGAAAAAATATACTGTACTCATCAATGATGTAAACCTATTTTTGAAAATAATTTATTTTCAACGTTTCAAAACTTTTTGTAGAAAATATTTTACAAATATTTTACATTAGTCTTTTACACCGAGAACACAAGGGGAACAGATTTCCATGGAGGCCTGAGGACAGTGGTTCCCCCCCTGTATATTAGAGTGGCCATTTATAAAGCAATACAGTGATGCTGGTGATATATGTTACTGTTATCATTATGTATAGGAAGTTTCATCTATACATCAGTCTTCTACACTGCGAACACAGGGGGAACAGATTTCCCTTGGGGAACAGATTTCCCTGGAGGCCTGAGGGCAGTGGTCCCCCCCCCCCCTCTGTATTAGAGTGGCCATTTATAAAGCAATACAGTGATGCTGGTGATGTATGTTACTGTGATCATTATGTATAGCAAGTTTCATCTATACATCAGTCTTTTACACTGAGAACACAGGGGGAACAGATTTCCCTTGGGGAACAGATTTCCCTGGAGGCCTGAGGGCAGTGGTTCCCCCCCCCCCCTGTGTATTAGAGTGGCCATTTATAAAGCAATACAGTGATGCTGGTGATGTATGTTACTGTGATCATTATGTATAGCAAGTTTCATCTATACATCAGTCTTTTACACTGAGAACACAGGGGGAACAGATTTCCCTTGGGGAACAGATTTCCCTGGAGGCCTGAGGGCAGTGGTTCCCCCCCTGTGTATTAGAGTGGCCATTTATAAGGCAATACAGTGATGCTGGTGATGTATGTTACTGTGATCATTATGTATAGCAAGTGTCATCTATACATCAGTCTTTTACACTGAGAACACAAGTAGAACAGATTTCCCTGGGGGCCTGAGGACAGTGGTTCACCCCATGTATATTAGAGTGGCAATTTATAAAGCAATACAGTGATGCTGGTGATGTATGTTACTGTGATCATTATGTATAGCAAGTTTCATCTATACATCAGTCTTTTACACCAAGAACACAAGGGGAACAGATTTCCCTGGAGGCCTGAGGACATTGGTCCCCCCCTGTATATTAGAGTGGCCATTTATAAAGCAATACAGTGATGCAGGTGATATATGTTACTGTTATCATTATGTATAGGAAGTTTCATCTATACATCAGTCTTCTACACTGCGAACACAGGGGGAACAGATTTCCCTTGGGGAACAGATTTCCCTGGAGGCCTGAGGGCAGTGGTCCCCCCCCCCCTCTGTATTAGAGTGGCCATTTATAAAGCAATACAGTGATGCTGGTGATGTATGTTACTGTGATCATTATGTATAGCAAGTTTCATCTATACATCAGTCTTTTACACTGAGAACACAGGGGGAACAGATTTCCCTTGGGGAACAGATTTCCCTGGAGGCCTGAGGGCAGTGGTTCCCCCCCCCCCCCCCTGTGTATTAGAGTGGCCATTTATAAAGCAATACAGTGATGCTGGTGATGTATGTTACTGTGATCATTATGTATAGCAAGTTTCATCTATACATCAGTCTTTTACACTGAGAACACAGGGGGAACAGATTTGCCTTGGGGAACAGATTTCCCTGGAGGCCTGAGGACATTGGTCCCCCCCTGAATATTAGAGTGGCCATTTATAAAGAAATACAGTGATGCTGGTGATGTATGTTACTGTGATCATTATGTATAGCAAGTTTCATCTATACATCAGTCTTTTACACCAAGAACACAAGGGGAACAGATTTCCCTGGAGGCCTGAGGACATTGGTCCCCCCCTGTATATTAGAGTGGCCATTTATAAAGCAATACAGTGATGCAGGTGATATATGTTACTGTTATCATTATGTATAGGAAGTTTCATCTATACATCAGTCTTCTACACTGCGAACACAGGGGGAACAGATTTCCCTTGGGGAACAGATTTCCCTGGAGGCCTGAGGGCAGTGGTCCCCCCCCCCCTCTGTATTAGAGTGGCCATTTATAAAGCAATACAGTGATGCTGGTGATGTATGTTACTGTGATCATTATGTATAGCAAGTTTCATCTATACATCAGTCTTTTACACTGAGAACACAGGGGGAACAGATTTCCCTTGGGGAACAGATTTCCCTGGAGGCCTGAGGGCAGTGGTTCCCCCCCCCCCCCCCCCCTGTGTATTAGAGTGGCCATTTATAAAGCAATACAGTGATGCTGGTGATGTATGTTACTGTGATCATTATGTATAGCAAGTTTCATCTATACATCAGTCTTTTACACTGAGAACACAGGGGGAACAGATTTCCCTTGGGGAACAGATTTCCCTGGAGGCCTGAGGGCAGTGGTTCCCCCCCACCTGTGTATTAGAGTTGCCATTTATAAAGCAATACAGTGATGCTGGTGATGTATGTTACTGTGATCATTATGTATAGCAAGTGTCATCTATACATCAGTCTTTTACACTGAGAACACAAGTAGAACAGATTTCCCTGGGGGCCTGAGGACAGTGGTTCACCCCATGTATATTAGAGTGGCAATTTATAAAGCAATACAGTGATGCTGGTGATGTATGTTACTGTGATCATTATGTATAGCAAGTTTCATCTATACATCAGTCTTTTACACCAAGAACACAAGGGGAACAGATTTCCCTGGAGGCCTGAGGACATTGGTCCCCCCCTGTATATTAGAGTGGCCATTTATAAAGCAATACAGTGATGCTGGTGATGTATGTTACTGTGATCATTATGTATAGCAAGTTTCATCTATACATCAGTCTTTTACACTGAGAACACAAGGTGAACAGATTTCCCTGGGGGCCTGAGGACAGTGGTTCACCCCCTGTATATTAGAGTGGCCATTTATAAAGCAATACAGTGATGCTGGTGATGTATGTTGCTGTGATCATTTTGTATAGCAAGTTTCATCTATACATCAGTCTTTTACACCGAGAACACAAGGGGAACAGATTTCCCTTGGGGAAGAGGTTTCCCTGGAGGCCTGAGGGCAGTGGTTCCCCCCCCCCCTGTGTATTTCAGTGGCCATTTATAAAGCAATACAGTGATGCTGGTGATGTATGTTACTGTGATCATTTTGTATAGAAAGTTTCATCTATACATCAGTCTTTTACACTGAGAACACAGGGGGAACAGATTTCCCTTGGGGAACAGATTTCCCTGGAGGCCTGGGAAAAAAGTTTTGTAAGGTTGAAAAAAATAACTATATAAAAGGTTGAAAAAATCTACTGTACTCATCAATGATGTAAACCTATTTTTGAAAATAATTTATTTTCAACATTTCAAAACTTTTTGTAGAAAATATTTTTCAAATATTTTACATTAGTCTTTTACACCGAGAACATAAGGGGAACAGATTTCCCTGGAGGCCTGAGGACAGTGGTTCCCCCCCTGTATATTAGAGTGTCCATTTATAAAGCAATACAGTGATGCTGGTGATATATGTTACTGTTATCATTATGTATAGCAAGTTTCATCTATACATCAGTCTTCTACACTGCGAACACAGGGGGAACAGATTTCCCTTGGGGAACAGATTTCCCTGGAGGCCTGAGGGCAGTGGTTCCCCCCCCCCCCTCTGTATTAGAGTGGCCATTTATAAAGCAATACAGTGATGCTGGTGATGTATGTTACTGTGATCATTATGTATAGCAAGTTTCATCTATACATCAGTCTTTTACACTGAGAACACAGGGGGTACAGATTTCCCTGGAGGCCTGAGGGCAGTGGTTCCCCCCCCCTCCCCCTCTGTATTAGGGTGGCCATTTATAAAGCAATACAGTGATGCTGGTGATGTATGTTACTGTTATCATTATGTATAGCAAGTTTCATCTATACATCAGTCTTTTACACTGAGAACACAGGGGGAACAGATTTCCCTTGGGGAACAGATTTCCCTGGAGGCCTGAGGGCAGTGGTTCCCCCCCACCTGTGTATTAGAGTTGCCATTTATAAAGCAATACAGTGATGCTGGTGATGTATGTTACTGTGATCATTATGTATAGCAAGTGTCATCTATACATCAGTCTTTCACACTGAGAACACAAGTAGAACAGATTTCCCTGGGGGCCTGAGGACAGTGGTTCACCCCATGTATATTAGAGTGGCAATTTATAAAGCAATACAGTGATGCTGGTGATGTATGTTACTGTGATCATTATGTATAGCAAGTTTCATCTATACATCAGTCTTTTACACTGAGAAGACAGGGGGTACAGATTTCCCTGGAGGCCTGAGGGCAGTGCCCCCCCCCCCCCCCCTCTGTATTAGAGTGGCCATTTATAAAGCAATACAGTGATGCTGGTGATGTATGTTACTGTCATCATTATGTATAGCAAGTTTCATCTATACATCAGTCTTTTACACCAAGAACACAAGGGGAACAGATTTCCCTGGAGGCCTGAGGACATTGGTCCCCCCCTCTATATTAGAGTGGCCATTTATAAAGCAATACAGTGATGCTGGTGATGTATGTTACTGTGATCATTATGTATAGCAAGTTTCATCTATACATCAGTCTTTTACACTGAGAACACAAGGTGAACAGATTTCCCTGGGGGCCTGAGGACAGTGGTTCACCCCCTGTATATTAGAGTGGCCATTTATAAAGCAATACAGTGATGCTGGTGATGTATGTTACTGTGATCATTATGTATAGCAAGTTTCATCTATACATCAGTCTTTTACACCAAGAACACAAGGGGAACAGATTTCCCTGGAGGCCTGAGGACATTGGTCCCCCCCTGAATATTAAAGTGGCCATTTATAAAGCAATCCAGTGATGCTGGTGATGTATGTTACTGTGATCATTATGAATAGCAAGTTTCATCTATACATCAGTCTTTTACACTGAGAACACAGGGGGAACAGATTTCCCTTGGGGAACAGATTTCCCTGAAGGCCTGAGGGCAGTGGTTCCCCCCCCCCTGTATATTAGAGTGGCCATTTATAAAGCAATACAGTGATGCTGGTGATGTATGTTACTGTGATCATTATGTATAGCAAGTGTCATCTATACATCAGTCTTTCACACTGAGAACACAAGTAGAACAGATTTCCCTGGGGGCCTGAGGACAGTGGTTCACCCCATGTATATTAGAGTGGCAATTTATAAAGCAATACAGTGATGCTGGTGATGTATGTTACTGTGATCATTATGTATAGCAAGTTTCATCTATACATCAGTCTTTTACACTGAGAAGACAGGGGGTACAGATTTCCCTGGAGGCCTGAGGGCAGTGCCCCCCCCCCCCCCTCTGTATTAGAGTGGCCATTTATAAAGCAATACAGTGATGCTGGTGATGTATGTTACTGTCATCATTATGTATAGCAAGTTTCATCTATACATCAGTCTTTTACACCAAGAACACAAGGGGAACAGATTTCCCTGGAGGCCTGAGGACATTGGTCCCCCCCTCTATATTAGAGTGGCCATTTATAAAGCAATACAGTGATGCTGGTGATGTATGTTACTGTGATCATTATGTATAGCAAGTTTCATCTATACATCAGTCTTTTACACTGAGAACACAAGGTGAACAGATTTCCCTGGGGGCCTGAGGACAGTGGTTCACCCCCTGTATATTAGAGTGGCCATTTATAAAGCAATACAGTGATGCTGGTGATGTATGTTACTGTGATCATTATGTATAGCAAGTTTCATCTATACATCAGTCTTTTACACCAAGAACACAAGGGGAACAGATTTCCCTGGAGGCCTGAGGACATTGGTCCCCCCCTGAATATTAAAGTGGCCATTTATAAAGCAATCCAGTGATGCTGGTGATGTATGTTACTGTGATCATTATGTATAGCAAGTTTCATCTATACATCAGTCTTTTACACTGAGAACACAGGGGGAACAGATTTCCCTTGGGGAACAGATTTCCCTGAAGGCCTGAGGGCAGTGGTTCCCCCCCCCCTGTATATTAGAGTGGCCATTTATAAAGCAATACAGTGATGCTGGTGATGTATGTTACTGTGATCATTATGTATAGCAAGTTTCATCTATACATCAGTCTTTTACACCGAGAACACAAGGGGAACAGATTTCCCTTGGGGTACAGATTTCCAATGGAGGCCTGGGAAAAAAGTTTTGTAAGGTTGAAAAAAATAACTATATAAAAGGTTGAAAAAATGTACTGTACTCATCAATGATCAAATCCTATTTTTGGAAATAATTTATTTTCAACATTTATAAACTTTTTTGTAGAAAATATTTTTCAAATATTTTACATTAGTCCTTTACACTGAGAACACAAGGGGAACAGATTTCCCTGGAGGCCTGGGGGAAGTGGTTCCCCCCATGTATATTAGAATGGCCATTTATAAAGCAATCCAGTGATGCTGGTGATGTATGTTACTGTGATCATTATGAATAGCAAGTTTCATCTATACATCAGTCTTTTACACTGAGAACACAGGGGGAACAGATTTCCCTTGGGGAACAGATTTCCCTGAAGGCCTGAGGGCAGTGGTTCCCCCCCCCCTGTATATTAGAGTGGCCATTTATAAAGCAATACAGTGATGCTGGTGATGTATGTTACTGTGATCATTATGTATAGCAAGTGTCATCTATACATCAGTCTTTCACACTGAGAACACAAGTAGAACAGATTTCCCTGGGGGCCTGAGGACAGTGGTTCACCCCATGTATATTAGAGTGGCAATTTATAAAGCAATACAGTGATGCTGGTGATGTATGTTACTGTGATCATTATGTATAGCAAGTTTCATCTATACATCAGTCTTTTACACTGAGAAGACAGGGGGTACAGATTTCCCTGGAGGCCTGAGGGCAGTGCCCCCCCCCCCCCCCCCCTCTGTATTAGAGTGGCCATTTATAAAGCAATACAGTGATGCTGGTGATGTATGTTACTGTCATCATTATGTATAGCAAGTTTCATCTATACATCAGTCTTTTACACCAAGAACACAAGGGGAACAGATTTCCCTGGAGGCCTGAGGACATTGGTCCCCCCCTCTATATTAGAGTGGCCATTTATAAAGCAATACAGTGATGCTGGTGATGTATGTTACTGTGATCATTATGTATAGCAAGTTTCATCTATACATCAGTCTTTTACACTGAGAACACAAGGTGAACAGATTTCCCTGGGGGCCTGAGGACAGTGGTTCACCCCCTGTATATTAGAGTGGCCATTTATAAAGCAATACAGTGATTCTGGTGATGTATGTTACTGTGATCATTATGTATAGCAAGTTTCATCTATACATCAGTCTTTTACACCAAGAACACAAGGGGAACAGATTTCCCTGGAGGCCTGAGGACATTGGTCCCCCCCTAAATATTAAAGTGGCCATTTATAAAGCAATCCAGTGATGCTGGTGATGTATGTTACTGTGATCATTATGTATAGCAAGTTTCATCTATACATCAGTCTTTTACACTGAGAACACAGGGGGAACAGATTTCCCTTGGGGAACAGATTTCCCTGAAGGCCTGAGGGCAGTGGTTCCCCCCCCCCTGTATATTAGAGTGGCCATTTATAAAGCAATACAGTGATGCTGGTGATGTATGTTACTGTGATCATTATGTATAGCAAGTTTCATCTATACATCAGTCTTTTACACCGAGAACACAAGGGGAACAGATTTCCCTTGGGGTACAGATTTCCAATGGAGGCCTGGGAAAAAAGTTTTGTAAGGTTGAAAAAAATAACTATATAAAAGGTTGAAAAAATGTACTGTACTCATCAATGATCAAATCCTATTTTTGGAAATAATTTATTTTCAACATTTATAAACTTTTTTGTAGAAAATATTTTTCAAATATTTTACATTAGTCCTTTACACTGAGAACACAAGGGGAACAGATTTCCCTGGAGGCCTGGGGGAAGTGGTTCCCCCCATGTATATTAGAATGGCCATTCATAAAGCAATACAGTGATGCTGGTGATGTATGTTACTGTGATCATTATGTATAGCAAGTTTCATCTATTCATCAGTCTT
Source organism: Osmerus eperlanus (assembly GCF_963692335.1). Lineage (NCBI taxonomy): Eukaryota > Metazoa > Chordata > Actinopteri > Osmeriformes > Osmeridae > Osmerus > Osmerus eperlanus. The sequence goes on from NC_085034.1 coordinate 11,019,073, forward strand.
TTACACTGAGAACACAGGGGGAACAGATTTCCCTGGGGCCTGGGAAAAAAGTTTTGTAAGGTTGAAAAAATGTACTGTACTCATCAATGATCAAAACCTATTTTTTGAAATAATTTATTTTCAACATTTAAAAACTTTTTTGTTGAAAATATTTTTCAAATATTTTACATTAGTCTTGTACTCTGAGAACACAAGGGGAACATATTTCCCTGGAGGCCTGGGGGAAGTGGTTCCCCCCATGTATATTAGAATGGCCATTCATAAAGCAATACAGTGATGCTGGTGATGTATGTTACTGTGATCATTATGTATAGTAAGTTTCATCTATACATCAGTCTTTTACACTGAGAACACAGGGGGAACAGATTTACCTGGAGGCCTGGGAAAAAAGTTTTGTAAGGTTGAAAAAAATAACTATATAAAAGGTTGAAAAAATGTACTGTACTCATCAATGATGTAAACCTATTTTTGAAAATAATTTATTTTCAACATTTCAAAACTTTTTGTAGAAAATCTTTTTCAAATATTTTACATTAGTCTTTTACACCGAGAACACAAGGGGAACAGATTTCCCTGGAGGCCTATGGACAGTGGTTCCCCCCCCCCCTGTATATTAGAGTGGCCATTTATAAAGCAATACAGTGATGCTGGTGATGTATGTTACTGTGATCATTATGTATAGCAAGTTTCATCTATACATCAGTCTTTTACACTGAGAACACAGGGGGAACAGATTTCCCTGGGGCCTGGGAAAAAAGTTTTGTAAGGTTGAAAAAATGTACTGTACTCATCAATGATGTAAACCTATTTTTGAAAATAATTTATTTTCAACATTTCAAAACTTTTTGTAGAAAATCTTTTTCAAATATTTTACATTAGTCTTTTACACCGAGAACACAAGGGGAACAGATTTCCCTGGAGGCCTATGGACAGTGGTTCCCCCCCTGTATATTAGAGTGGCCATTTATAAAGCAATACAGTGATGCTGGTGATGTATGTTACTGTGATCATTATGTATAGCAAGTTTCATCTATACATCAGTCTTTTACACCAAGAACACAAGTGGAACAGATTTCCCTGGAGGCCTGAGGACATTGGTCCCCCCCTGTATATTAGAGTGGCCATTTATAAAGCAATACAGTGATGCTGGTGATGTATGTTACTGTGATCATTATGTATAGAAAGTTTCATCTATACATCAGTCTTTTACACTGAGAACACAGGGGGAACAGATTTCCCTTGGGGAACAGATTTCCCTGGAGGCCTGAGGGCAGTGGTTCCCCCCCCCCCTGTGTATTAGAGTGGCCATTTATAAAGCAATACAGTGATGCTGGTGATGTATGTTACTGTGATCATTATGTATAGCAAGTTTAATCTATACATCAGTCTTTTACACCGAGAACACAAAACAGATTTCCCTTGGGGAAGAGGTTTCCCTGGAGGCCTGAGGGCAGTGGTCCCCCCCCCCCCCTGTGTATTAGAGTGGCCATTTATAAAGCAATACAGTGATGCTGGTGATGTATGTTACTGTGATCATTATGTATAGCAAGTTTCATCTATACATCAGTCTTTTACACTGAGAACACAGGGGGAACAGATTTCCCTTGGGGAACAGATATCCCTGGAGGCCTGGGAAAAAAGTTTTGTAAGGTTGAAAAAAATAACTATATGAAAGGTTGAAAAAATCTACTGTACTCATCAATGATGTAAACCTATTTTTGAAAATAATTTATTTTCAACATTTCAAAACTTTTTGTAGAAAATATTTTACAAATATTTTACATTAGTCTTTTACACCGAGAACACAAGGGGAACAGATTTCCATGGAGGCCTGAGGACAGTGGTTCCCCCCCTGTATATTAGAGTGGCCATTTATAAAGCAATACAGTGATGCTGGTGATATATTTTAGTGTTATCATTATGTATAGCAAGTTTCATCTATACATCAGTCTTCTACACTGCGAACACAGGGGGAACAGATTTCCCTTGGGGAACAGATTTCCCTGGAGGCCTGAGGGCAGTGGTCCCCCCCCCCCCCTCTGTATTAGAGTGGCCATTTATAAAGCAATACAGTGATGCTGGTGATGTATGTTACTGTGATCATTATGTATAGCAAGTTTCATCTATACATCAGTCTTTTACACCAAGAACACAAGGGGTACAGATTTCCCTGGAGGCCTGAGGACATTGGTCCCCCCCTGTATATTAGAGTGGCCATTTATAAAGCAATACAGTGATGCTGGTGATGTATGTTACTGTGATCATTATGTATAGCAAGTTTCGTCTATACATCAGTCTTTTACACTGAGAACACAGGGGGAACAGATTTCCCTTGGGGAACAGATTTCCCTGGAGGCCTGAGGGCAGTGGTTCCCCCCCTGTGTATTAGAGTGGCCATTTATAAAGCAATACAGTGATGCTGGTAATGTATGTTACTGTGATCATTATGTATAGCAAGTTTCATCTATACATCAGTCTTTTACACTGAGAACACAGGGGGAACAAATTTCCCTTGGGGAACAGATTTCCCTGGAGGCCTGAGGGCAGTGGTTCCCCCCCCCTGTGTATTAGAGTGGCCATTTATAAAGCAATACAGTGATGCTGGTGATGTATGTTACTGTGATCATTATGTATAGCAAGTGTCATCTATACATCAGTCTTTTACACTGAGAACACAGGGGGTACAGATTTCCCTGGAGGCCTGAGGGCAGTGGTCCCCCCCCCCCCCTCTGTATTAGAGTGGCCATTTATAAAGCAATACAGTGATGCTGGTGATGTATGTTACTGTGATCATTATGTATAGCAAGTTTCATCTATACATCAGTCTTTTACTCCAAGAACACAAGGGGAACAGATTTCCCTGGAGGCCTGAGGACATTGGTCCCCCCCTGTATATTAGAGTGGCCATTTATAAAGCAATACAGTGATGCTGGTGATGTATGTTACTGTGATCATTATGTATAGCAAGTTTCATCTATACATCAGTCTTTTACACTGAGAACACAAGGTGAACAGATTTCCCTGGGGGCCTGAGGACAGTGGTTCACCCCCTGTATATTAGAGTGGCCATTTATAAAGCAATACAGTGATGCTGGTGATGTATGTTACTGTGATCATTATGTATAGCAAGTTTCATCTATACATCAGTCTTTTACACTGAGAACACAGGGGGAACAAATTTCCCTTGGGGAACAGATTTCCCTGGAGGCCTGAGGGCAGTGGTTCCCCCCCCCTGTGTATTAGAGTGGCCATTTATAAAGCAATACAGTGATGCTGGTGATGTATGTTACTGTGATCATTATGTATAGCAAGTGTCATCTATACATCAGTCTTTTACACTGAGAACACAAGTAGAACAGATTTCCCTGGGGGCCTGAGGACAGTGGTTCACCCCCTGTATATTAGAGTGGCAATTTATAAAGCAATACAGTGATGCTGGTGATGTATGTTACTGTGATCATTATGTATAGCAAGTTTCATCTATACATCAGTCTTTTACACTGAGAACACAGGGGGTACAGATTTCCCTGGAGGCCTGAGGGCAGTGGTCCCCCCCCCCTCTGTATTAGAGTGGCCATTTATAAAGCAATCCAGTGATGCTGGTGATGTATGTTACTGTGATCATTATGTATAGCAAGTTTCATCTATACATCAGTCTTTTACTCCAAGAACACAAGGGGAACAGATTTCCCTGGAGGCCTGAGGACATTGGTCCCCCCCTGTATATTAGAGTGGCCATTTATAAAGCAATACAGTGATGCTGGTGATGTATGTTACTGTGATCATTATGTATAGCAAGTTTCATCTATACATCAGTCTTTTACACCGAGAACACAAGGGGAACAGATTTCCCTGGAGGCCTGAGGACAGTGGTTCCCCCCCTGTATATTAGAGTGTCCATTTATAAAGCAATACAGTGATGCTGGTGATATATGTTACTGTTATCATTATGTATAGCAAGTTTCATCTATACATCAGTCTTCTACACTGCGAACACAGGGGGAACAGATTTCCCTTGGGGAACAGATTTCCCTGGAGGCCTGAGGGCAGTGGTTCCCCCCCCCCCCCCCTCTGTATTAGAGTGGCCATTTATAAAGCAATACAGTGATGCTGGTGATGTATGTTACCGTGATCATTATGTATAGCAAGTTTCATCTATACATCAGTCTTTTACACCAAGAACACAAGGGGAACAGATTTCCCTGGAGGCCTGAGGACATTGGTCCCCCCCTGTATATTAGAGTGGCCATTTATAAAGCAATACAGTGATGCTGGTGATGTATGTTACTGTGATCATTATGTATAGCAAGTTTCATCTATACATCAGTATTTTACACTGAGAACACAGGGGGAACAGATTTCCCTTGGGGAACAGATTTCCCTGGAGGCCTGAGGGCAGTGGTCCCCCCCCCCCTCTCTGTATTAGAGTGGCCATTTATAAAGCAATACAGTGATGCTGGTGATGTATGTTACTGTGATCATTATGTATAGCAAGTTTCATCTATACATCAGTCTTCTACACTGCGAACACAGGGGGAACAGATTTCCCTTGGGGAACAGATTTCCCTGGAGGCCTGAGGGAAGTGGTTCCCCCCTGTATATTAGAATGGCCATTCATGAAGCAATACAGTGATGCTGGTGATGTATGTTACTGTGATCATTATGTATAGCAAGTTTCATCTATACATCAGTCTTTTACACTGAGAACACAAGGTGAACAGATTTCCCTGGGGGCCTGAGGACAGTGGTTCACCCCCTGTATATTAGAGTGGCCATTTATAAAGCAATACAGTGATGCTGGTTATGTATGTTACTGTGATCATTATGTATAGCAAGTTTCATCTATACATCAGTCTTTTACACTGAGAACACAAGGTGAACAGATTTCCCTGGGGGCCTGAGGACAGTGGTTCACCCCCTGTATATTAGAGTGGCCATTTATAAAGCAATACAGTGATGCTGGTGATGTATGTTACTGTGATCATTATGTATAGCAAGTTTCATCTATACATCAGTCTTTTACACTGAGAACACAGGGGGAACAGATTTCCCTTGGGGTACAGATTTCCCTGGAGGCCTGGGAAAAAAGTTTTGTAAGGTTGAAAAAAATAACTATATAAAAGGTTGAAAAAATGTACTGTACTCGTCAATGATCAAAACCTATTTTTGGAAATAATTTATTTTCAACATTTATAAACTTTTTTGTAGAAAATATTTTTCAAATATTTTACATTAGTCCTTTACACTGAGAAAACAAGGGGAACAGATTTCCCTGGAGACCTGGAGGAAGTGGTTCCCCCCATGTATATTAGAATGGCCATTCATAAAGCAATACAGTGATGCTGGTGATGTATGTTACTGTGATCATTATGTATAGCAAGTTTCATCTATACATCAGTTTTTTACACTGAGAACACAGGGGGAACAGATTTCCCTGGAGGCCTGGGAAAAAAGTTTTGTAAGTTTGAAAAAATGTACTGTACTCATCAAAGATCAAAACCTATTTTTGGAAATAATTTATTTTCAACATTTAAAAACTTTTTTGTGGAAAATATTTTTCAAATATTTTACATTAGTCTTGTACACTGATAACACAAGGGGAACAGATTTCCCTGGAGGCCTGAGGACATTGGTCCCCCCTGTATATTAGAGTGGCCATTTATAAAGCAATACAGTGATGCTGGTGATGTGTGTTACTGTGATCATTATGTATAGCAAGTTTCATCTATACATCAGTCTTTTACACTGAGAACACAGGGGGAACAGATTTCCCTTGGGGAACAGATTTCCCTGGAGGCCTGAGGGCAGTGGTCTCCCCCCCCCCTGTGTATTAGAGTGGCCATTTATAAAGCAATACAGTGATGCTGGTGATGTATGTTACTGTGATCATTATGTATAGCAAGTTTCATCTATACATCAGTCTTTTACACCGAGAACACAAGGGGAACAGATTTCCCTTGGGGAACAGATTTCCCTGGAGGCCTGAGGGAAGTGGTTCCCCCCTGTATATTAGAATGGCCATTCATAAAGCAATACAGTGATGCTGGTGATGTATGTTACTGTGATCATTATGTATAGCAAGTTTCATCTATACATCAGTCTTTTACACTGAGAACACAAGGTGAACAGATTTCCCTGGGGGCCTGAGGACAGTGGTTCACCCCCTGTATATTAGAGTGGCCATTTATAAAGCAATACAGTGATGCTGGTTATGTATGTTACTGTGATCAGTATGTATAGCAAGTTTCATCTATACATCAGTTTTTTACACTGAGAACACAAGGGGAACAGATTTCCCTGGAGGCCTGAGGACATTGGTCCCCCCTGTATATTAGAGTGGCCATTTATAAAGCAATACAGTGATGCTGGTGATGTATGTTACTGTGATCATTATGTATAGCAAGTTTCATCTATACATCAGTCTTTTACACCGATAACACAAGGGGAACAGATTTCCCTTGGGGAACAGATTTCCCTGGAGGCCTGAGGGAAGTGGTTCCCCCCTGTATATTAGAATGGCCATTCATGAAGCAATACAGTGATGCTGGTGATGTATGTTACTGTGATCATTATGTATAGCAAGTTTCATCTATACATCAGTCTTTTACACTGAGAACACAAGGTGAACAGATTTCCCTGGGGGCCTGAGGACAGTGGTTCACCCCCTGTATATTAGAGTGGCCATTTATAAAGCAATACAGTGATGCTGGTTATGTATGTTACTGTGATCATTATGTATAGCAAGTTTCATCTATACATCAGTCTTTTACACTGAGAACACAAGGTGAACAGATTTCCCTGGGGGCCTGAGGACAGTGGTTCACCCCCTGTATATTAGAGTGGCCATTTATAAAGCAATACAGTGATGCTGGTGATGTATGTTACTGTGATCATTATGTATAGCAAGTTTCATCTATACATCAGTCTTTTACACTGAGAACACAGGGGGAACAGATTTCCCTTGGGGTACAGATTTCCCTGGAGGCCTGGGAAAAAAGTTTTGTAAGGTTGAAAAAAATAACTATATAAAAGGTTGAAAAAATGTACTGTACTCGTCAATGATCAAAACCTATTTTTGGAAATAATTTATTTTCAACATTTATAAACTTTTTTGTAGAAAATATTTTTCAAATATTTTACATTAGTCCTTTACACTGAGAAAACAAGGGGAACAGATTTCCCTGGAGACCTGGAGGAAGTGGTTCCCCCCATGTATATTAGAATGGCCATTCATAAAGCAATACAGTGATGCTGGTGATGTATGTTACTGTGATCATTATGTATAGCAAGTTTCATCTATACATCAGTTTTTTACACTGAGAACACAGGGGGAACAGATTTCCCTGGAGGCCTGGGAAAAAAGTTTTGTAAGTTTGAAAAAATGTACTGTACTCATCAAAGATCAAAACCTATTTTTGGAAATAATTTATTTTCAACATTTAAAAACTTTTTTGTGGAAAATATTTTTCAAATATTTTACATTAGTCTTGTACACTGATAACACAAGGGGAACAGATTTCCCTGGAGGCCTGAGGACATTGGTCCCCCCTGTATATTAGAGTGGCCATTTATAAAGCAATACAGTGATGCTGGTGATGTATGTTACTGTGATCATTATGTATAGCAAGTTTCATCTATACATCAGTCTTTTACACTGAGAACACAGGGGCAACAGATTTCCCTTGGGGAACAGATTTCCCTGGAGGCCTGAGGGCAGTGGTCTCCCCCCCCCTGTGTATTAGAGTGGCCATTTATAAAGCAATACAGTGATGCTGGTGATGTATGTTACTGTGATCATTATGTATAGCAAGTTTCATCTATACATCAGTCTTTTACACCGAGAACACAAGGGGAACAGATTTCCCTTGGGGAACAGATTTCCCTGGAGGCCTGAGGGAAGTGGTTCCCCCCTGTATATTAGAATGGCCATTCATAAAGCAATACAGTGATTCTGGTGATGTATGTTACTGTGATCATTATGTATAGCAAGTTTCATCTATACATCAGTCTTTTACACTGAGAACACAGGGGGAACAGATTTCCCTGGGGCCTGGGAAAAAAGTTTTGTAAGGTTGAAAAAATGTACTGTACTCATCAATGATCAAAACCTATTTTTGGAAATAATTTATTTTCAACATTTAAAAACTTTTTTGTTGAAAATATTTTTCAAATATTTTACATTAGTCTTGTACACTGAGAACACAAGGGGAACATATTTCCCTGGAGGCCTGGGGGAAGTGGCTCCCCCCATGTATATTAGAATGGCCATTCATAAAGCAATACAGTGATGCTGGTGATGTATGTTACTGTGATCATTATGTATAGCAAGTTTCATCTATACATCAGTCTTTTACACTGAGAACACAGGGGGAACAGATTTCCCTGGAGGCCTGGGAAAAAAGTTTTGTAAGGTTGAAAAAAATAACTATATAAAAGGTTGAAAAAATTTACTGTACTCATCAATGATGTAAACCAATTTTTGAAAATAATTTATTTTCAACATTTCAAAACTTTTTGTAGAAAATATTTTTCAAATATTTTACATTAGTCTTTTACACCGAGAACACAAGGGGAACAGATTTCCCTGGAGGCCTTTGGACAGTGGTTCCCCCCCTGTATATTAGAGTTGCCATTTATAAAGCAATACAGTGATGCTGGTGATATATGTTACTGTGATCATTATGTATAGCAAGTTTCATCTATACATCAGTCTTCTACACTGCGAACACAGGGGGAACAGATTTCCCATTGGGAACAGATTTCCCTGGAGGCCTGAGGGCAGTGGTTCCCCCCCCCCCCCTCTGTATTAGAGTGGCCATTTATAAAGCAATGCAGTGATGCTGGTGATGTATGTTACTGTGATCATTATGTATAGCAAGTTTCATCTATACATCAGTCTTTTACACCAAGAACACAAGGGGAACAGATTTCCCTGGAGGCCTGAGGACATTGGTCCCCCCCTGTATATTAGAGTGGCCATTTATAAAGCAATACAGTGATGCTGGTGATGTATGTTACTGTGATCATTATGTATAGCAAGTTTCATCTATACATCAGTCTTTTACACTGAGAACACAGGGGGAACAGATTTCCCTTGGGGAACAGATTTCCCTGGAGGCCTGAGGGCAGTGGTTCCCCCCCCCCTGTGTATTAGAGTGGCCATTTATAAAGCAATACAGTGATGCTGGTGATGTATGTTACTGTGATCATTATGTATAGCAAGTTTCATCTATACATCAGTCTTTTACACCGAGAACACAAGGGGAACAGATTTCCCTTGGGGAAGAGGTTTCCCTGGAGGCCTGAGGGCAGTGGTTCCCCCCCCCCCCTCTGTATTAGAGTGGCCATTTATAAAGCAATACAGTGATGCTGGTGATATATGTTACTGTTATCATTATGTATAGCAAGTTTCATCTATACATCAGTCTTCTACACTGCGAACACAGGGGGAACAGATTTCCCTTGGGGAACAGATTTCCCTGGAGGCCTGAGGGCAGTGGTTCCCCCCCCCCCCCCTCTGTATTAGAGTGGCCATTTATAAAGCAATACAGTGATGCTGGTGATGTATGTTACTGTGATCATTATGTATAGCAAGTGTCATCTATACATCAGTCTTTTACACTGAGAACACAGGGGGAACAGATTTCCCTTGGGGAACAGATTTCCCTGGAGGCCTGAGGGCAGTGGTTCCCACCCCCCCTGTGTATTAGAGTGGCCATTTATAAAGCAATACAGTGATGCTGGTGATGTATGTTACTGTGATCATTATGTATAGCAAGTTTCATCTATACATCAGTCTTTTACACTGAGAACACAGGGGGTACAGATTTCCCTGGAGGACTGAGGGCAGTGGTCCCCCCCCCCCCCCCCTCTGTATTAGAGTGGCCATTTATAAAGCAATACAGTGATGCTGGTGATGTATGTTACTGTGATCATTATGTATAGCAAGTTTCATCTATACATCAGTCTTTTACACCAAGAACACAAGGGGAACAGATTTCCCTGGAGGCCTGAGGACATTGGTCCCCCCCTGTATATTAGAGTGGCCATTTATAAAGCAATACAGTGATGCTGGTGATGTATGTTACTGTGATCATTATGTATAGCAAGTTTCATCTATACATCAGTATTTTACACTGAGAACACAGGGGGAACAGATTTCCCTTGGGGAACAGATTTCCCTGGAGGCCTGAGGGCAGTGGTTCCCCCCCCCCCTGTGTATTAGAGTGGCCATTTATAAAGCAATACAGTGATGCTGGTGATGTATGTTACTGTGATCATTATGTATAGCAAGTGTCATCTATACATCAGTCTTTTACACTGAGAACACAAGTAGAACAGATTTCCCTGGGGGCCTGAGGACAGTGGTTCACCCCATGTATATTAGAGTGGCAATTTATAAAGCAATACAGTGATGCTGGTGATGTATGTTACTGTGATCATTATGTATAGCAAGTTTCATCTATACATCAGTCTTTTACACTGAGAACACAGGGGGTACAGATTTCCCTGGAGGCCTGAGGGCAGTGCCCCCCCCCCCCCCCTCTGTATTAGAGTGGCCATTTATAAAGCAATACAGTGATGCTGGTGATGTATGTTACTGTGATCATTATGTATAGCAAGTTTCATCTATACATCAGTCTTTTACACCAAGAACACAAGGGGAACAGATTTCCCTGGAGGCCTGAGGACATTTTTCCCCCCCTGTATATTAGAGTGGCCATTTATAAAGCAATACAGTGATGCTGGTGATGTATGTTACTGTGATCATTATGTATAGCAAGTTTCATCTATACATCAGTCTTTTACACTGAGAACACAAGGTGAACAGATTTCCCTGGGGGCCTGAGGACAGTGGTTCACCCCCTGTATATTAGAGTGGCCATTTATAAAGCAATACAGTGATGCTGGTGATGTATGTTACTGTGATCATTTTGTATAGCAAGTTTCATCTATACATCAGTCTTTTACACCGAGAACACAAGGGGAACAGATTTCCCTTGGGGAAGAGGTTTCCCTGGAGGCCTGAGGGCAGTGGTTCCCCCCCCCCCCCTGTGTATTTCAGTGGCCATTTATAAAGCAATACAGTGATGCTGGTGATGTATGTTACTGTGATCATTTTGTATAGCAAGTTTCATCTATACATCAGTCTTTTACACTGAGAACACAGGGGGAACAGATTTCCCTTGGGGAACAGATTTCCCTGGAGGCCTGAGGGCAGTGGTTCCCCCCCCCCCTCTGTATTAGAGTGGCCATTTATAAAGCAATACAGTGATGCTGGTGATGTATGTTACTGTGATCATTATGTATAGCAAGTTTCATTTATACATCAGTCTTTTACACCAAGAACACAAGGGGAACAGATTTCCCTGGAGGCCTGAGGACATTGGTCCCCCCCTGAATATTAGAGTGGCCATTTATAAAGCAATACAGTGATGCTGGTGATGTATGTTACTGTGATCATTATGTATAGCAAGTTTCATCTATACATCAGTCTTTTACACTGAGAACACAGGGGGAACAGATTTCCCTTGGGGAACAGATTTCCCTGAAGGCCTGAGGGCAGTGGTTCCCCCCCCCCCTGTATATTAGAGTGGCCATTTATAAAGCAATACAGTGATGCTGGTGATGTATGTTACTGTGATCATTATGTATAGCAAGTTTCATCTATACATCAGTCTTTTACACCGAGAACACAAGGGGAACAGATTTCCCTTGGGGTACAGATTTCCCTGGAGGCCTGGGAAAAAAGTTTTGTAAGGTTGAAAAAAATAACTATATAAAAGGTTGAAAAAATGTACTGTACTCGTCAATGATCAAAACCTATTTTTGGAACTAATTTATTTTCAACATTTATAAACTTTTTTGTAGAAAATATTTTTCAAATATTTTACATTAGTCCTTTACACTGAGAACACAAGGGGAACAGATTTCCCTGGAGGCCTGGGGGAAGTGGTTCCCCCCATGTATATTAGAATGGCCATTCATAAAGCAATACAGTGATGCTGGTGATGTATGTTACTGTGATCATTATGTATAGCAAGTTTCATCTATACATCAGTCTTTTACACTGAGAACACAGGGGGAACAGATTTCCCTGGGGCCTGGGAAAAAAAGTTTTGTAAGGTTGAAAAAATGTACTGTACTCATCAATGATCAAAACCTATTTTTGGAAATAATGTATTTTCAACATTTAAAAACTTTTTTGTTGAAAATATTTTTCAAATATTTTACATTAGTCTTGTACACTGAGAACACAAGGGGAACATATTTCCCTGGAGGCCTGGGGGAAGTGGTTCCCCCCATGTATATTAGAATGGCCATTCATAAAGCAATACAGTGATGCTGGTGATGTATGTTACTGTGATCATTATGTATAGCAAGTTTCATCTATACATCAGTCTTTTACACTGAGAACACAGGGGGAACAGATTTCCCTGGAGGCCTGGGAAAAAAGTTTTGTAAGGTTGAAAAAAATAACTATATAAAAGGTTGAAAAAATGTACTGTACTCATCAATGATGTAAACCTATTTTTGAAAATAATTTATTTTCAACATTTCAAAAATTTTTGTAGAAAATATTTTTCAAATATTTTACATTACTCTTTTACACCGAGAACACAAGGGGAACAGATTTCCCTGGAGGCCTATGGACAGTGGTTCCCCCCCTGTATATTAGAGTGGCCATTTATAAAGCAATACAGTTATACTGGTGATATATGTTACTGTGATCATTATGTATAGCAAGTTTCATCTATACATCAGTCTTCTACACTGCGAACACAGGGGGAACAGATTTCCCTTGGGCAACAGATTTCCCTGGAGGCCTGAGGGCTGTGGTCCCCCCACCCCCTCTGTATTAGAGTGGCCATTTATAAAGCAATACAGTGATGCTGGTGATGTATGTTACTGTGATCATTATGTATAGCAAGTTTCATCTATACATCAGTCTTTTACACCAAGAACACAAGGGGAACAGATTTCCCTGGAGGCCTGAGGACATTGGTCCCCCCCTGTATATTAGAATGGCCATTTATAAAGCAATACAGTGATGCTGGTGATGTATGTTACTGTGATAATTATGTATAGCAAGTTTCATCTATACATCAGTCTTTTACACTGAGAACACAGGGGGAACAGATTTCCCTTGGGGAACAGATTTCCCTGGAGGCCTGAGGGCAGTGGTTCCCCCCCCCCCCCCTGTGTATTAGAGTGGCCATTTATAAAGCAATACAGTGATGCTGGTGATGTATGTTACTGTGATCATTATGTATATCAATTTTCATCTATACATCAGTCTTTTACACTGAGAACACAGGGGGAACCGATTTCCCTTGGGGAACAGATTTCCCTGGAGGCCTGGGAAAAAAGTTTTGTAAGGTTGAAAAAAATAACTACATAAAAGGTTGAAAAAATCTACTGTACTCATCAATGATGTAAACCTATTTTTGAAAATAATTTATTTTCAACATTTCAAAACTTTTTGTAGAAAATATTTTTCAAATATTTTACATTAGTCTTTTACACCGAGAACACAAGGGGAACAGATTTCCCTGGAGGCCTGAGGACAGTGGTTCCCCCCCTGTATATTAGAGTGGCCATTTATAAAGCAATACAGTGATGCTGGTGATATATGTTACTGTTATCATTATGTATAGCAAGTTTCATCTATACATCAGTCTTCTACACTGCGAACACAGGGGGAACAGATTTCCCTTGGGCAACAGATTTCCCTGGAGGCCTGAGGGCAGTGGTTCCCCCCCCCCCTCTGTATTAGAGTGGCCATTTATAAAGCAATACAGTGATGCTGGTGATGTATGTTACTGTGATCATTATGTATAGCAAGTTTCATCTATACATCAGTCTTTTACACCAAGAACACAAGGGGAACAGATTTCCCTGGAGGCCTGAGGACATTGGTCCCCCCCTGTATATTAGAGTGGCCATTTATAAAGCAATACAGTGATGCTGGTGATGTATGTTACTGTGATCATTATGTATAGCAAGTTTCATCTATACATCAGTCTTTTACACTGAGAACACAGGGGTAACAGTTTTCCCTTGGGGAACAGATTTCCCTGGAGGCCATAGGGCAGTGGTTCCCCCCCCTGTGTATTAGAGTGGCCATTTATAAAGCAATACAGTGATGCTGGTGATGTATGTTACTGTGATCATTTTGTATAGAAAGTTTCATCTATACATCAGTCTTTTACACTGAGAACACAGGGGGAACAGATTTCCCTTGGGGAACAGATTTCCCTGGAGGCCTGGGAAAAAAGTTTTGTAAGGTTGAAAAAAATACCTATATAAAAGGTTGAAAAAATCTACTGTACTCATCAATGATGTAAACCTATTTTTGAAAATAATTTATTTTCAACATTTCAAAACTTTTTGTAGAAAATATTTTTCAAATATTTTACATTAGTCTTTTACACCGAGAACATAAGGGGAACAGATTTCCCTGGAGGCCTGAGGACAGTGGTTCCCCCCCTGTATATTAGAGTGTCCATTTATAAAGCAATACAGTGATGCTGGTGATATATGTTACTGTTATCATTATGTATAGCAAGTTTCATCTATACATCAGTCTTCTACACTGCGAACACAGGGGGAACAGATTTCCCTTGGGGAACAGATTTCCCTGGAGGCCTGAGGGCAGTGGTTCCCCCCCCCCCCCCTCTGTATTAGAGTGGCCATTTATAAAGCAATACAGTGATGCTGGTGATGTATGTTACTGTGATCATTATGTATAGCAAGTTTCATCTATACATCAGTCTTTTACACCAAGAACACAAGGGGAACAGATTTCCCTGGAGGCCTGAGGACATTGGTCCCCCCCTGAATATTAGAGTGGCCATTTATAAAGAAATACAGTGATGCTGGTGATGTATGTTACTGTGATCATTATGTATAGCAAGTTTCATCTATACATCAGTCTTTTACACTGAGAACACAGGGGGAACAGATTTCCCTTGGGGAACAGATTTCCCTGGAGGCCTGAGGGCAGTGGTTCCCCCCCCCCCCCTGTGTATTAGAGTGGCCATTTATAAAGCAATACAGTGATGCTGGTGATGTATGTTACTGTGATCATTATGTATAGCAAGTTTCATCTATACATCAGTCTTTTACACTGAGAACACAGGGGGAACAGATTTCCCTTGGGGAACAGATTTCCCTGGAGGCCTGAGGGCAGTGGTTCCCCCCCTGTGTATTAGAGTGGCCATTTATAAAGCAATACAGTGATGCTGGTGATGTATGTTACTGTGATCATTATGTATAGCAAGTGTCATCTATACATCAGTCTTTTACACTGAGAACACAAGTAGAACAGATTTCCCTGGGGGCCTGAGGACAGTGGTTCACCCCATGTATATTAGAGTGGCAATTTATAAAGCAATACAGTGATGCTGGTGATGTATGTTACTGTGATCATTATGTATAGCAAGTTTCATCTATACATCAGTCTTTTACACCAAGAACACAAGGGGAACAGATTTCCCTGGAGGCCTGAGGACATTGGTCCCCCCCTGTATATTAGAGTGGCCATTTATAAAGCAATACAGTGATGCTGGTGATGTATGTTACTGTGATCATTATGTATAGCAAGTTTCATCTATACATCAGTCTTTTACACTGAGAACACAAGGTGAACAGATTTCCCTGGGGGCCTGAGGACAGTGGTTCACCCCCTGTATATTAGAGTGGCCATTTATAAAGCAATACAGTGATGCTGGTGATGTATGTTGCTGTGATCATTTTGTATAGCAAGTTTCATCTATACATCAGTCTTTTACACCGAGAACACAAGGGGAACAGATTTCCCTTGGGGAAGAGGTTTCCCTGGAGGCCTGAGGGCAGTGGTTCCCCCCCCCCCCTGTGTATTTCAGTGGCCATTTATAAAGCAATACAGTGATGCTGGTGATGTATGTTACTGTGATCATTTTGTATAGAAAGTTTCATCTATACATCAGTCTTTTACACTGAGAACACAGGGGGAACAGATTTCCCTTGGGGAACAGATTTCCCTGGAGGCCTGGGAAAAAAGTTTTGTAAGGTTGAAAAAAATAACTATATAAAAGGTTGAAAAAATCTACTGTACTCATCAATGATGTAAACCTATTTTTGAAAATAATTTATTTTCAACATTTCAAAACTTTTTGTAGAAAATATTTTTCAAATATTTTACATTAGTCTTTTACACCGAGAACATAAGGGGAACAGATTTCCCTGGAGGCCTGAGGACAGTGGTTCCCCCCCTGTATATTAGAGTGTCCATTTATAAAGCAATACAGTGATGCTGGTGATATATGTTACTGTTATCATTATGTATAGCAAGTTTCATCTATACATCAGTCTTCTACACTGCGAACACAGGGGGAACAGATTTCCCTTGGGGAACAGATTTCCCTGGAGGCCTGAGGGCAGTGGTTCCCCCCCCCCCCCCCCTCTGTATTAGAGTGGCCATTTATAAAGCAATACAGTGATGCTGGTGATGTATGTTACTGTGATCATTATGTATAGCAAGTTTCATCTATACATCAGTCTTTTACACCAAGAACACAAGGGGAACAGATTTCCCTGGAGGCCTGAGGACATTGGTCCCCCCCTGAATATTAGAGTGGCCATTTATAAAGAAATACAGTGATGCTGGTGATGTATGTTACTGTGATCATTATGTATAGCAAGTTTCATCTATACATCAGTCTTTTACACTGAGAACACAGGGGGAACAGATTTCCCTTGGGGAACAGATTTCCCTGAAGGCCTGAGGGCAGTGGTTCCCCCCCCCCCTGTATATTAGAGTGGCCATTTATAAAGCAATACAGTGATGCTGGTGATGTATGTTACTGTGATCATTATGTATAGCAAGTTTCATCTATACATCAGTCTTTTACACCGAGAACACAAGGGGAACAGATTTCCCTTGGGGTACAGATTTCCCTGGAGGCCTGGGAAAAAAGTTTTGTAAGGTTGAAAAAAATAACTATTTAAAAGGTTGAAAAAATGTACTGTACTCGTCAATGATCAAAACCTATTTTTGGAACTAATTTATTTTCAACATTTATAAACTTTTTTGTAGAAAATATTTTTCAAATATTTTACATTAGTCCTTTACACTGAGAACACAAGGGGAACAGATTTCCCTGGAGGCCTGGGGGAAGTGGTTCCCCCCATGTATATTAGAATGGCCATTCATAAAGCAATACAGTGATGCTGGTGATGTATGTTACTGTGATCATTATGTATAGCAAGTTTCATTTATACATCAGTCTTTTACACTGAGAACACAGGGGGAACAGATTTCCCTGGGGCCTGGGAAAAAAAGTTTTGTAAGGTTGAAAAAATGTACTGTACTCATCAATGATCAAAACCTATTTTTGGAAATAATGTATTTTCAACATTTAAAAACTTTTTTGTTGAAAATATTTTTCAAATATTTTACATTAGTCTTGTACACTGAGAACACAAGGGGAACATATTTCCCTGGAGGCCTGGGGGAAGTGGTTCCCCCCATGTATATTAGAATGGCCATTCATAAAGCAATACAGTGATGCTGGTGATGTATGTTACTGTGATCATTATGTATAGCAAGTTTCATCTATACATCAGTCTTTTACACTGAGAACACAGGGGGAACAGATTTCCCTGGAGGCCTGGGAAAAAAGTTTTGTAAGGTTGAAAAAAATAACTATATAAAAGGTTGAAAAAATGTACTGTACTCATCAATGATGTAAACCTATTTTTGAAAATAATTTATTTTCAACATTTCAAAACTTTTTGTAGAAAATCTTTTTCAAATATTTTACATTAGTCTTTTACACCGAGAACACAAGGGGAACAGATTTCCCTGGAGGCCTATGGACAGTGGTTCCCCCCCCCCCCTGTGTATTAGAGTGGCCATTTATAAAGCAATACAGTGATGCTGGTGATGTATGTTACTGTGATCATTATGTATAGCAAGTTTCATCTATACATCAGTCTTTTACACTGAGAACACAGGGGGTACAGATTTCCCTGGAGGACTGAGGGCAGTGGTCCCCCCCCCCCCCCCCTCTGTATTAGAGTAGCCATTTATAAAGCAATACAGTGATGCGGGTGATGTATGTTACTGTGATCATTATGTATAGCAAGTTTCATCTATACATCAGTCTTTTACACCGAGAACACAAGGGGAACAGATTTTCCTTGGGGAAGAGGTTTCCCTGGAGGCCTGAGGGCAGTGGTTCCCCCCCCCCCCCCTGTGTATTAGAGTGGCCATTTATAAAGCAATACAGTGATGCTGGTGATATATGTTACTGTGATCATTATGTATATCAATTTTCATCTATACATCAGTCTTTTACACTGAGAACACAGGGGGAACCGATTTCCCTTGGGGAACAGATTTCCCTGGAGGCCTGGGAAAAAAGTTTTGTAAGGTTGAAAAAAATAACTACATAAAAGGTTGAAAAAATCTACTGTACTCATCAATGATGTAAACCTATTTTTGAAAATAATTTATTTTCAACATTTCAAAACTTTTTGTAGAAAATATTTTTCAAATATTTTACATTAGTCTTTTACACCGAGAACACAAAGGGAACAGATTTCCCTGGAGGCCTGAGGACAGTGGTTCCCCCCCTGTATATTAGAGTGGCCATTTATAAAGCAATACAGTGATGCTGGTGATATATGTTACTGTTATCATTATGTATAGCAAGTTTCATCTATACATCAGTCTTCTACACTGCGAACACAGGGGGAACAGATTTCCCTTGGGGAACAGATTTCCCTGGAGGCCTGAGGGCAGTGGTTCCCCCCCCCCCCCTCTGTATTAGAGTGGCCATTTATAAAGCAATACAGTGATGCTGGTGATGTATGTTACTGTGATCATTATGTATAGCAAGTTTCATCTATACATCAGTCTTTTACACCAAGAACACAAGGGGAACAGATTTCCCTGGAGGCCTGAGGACATTGGTCCCCCCCTGAATATTAGAGTGGCCATTTATAAAGCAATACAGTGATGCTGGTGATGTATGTTACTGTGATCATTATGTATAGCAAGTTTCATCTATACATCAGTCTTTTACACTGAGAACACAGGGGGAACAGATTTCCCTTGGGGAACAGATTTCCCTGAAGGCCTGAGGGCAGTGGTTCCCCCCCCCCCCCCCTGTATATTAGAGTGGCCATTTATAAAGCAATACAGTGATGCTCGTGATGTATGTTACTGTGATCATTATGTATAGCAAGTTTCATCTATACATCAGTCTTTTACACCGAGAACACAAGGGGAACAGATTTCCCTTGGGGTACAGACTTCCCTGGAGGCCTGGGAAAAAAGTTTTGTAAGGTTGAAAAAAATAACTATATAAAAGGTTGAAAAAATGTACTGTACTCGTCAATGATCAAAACCTATTTTTGGAACTAATTTATTTTCAACATTTATAAACTTTTTTGTAGAAAATATTTTTCAAATATTTTACATTAGTCCTTTACACTGAGAACACAAGGGGAACAGATTTCCCTGGAGGCCTGGGGGAAGTGGTTCCCCCCATGTATATTAGAATGGCCATTCATAAAGCAATACAGTGATGCTGGTGATGTATGTTACTGTGATCATTATGTATAGCAAGTTTCATCTATACATCAGTCTTTTACACTGAGAACACAGGGGGTACAGATTTCCCTGGAGGCCTGAGGGCAGTGGTTCCCCCCCCCTCCCCCTCTGTATTAGGGTGGCCATTTATAAAGCAATACAGTGATGCTGGTGATGTATGTTACTGTTATCATTATGTATAGCAAGTTTCATCTATACATCAGTCTTTTACACTGAGAACACAGGGGGAACAGATTTCCCTTGGGGAACAGATTTCCCTGGAGGCCTGAGGGCAGTGGTTCCCCCCCACCTGTGTATTAGAGTTGCCATTTATAAAGCAATACAGTGATGCTGGTGATGTATGTTACTGTGATCATTATGTATAGCAAGTGTCATCTATACATCAGTCTTTCACACTGAGAACACAAGTAGAACAGATTTCCCTGGGGGCCTGAGGACAGTGGTTCACCCCATGTATATTAGAGTGGCAATTTATAAAGCAATACAGTGATGCTGGTGATGTATGTTACTGTGATCATTATGTATAGCAAGTTTCATCTATACATCAGTCTTTTACACTGAGAAGACAGGGGGTACAGATTTCCCTGGAGGCCTGAGGGCAGTGCCCCCCCCCCCCCCCCCCCCTCTGTATTAGAGTGGCCATTTATAAAGCAATACAGTGATGCTGGTGATGTATGTTACTGTCATCATTATGTATAGCAAGTTTCATCTATACATCAGTCTTTTACACCAAGAACACAAGGGGAACAGATTTCCCTGGAGGCCTGAGGACATTGGTCCCCCCCTCTATATTAGAGTGGCCATTTATAAAGCAATACAGTGATGCTGGTGATGTATGTTACTGTGATCATTATGTATAGCAAGTTTCATCTATACATCAGTCTTTTACACTGAGAACACAAGGTGAACAGATTTCCCTGGGGGCCTGAGGACAGTGGTTCACCCCCTGTATATTAGAGTGGCCATTTATAAAGCAATACAGTGATGCTGGTGATGTATGTTACTGTGATCATTATGTATAGCAAGTTTCATCTATACATCAGTCTTTTACACCAAGAACACAAGGGGAACAGATTTCCCTGGAGGCCTGAGGACATTGGTCCCCCCCTGAATATTAAAGTGGCCATTTATAAAGCAATCCAGTGATGCTGGTGATGTATGTTACTGTGATCATTATGAATAGCAAGTTTCATCTATACATCAGTCTTTTACACTGAGAACACAGGGGGAACAGATTTCCCTTGGGGAACAGATTTCCCTGAAGGCCTGAGGGCAGTGGTTCCCCCCCCCCTGTATATTAGAGTGGCCATTTATAAAGCAATACAGTGATGCTGGTGATGTATGTTACTGTGATCATTATGTATAGCAAGTGTCATCTATACATCAGTCTTTCACACTGAGAACACAAGTAGAACAGATTTCCCTGGGGGCCTGAGGACAGTGGTTCACCCCATGTATATTAGAGTGGCAATTTATAAAGCAATACAGTGATGCTGGTGATGTATGTTACTGTGATCATTATGTATAGCAAGTTTCATCTATACATCAGTCTTTTACACTGAGAAGACAGGGGGTACAGATTTCCCTGGAGGCCTGAGGGCAGTGCCCCCCCCCCCCCCCCCCTCTGTATTAGAGTGGCCATTTATAAAGCAATACAGTGATGCTGGTGATGTATGTTACTGTCATCATTATGTATAGCAAGTTTCATCTATACATCAGTCTTTTACACCAAGAACACAAGGGGAACAGATTTCCCTGGAGGCCTGAGGACATTGGTCCCCCCCTCTATATTAGAGTGGCCATTTATAAAGCAATACAGTGATGCTGGTGATGTATGTTACTGTGATCATTATGTATAGCAAGTTTCATCTATACATCAGTCTTTTACACTGAGAACACAAGGTGAACAGATTTCCCTGGGGGCCTGAGGACAGTGGTTCACCCCCTGTATATTAGAGTGGCCATTTATAAAGCAATACAGTGATGCTGGTGATGTATGTTACTGTGATCATTATGTATAGCAAGTTTCATCTATACATCAGTCTTTTACACCAAGAACACAAGGGGAACATATTTCCCTGGAGGCCTGAGGACATTGGTCCCCCCCTGAATATTAAAGTGGCCATTTATAAAGCAATCCAGTGATGCTGGTGATGTATGTTACTGTGATCATTATGTATAGCAAGTTTCATCTATACATCAGTCTTTTACACTGAGAACACAGGGGGAACAGATTTCCCTTGGGGAACAGATTTCCCTGAAGGCCTGAGGGCAGTGGTTCCCCCCCCCCTGTATATTAGAGTGGCCATTTATAAAGCAATACAGTGATGCTGGTGATGTATGTTACTGTGATCATTATGTATAGCAAGTTTCATCTATACATCAGTCTTTTACACCAAGAACACAAGGGGAACAGATTTCCCTTGGGGTACAGATTTCCAATGGAGGCCTGGGAAAAAAGTTTTGTAAGGTTGAAAAAAATAACTATATAAAAGGTTGAAAAAATGTACTGTACTCATCAATGATCAAATCCTATTTTTGGAAATAATTTATTTTCAACATTTATAAACTTTTTTGTAGAAAATATTTTTCAAATATTTTACATTAGTCCTTTACACTGAGAACACAAGGGGAACAGATTTCCCTGGAGGCCTGGGGGAAGTGGTTCCCCCCATGTATATTAGAATGGCCATTCATAAAGCAATACAGTGATGCTGGTGATGTATGTTACTGTGATCATTATGTATAGCAAGTTTCATCTATTCATCAGTCTTTTACACTGAGAACACAGGGGGAACAGATTTCCCTGGGGCCTGGGAAAAAAGTTTTGTAAGGTTGAAAAAATGTACTGTACTCATCAATGATCAAAACCTATTTTTTGAAATAATTTATTTTCAACATTTAAAAACTTTTTTGTTGAAAATATTTTTCAAATATTTTACATTAGTCTTGTACTCTGAGAACACAAGGGGAACATATTTCCCTGGAGGCCTGGGGGAAGTGGTTCCCCCCATGTATATTAGAATGGCCATTCATAAAGCAATACAGTGATGCTGGTGATGTATGTTACTGTGATCATTATGTATAGTAAGTTTCATCTATACATCAGTCTTTTACACTGAGAACACAGGGGGAACAGATTTACCTGGAGGCCTGGGAAAAAAGTTTTGTAAGGTTGAAAAAAATAACTATATAAAAGGTTGAAAAAATGTACTGTACTCATCAATGATGTAAACCTATTTTTGAAAATAATTTATTTTCAACATTTCAAAACTTTTTGTAGAAAATCTTTTTCAAATATTTTACATTAGTCTTTTACACCGAGAACACAAGGGGAACAGATTTCCCTGGAGGCCTATGGACAGTGGTTCCCCCCCCCCCTGTATATTAGAGTGGCCATTTATAAAGCAATACAGTGATGCTGGTGATGTATGTTACTGTGATCATTATGTATAGCAAGTTTCATCTATACATCAGTCTTTTACACTGAGAACACAGGGGGAACAGATTTCCCTGGGGCCTGGGAAAAAAGTTTTGTAAGGTTGAAAAAATGTACTGTACTCATCAATGATGTAAACCTATTTTTGAAAATAATTTATTTTCAACATTTCAAAACTTTTTGTAGAAAATCTTTTTCAAATATTTTACATTAGTCTTTTACACCGAGAACACAAGGGGAACAGATTTCCCTGGAGGCCTATGGACAGTGGTTCCCCCCCTGTATATTAGAGTGGCCATTTATAAAGCAATACAGTGATGCTGGTGATGTATGTTACTGTGATCATTATGTATAGCAAGTTTCATCTATACATCAGTCTTTTACACCAAGAACACAAGTGGAACAGATTTCCCTGGAGGCCTGAGGACATTGGTCCCCCCCTGTATATTAGAGTGGCCATTTATAAAGCAATACAGTGATGCTGGTGATGTATGTTACTGTGATCATTATGTATAGAAAGTTTCATCTATACATCAGTCTTTTACACTGAGAACACAGGGGGAACAGATTTCCCTTGGGGAACAGATTTCCCTGGAGGCCTGAGGGCAGTGGTTCCCCCCCCCCCCCCCTGTGTATTAGAGTGGCCATTTATAAAGCAATACAGTGATGCTGGTGATGTATGTTACTGTGATCATTATGTATAGCAAGTTTCATCTATACATCAGTCTTTTACACCGAGAACACAAGGGGAACAGATTTCCCTTGGGGTACAGATTTCCCTGGAGGCCTGGGAAAAAAGTTTTGTAAGGTTGAAAAAAATAACTATATAAAAGGTTGAAAAAATGTACTGTACTCGTCAATGATCAAAACCTATTTTTGGAACTAATTTATTTTCAACATTTATAAACTTTTTTGTAGAAAATATTTTTCAAATATTTTACATTAGTCCTTTACACTGAGAACACAAGGGGAACAGATTTCCCTGGAGGCCTGGGGGAAGTGGTTCCCCCCATGTATATTAGAATGGCCATTCATAAAGCAATACAGTGATGCTGGTGATGTATGTTACTGTGATCATTATGTATAGCAAGTTTCATCTATACATCAGTCTTTTACACTGAGAACACAGGGGGTACAGATTTCCCTGGAGGCCTGAGGGCAGTGGTTCCCCCCCCCCTCCCCCTCTGTATTAGGGTGGCCATTTATAAAGCAATACAGTGATGCTGGTGATGTATGTTACTGTTATCATTATGTATAGCAAGTTTCATCTATACATCAGTCTTTTACACTGAGAACACAGGGGGAACAGATTTCCCTTGGGGAACAGATTTCCCTGGAGGCCTGAGGGCAGTGGTTCCCCCCCACCTGTGTATTAGAGTTGCCATTTATAAAGCAATACAGTGATGCTGGTGATGTATGTTACTGTGATCATTATGTATAGCAAGTGTCATCTATACATCAGTCTTTCACACTGAGAACACAAGTAGAACAGATTTCCCTGGGGGCCTGAGGACAGTGGTTCACCCCATGTATATTAGAGTGGCAATTTATAAAGCAATACAGTGATGCTGGTGATGTATGTTACTGTGATCATTATGTATAGCAAGTTTCATCTATACATCAGTCTTTTACACTGAGAACACAGGGGGTACAGATTTCCCTGGAGGCCTGAGGGCAGTGCCCCCCCCCCCCCCCCCCTCTGTATTAGAGTGGCCATTTATAAAGCAATACAGTGATGCTGGTGATGTATGTTACTGTCATCATTATGTATAGCAAGTTTCATCTATACATCAGTCTTTTACACCAAGAACACAAGGGGAACAGATTTCCCTGGAGGCCTGAGGACATTGGTCCCCCCCTCTATATTAGAGTGGCCATTTATAAAGCAATACAGTGATGCTGGTGATGTATGTTACTGTGATCATTATGTATAGCAAGTTTCATCTATACATCAGTCTTTTACACTGAGAACACAAGGTGAACAGATTTCCCTGGGGGCCTGAGGACAGTGGTTCACCCCCTGTATATTAGAGTGGCCATTTATAAAGCAATACAGTGATGCTGGTGATGTATGTTACTGTGATCATTATGTATAGCAAGTTTCATCTATACATCAGTCTTTTACACCAAGAACACAAGGGGAACAGATTTCCCTGGAGGCCTGAGGACATTGGTCCCCCCCTGAATATTAAAGTGGCCATTTATAAAGCAATACAGTGATGCTGGTGATGTATGTTACTGTGATCATTATGTATAGCAAGTTTCATCTATACATCAGTCTTTTACACTGAGAACACAGGGGGAACAGATTTCCCTTGGGGAACAGATTTCCCTGAAGGCCTGAGGGCAGTGGTTCCCCCCCCCCTGTATATTAGAGTGGCCATTTATAAAGCAATACAGTGATGCTGGTGATGTATGTTACTGTGATCATTATGTATAGCAAGTTTCATCTATACATCAGTCTTTTACACCGAGAACACAAGGGGAACAGATTTCCCTTGGGGTACAGATTTCCAATGGAGGCCTGGGAAAAAAGTTTTGTAAGGTTGAAAAAAATAACTATATAAAAGGTTGAAAAAATGTACTGTACTCATCAATGATCAAATCCTATTTTTGGAAATAATTTATTTTCAACATTTATAAACTTTTTTGTAGAAAATATTTTTCAAATATTTTACATTAGTCCTTTACACTGAGAACACAAGGGGAACAGATTTCCCTGGAGGCCTGGGGGAAGTGGTTCCCCCCATGTATATTAGAATGGCCATTCATAAAGCAATACAGTGATGCTGGTGATGTATGTTACTGTGATCATTATGTATAGCAAGTTTCATCTATTCATCAGTCTTTTACACTGAGAACACAGGGGGAACAGATTTCCCTGGGGCCTGGGAAAAAAGTTTTGTAAGGTTGAAAAAATGTACTGTACTCATCAATGATCAAAACCTATTTTTTGAAATAATTTATTTTCAACATTTAAAAACTTTTTTGTTGAAAATATTTTTCAAATATTTTACATTAGTCTTGTACTCTGAGAACACAAGGGGAACATATTTCCCTGGAGGCCTGGGGGAAGTGGTTCCCCCCATGTATATTAGAATGGCCATTCATAAAGCAATACAGTGATGCTGGTGATGTATGTTACTGTGATCATTATGTATAGTAAGTTTCATCTATACATCAGTCTTTTACACTGAGAACACAGGGGGAACAGATTTACCTGGAGGCCTGGGAAAAAAGTTTTGTAAGGTTGAAAAAAATAACTATATAAAAGGTTGAAAAAATGTACTGTACTCATCAATGATGTAAACCTATTTTTGAAAATAATTTATTTTCAACATTTCAAAACTTTTTGTAGAAAATCTTTTTCAAATATTTTACATTAGTCTTTTACACCGAGAACACAAGGGGAACAGATTTCCCTGGAGGCCTATGGACAGTGGTTCCCCCCCCCCTGTATATTAGAGTGGCCATTTATAAAGCAATACAGTGATGCTGGTGATGTATGTTACTGTGATCATTATGTATAGCAAGTTTCATCTATACATCAGTCTTTTACACTGAGAACACAGGGGGAACAGATTTCCCTGGGGCCTGGGAAAAAAGTTTTGTAAGGTTGAAAAAATGTACTGTACTCATCAATGATGTAAACCTATTTTTGAAAATAATTTATTTTCAACATTTCAAAACTTTTTGTAGAAAATCTTTTTCAAATATTTTACATTAGTCTTTTACAACGAGAACACAAGGGGAACAGATTTCCCTGGAGGCCTATGGACAGTGGTTCCCCCCCTGTATATTAGAGTGGCCATTTATAAAGCAATACAGTGATGCTGGTGATGTATGTTACTGTGATCATTATGTATAGCAAGTTTCATCTATACATCAGTCTTTTACACCAAGAACACAAGTGGAACAGATTTCCCTGGAGGCCTGAGGACATTGGTCCCCCCCTGTATATTAGAGTGGCCATTTATAAAGCAATACAGTGATGCTGGTGATGTATGTTACTGTGATCATTATGTATAGAAAGTTTCATCTATACATCAGTCTTTTACACTGAGAACACAGGGGGAACAGATTTCCCTTGGGGAACAGATTTCCCTGGAGGCCTGAGGGCAGTGGTTCCCCCCCCCCCTGTGTATTAGAGTGGCCATTTATAAAGCAATACAGTGATGCTGGTGATGTATGTTACTGTGATCATTATGTATAGCAAGTTTAATCTATACATCAGTCTTTTACACCGAGAACACAAAACAGATTTCCCTTGGGGAAGAGGTTTCCCTGGAGGCCTGAGGGCAGTGGTCCCCCCCCCCCCCTGTGTATTAGAGTGGCCATTTATAAAGCAATACAGTGATGCTGGTGATGTATGTTACTGTGATCATTATGTATAGCAAGTTTCATCTATACATCAGTCTTTTACACTGAGAACACAGGGGGAACAGATTTCCCTTGGGGAACAGATATCCCTGGAGGCCTGGGAAAAAAGTTTTGTAAGGTTGAAAAAAATAACTATATGAAAGGTTGAAAAAATCTACTGTACTCATCAATGATGTAAACCTATTTTTGAAAATAATTTATTTTCAACATTTCAAAACTTTTTGTAGAAAATATTTTACAAATATTTTACATTAGTCTTTTACACCGAGAACACAAGGGGAACAGATTTCCATGGAGGCCTGAGGACAGTGGTTCCCCCCCTGTATATTAGAGTGGCCATTTATAAAGCAATACAGTGATGCTGGTGATATATTTTAGTGTTATCATTATGTATAGCAAGTTTCATCTATACATCAGTCTTCTACACTGCGAACACAGGGGGAACAGATTTCCCTTGGGGAACAGATTTCCCTGGAGGCCTGAGGGCAGTGGTCCCCCCCCCCCCTCTGTATTAGAGTGGCCATTTATAAAGCAATACAGTGATGCTGGTGATGTATGTTACTGTGATCATTATGTATAGCAAGTTTCATCTATACATCAGTCTTTTACACCAAGAACACAAGGGGTACAGATTTCCCTGGAGGCCTGAGGACATTGGTCCCCCCCTGTATATTAGAGTGGCCATTTATAAAGCAATACAGTGATGCTGGTGATGTATGTTACTGTGATCATTATGTATAGCAAGTTTCGTCTATACATCAGTCTTTTACACTGAGAACACAGGGGGAACAGATTTCCCTTGGGGAACAGATTTCCCTGGAGGCCTGAGGGCAGTGGTTCCCCCCCTGTGTATTAGAGTGGCCATTTATAAAGCAATACAGTGATGCTGGTAATGTATGTTACTGTGATCATTATGTATAGCAAGTTTCATCTATACATCAGTCTTTTACACTGAGAACACAGGGGGAACAAATTTCCCTTGGGGAACAGATTTCCCTGGAGGCCTGAGGGCAGTGGTTCCCCCCCCCTGTGTATTAGAGTGGCCATTTATAAAGCAATACAGTGATGCTGGTGATGTATGTTACTGTGATCATTATGTATAGCAAGTGTCATCTATACATCAGTCTTTTACACTGAGAACACAGGGGGTACAGATTTCCCTGGAGGCCTGAGGGCAGTGGTCCCCCCCCCCCCCCCCTCTGTATTAGAGTGGCCATTTATAAAGCAATACAGTGATGCTGGTGATGTATGTTACTGTGATCATTATGTATAGCAAGTTTCATCTATACATCAGTCTTTTACTCCAAGAACACAAGGGGAACAGATTTCCCTGGAGGCCTGAGGACATTGGTCCCCCCCTGTATATTAGAGTGGCCATTTATAAAGCAATACAGTGATGCTGGTGATGTATGTTACTGTGATCATTATGTATAGCAAGTTTCATCTATACATCAGTCTTTTACACTGAGAACACAAGGTGAACAGATTTCCCTGGGGGCCTGAGGACAGTGGTTCACCCCCTGTATATTAGAGTGGCCATTTATAAAGCAATACAGTGATGCTGGTGATGTATGTTACTGTGATCATTATGTATAGCAAGTTTCATCTATACATCAGTCTTTTACACTGAGAACACAGGGGGAACAAATTTCCCTTGGGGAACAGATTTCCCTGGAGGCCTGAGGGCAGTGGTTCCCCCCCCCCTGTGTATTAGAGTGGCCATTTATAAAGCAATACAGTGATGCTGGTGATGTATGTTACTGTGATCATTATGTATAGCAAGTGTCATCTATACATCAGTCTTTTACACTGAGAACACAAGTAGAACAGATTTCCCTGGGGGCCTGAGGACAGTGGTTCACCCCCTGTATATTAGAGTGGCAATTTATAAAGCAATACAGTGATGCTGGTGATGTATGTTACTGTGATCATTATGTATAGCAAGTTTCATCTATACATCAGTCTTTTACACTGAGAACACAGGGGGTACAGATTTCCCTGGAGGCCTGAGGGCAGTGGTCCCCCCCCCCCCTCTGTATTAGAGTGGCCATTTATAAAGCAATCCAGTGATGCTGGTGATGTATGTTACTGTGATCATTATGTATAGCAAGTTTCATCTATACATCAGTCTTTTACTCCAAGAACACAAGGGGAACAGATTTCCCTGGAGGCCTGAGGACATTGGTCCCCCCCTGTATATTAGAGTGGCCATTTATAAAGCAATACAGTGATGCTGGTGATGTATGTTACTGTGATCATTATGTATAGCAAGTTTCATCTATACATCAGTCTTTTACACTGAGAACACAAGGTGAACAGATTTCCCTGGGAGCCTGAGGACAGTGGTTCACCCCCTGTATATTAGAGTGGCCATTTATAAAGCAATACAGTGATGCTGGTGATGTATGTTACTGTGATCATTATGTATAGCAAGTTTCATCTATACATCAGTCTTTTACACTGAGAACACAGGGGGAACAGATTTCCCTTAGGGAACAGATTTCCCTGGAGGCCTGAGGGCAGTGGTTCCCCCCCCCCCTGTGTATTAGAGTGGCCATTTATAAAGCAATACAGTGATGCTGGTGATGTATGTTACTGTGATCATTATGTATAGCAAGTTTCATCTATACATCAGTCTTTTACACCAAGAACAAAAGGGGAACAGATTTCCCTGGAGGCCTGAGGACATTGGTCCCCCCCTGTATATTAGAGTGGCCATTTATAAAGCAATACAGTGATGCTGGTGATATATGTTACTGTTATCATTATGTATAGCAAGTTTCATCTATACATCAGTCTTCTACACTGCGAACACAGGGGGAACAGATTTCCCTTGGGGAACAGATTTCCCTGGAGGCCTGAGGGCAGTGGTCCCCCCCCCCCTCTCTGTATTAGAGTGGCCATTTATAAAGCAATACAGTGATGCTGGTGATGTATGTTATTGTGATCATTATGTATAGCAAGTTTCATCTATACATCAGTCTTTTACACTGAGAACACAAGTAGAACAGATTTCCCTGGGGGCCTGAGGACAGTGGTTCACCCCCCCCCCCCTGTGTATTAGAGTGGCCATTTATAAAGCAATACAGTGATGCTGGTGATGTATGTTACTGTGATCATTATGTATAGCAAGTTTCATCTATACATCAGTCTTTTACACTGAGAACACAGGGGGTACAGATTTCCCTGGAGGCCTGAGGGCAGTGGTTCCCCCCCCCCCCCCCTCTGTATTAGAGTGGCCATTTATAAAGCAATACAGTGATGCTGGTGATGTATGTTACTGTTATCATTATGTATAGCAAGTTTCATCTATACATCAGTCTTTTACACTGAGAACACAGGGGGAACAGATTTCCCTGGAGGCCTGAGGGCAGTGGTTCCCCCCCCCTGTGTATTAGAGTGGCCATTTATAAAGCAATACAGTGATGCTGGTGATGTATGTTACTGTGATCATTATGTATAGCAAGTGTCATCTATACATCAGTCTTTTACACTGAGAACACAAGTAGAACAGATTTCCCTGGGGGCCTGAGGACAGTGGTTCACCCCATGTATATTAGAGTGGCAATTTATAAAGCAATACAGTGATGCTGGTGATGTATGTTACTGTGATCATTATGTATAGCAAGTTTCATCTATACATCAGTCTTTTACACCAAGAACACAAGGGGAACAGATTTCCCTGGAGGCCTGAGGACATTGGCCCCCCTGTATATTAGAGTGGCCATTTATAAAGCAATACAGTGATGCTGGTGATGTATGTTACTGTGATCATTATGTATAGCAAGTTTCATCTATACATCAGTCTTTTACACTGAGAACACAAGGTGAACAGATTTCCCTGGGGGCCTGAGGACAGTGGTTCACCCCCTGTATATTAGAGTGGCCATTTATAAAGCAATACAGTGATGCTGGTGATGTATGTTACTGTGATCATTATGTATAGCAAGTTTCATCTATACATCAGTCTTTTACACCGAGAACACAAGGGGAACATATTTCCCTTGGGGAAGAGGTTTCCCTGGAGGCCTGAGGGCAGTGGTCCCCCCCCCCCCCCTGTGTATTAGAGTGGCCATTTATAAAGAAATACAGTGATGCTGGTGATGTATGTTACTGTGATCATTTTGTATAGCAAGTTTCATCTATACATCAGTCTTTTACACTGAGAACACAGGGGTAACAGATTTCCCTTGGGGAACAGATTTCCCTGGAGGCCTGGGAAAAAAGTTTTGTAAGGTTGAAAAAAATTACTATATAAAAGGTTGAAAAAATCTACTGTACTTATCAATGATGTAAACCTATTTTTGAAAATAATTTATTTTCAACATTTCAAAACTTTTTGTAGAAAATATTTTTCAAATATTTTACATTAGTCTTTTACACCGAGAACACAAGGGGAACAGATTTCCCTGGAGGCCTGAGGACAGTGGTTCCCCCCCTGTATATTAGAGTGTCCATTTATAAAGCAATACAGTGATGCTGGTGATATATGTTACTGTTATCATTATGTATAGCAAGTTTCATCTATACATCAGTCTTCTACACTGCGAACACAGGGGGAACAGATTTCCCTTGGGGAACAGATTTCCCTGGAGGCCTGAGGGCAGTGGTTCCCCCCCCCCCCCCTCTGTATTAGAGTGGCCATTTATAAAGCAATACAGTGATGCTGGTGATGTATGTTACCGTGATCATTATGTATAGCAAGTTTCATCTATACATCAGTCTTTTACACCAAGAACACAAGGGGAACAGATTTCCCTGGAGGCCTGAGGACATTGGTCCCCCCCTGTATATTAGAGTGGCCATTTATAAAGCAATACAGTGATGCTGGTGATGTATGTTACTGTGATCATTATGTATAGCAAGTTTCATCTATACATCAGTATTTTACACTGAGAACACAGGGGGAACAGATTTCCCTTGGGGAACAGATTTCCCTGGAGGCCTGAGGGCAGTGGTCCCCCCCCCCCCCCTGTGTATTAGAGTGGCCATGTATAAAGCAATACAGTGATGCTGGTGATGTATGTTACTGTGATCATTATGTATAGCAAGTTTCATCTATACATCAGTCTTTTACACTGAGAACACAGGGGGAACAGATTTCCCTGGAGGCCTGAGGGCAGTGGTTCCCCCCCCCCCCCTGTGTATTAGAGTGGCCATTTATAAAGCAATACAGTGATGCTGGTGATGTATGTTACTGTGATCATTATGTATAGCAAGTTTCATCTATACATCAGTCTTTTACACCAAGAACAAAAGGGGAACAGATTTCCCTGGAGGCCTGAGGACATTGGTCCCCCCCTGTATATTAGAGTGGCCATTTATAAAGCAATACAGTGATGCTGGTGATATATGTTACTGTTATCATTATGTATAGCAAGTTTCATCTATACATCAGTCTTCTACACTGCGAACACAGGGGGAACAGATTTCCCTTGGGGAACAGATTTCCCTGGAGGCCTGAGGGCAGTGGTCCCCCCCCCCCCTCTCTGTATTAGAGTGGCCATTTATAAAGCAATACAGTGATGCTGGTGATGTATGTTACTGTGATCATTATGTATAGCAAGTTTCATCTATACATCAGTCTTTTACACTGAGAACACAAGTAGAACAGATTTCCCTGGGGGCCTGAGGACAGTGGTTCACCCCCCCCCCCCTGTGTATTAGAGTGGCCATTTATAAAGCAATACAGTGATGCTGGTGATGTATGTTACTGTGGTCATTATGTATAGCAAGTTTCATCTATACATCAGTCTTTTACACTGAGAACACAGGGGGTACAGATTTCCCTGGAGGCCTGAGGGCAGTGGTTCCCCCCCCCCCCCCTCTGTATTAGAGTGGCCATTTATAAAGCAATACAGTGATGCTGGTGATGTATGTTACTGTTATCATTATGTATAGCAAGTTTCATCTATACATCAGTCTTTTACACTGAGAACACAGGGGGAACAGATTTCCCTGGAGGCCTGAGGGCAGTGGTTCCCCCCCCCCTGTGTATTAGAGTGGCCATTTATAAAGCAATACAGTGATGCTGGTGATGTATGTTACTGTGATCATTATGTATAGCAAGTGTCATCTATACATCAGTCTTTTACACTGAGAACACAAGTAGAACAGATTTCCCTGGGGGCCTGAGGACAGTGGTTCACCCCATGTATATTAGAGTGGCAATTTATAAAGCAATACAGTGATGCTGGTGATGTATGTTACTGTGATCATTATGTATAGCAAGTTTCATCTATACATCAGTCTTTTACACCAAGAACACAAGGGGAACAGATTTCCCTGGAGGCCTGAGGACATTGGCCCCCCTGTATATTAGAGTGTCCATTTATAAAGCAATACAGTGATGCTGGTGATGTATGTTACTGTGATCATTATGTATAGCAAGTTTCATCTATACATCAGTCTTTTACACTGAGAACACAAGGTGAACAGATTTCCCTGGGGGCCTGAGGACAGTGGTTCACCCCCTGTATATTAGAGTGGCCATTTATAAATCAATACAGTGATGCTGGTGATGTATGTTACTGTGATCATTATGTATAGCAAGTTTCATCTATACATCAGTCTTTTACACCGAGAACACAAGGGGAACATATTTCCCTTGGGGAAGAGGTTTCCCTGGAGGCCTGAGGGCAGTGGTTCCCCCCCCCCCCCTGTGTATTAGAGTGGCCATTTATAAAGAAATACAGTGATGCTGGTGATGTATGTTACTGTGATCATTTTGTATAGCAAGTTTCATCTATACAACAGTCTTTTACACTGAGAACACAGGGGTAACAGATTTCCCTTGGGGAACAGATTTCCCTGGAGGCCTGGGAAAAAAGTTTTGTAAGGTTGAAAAAAATTACTATATAAAAGGTTGAAAAAATCTACTGTACTTATCAATGATGTAAACCTATTTTTGAAAATAATTTATTTTCAACATTTCAAAACTTTTTGTAGAAAATATTTTTCAAATATTTTACATTAGTCTTTTACACCGAGAACACAAGGGGAACAGATTTCCCTGGAGGCCTGAAGACAGTGGTTCCCCCCCTGTATATTAGAGTGTCCATTTATAAAGCAATACAGTGATGCTGGTGATATATGTTACTGTTATCATTATTCATTATGTATAGCAAGTTTCATCTATACATCAGTCTTCTACACTGCGAACACAGGGGGAACAGATTTCCCTTGGGGAACAGATTTCCCTGGAGGCCTGAGGGCAGTGGTTCCCCCCCCCCCCCCTCTGTATTAGAGTGGCCATTTATAAAGCAATACAGTGATGCTGGTGATGTATGTTACCGTGATCATTATGTATAGCAAGTTTCATCTCTACATCAGTCTTTTACACCAAGAACACAAGGGGAACAGATTTCCCTGGAGGCCTGAGGACATTGGTCCCCCCCTGTATATTAGAGTGGCCATTTATAAAGCAATACAGTGATGCTGGTGATGTATGTTACTGTGATCATTATGTATAGCAAGTTTCATCTATACATCAGTATTTTACACTGAGAACACAGGGGGAACAGATTTCCCTTGGGGAACAGATTTCCCTGGAGGCCTGAGGGCAGTGGTTCCCCCCCCCCCTGTGTATTAGAGTGGCCATTTATAAAGCAATACAGTGATGCTGGTGATGTATGTTACTGTGATCATTATGTATAGCAAGTTTCATCTATACATCAGTCTTTTACACCAAGAACAAAAGGGGAACAGATTTCCCTGGAGGCCTGAGGACATTGGTCCCCCCCTGTATATTAGAGTGGCCATTTATAAAGCAATACAGTGATGCTGGTGATATATGTTACTGTTATCATTATGTATAGCAAGTTTCATCTATACATCAGTCTTCTACACTGCGAACACAGGGGGAACAGATTTCCCTTGGGGAACAGATTTCCCTGGAGGCCTGAGGGCAGTGGTCCCCCCCCCCCCCTCTCTGTATTAGAGTGGCCATTTATAAAGCAATACAGTGATGCTGGTGATGTATGTTACTGTGATCATTATGTATAGCAAGTTTCATCTATACATCAGTCTTTTACACTGAGAACACAAGTAGAACAGATTTCCCTGGGGGCCTGAGGACAGTGGTTCACCCCCCCCCCCTGTGTATTAGAGTGGCCATTTATAAAGCAATACAGTGATGCTGGTGATGTATGTTACTGTGATCATTATGTATAGCAAGTTTCATCTATACATCAGTCTTTTACACTGAGAACACAGGGGGTACAGATTTCCCTGGAGGCCTGAGGGCAGTGGTTCCCCCCCCCCCCCCCCCTCTGTATTAGAGTGGCCATTTATAAAGCAATACAGTGATGCTGGTGATGTATGTTACTGTTATCATTATGTATAGCAAGTTTCATCTATACATCAGTCTTTTACACTGAGAACACAGGGGGAACAGATTTCCCTGGAGGCCTGAGGGCAGTGGTTCCCCCCCCCTGTGTATTAGAGTGGCCATTTATAAAGCAATACAGTGATGCTGGTGATGTATGTTACTGTGATCATTATGTATAGCAAGTGTCATCTATACATCAGTCTTTTACACTGAGAACACAAGTAGAACAGATTTCCCTGGGGGCCTGAGGACAGTGGTTCACCCCATGTATATTAGAGTGGCAATTTATAAAGCAATACAGTGATGCTGGTGATGTATGTTACTGTGATCATTATGTATAGCAAGTTTCATCTATACATCAGTCTTTTACACCAAGAACACAAGGGGAACAGATTTCCCTGGAGGCCTGAGGACATTGGCCCCCCTGTATATTAGAGTGGCCATTTATAAAGCAATACAGTGATGCTGGTGATGTATGTTACTGTGATCATTATGTATAGCAAGTTTCATCTATACATCAGTCTTTTCCACTGAGAACACAAGGTGAACAGATTTCCCTGGGGGCCTGAGGACAGTGGTTCACCCCCTGTATATTAGAGTGGCCATTTATAAATCAATACAGTGATGCTGGTGATGTATGTTACTGTGATCATTATGTATAGCAAGTTTCATCTATACATCAGTCTTTTACACCGAGAACACAAGGGGAACATATTTCCCTTGGGGAAGAGGTTTCCCTGGAGGCCTGAGGGCAGTGATTCCCCCCCCCCCCCCTGTGTATTAGAGTGGCCATTTATAAAGCAATACAGTGATGCTGGTGATGTATGTTACTGTGATCATTTTGTATAGCAAGTTTCATCTATACATCAGTCTTTTACACTGAGAACACAAGTAGAACAGATTTCCCTGGGGGCCTGAGGACAGTGGTTCACCCCCCCCCCCTGTGTATTAGAGTGGCCATTTATAAAGCAATACAGTGATGCTGGTGATGTATGTTACTGTGATCATTATGTATAGCAAGTTTCATCTATACATCAGTCTTTTACACTGAGAACACAAGTAGAACAGATTTCCCTGGGGGCCTGAGGACAGTGGTTCACCCCCTGTATATTAGAGTGGCAATTTATAAAGCAATACAGTGATGCTGGTGATGTATGTTACTGTGATCATTATGTATAGCAAGTTTCATCTATACATCAGTCTTTTACACCGAGAACACAAGGGGAACAGATTTCCCTTGGGGAAGAGGTTTCCCTGGAGGCCTGAGGGCAGTGGATCCCCCCCCCCCCCCTTGTGTATTAGAGTGGCCATTTATAAAGCAATACAGTGATGCTGGTGATGTATGTTAATGTGATCATTATGTATAGCAAGTTTCATCTATACATCAGTCTTTTACACTGAGAACACAGGGAGAACAGATTTCCCTCGTGGAACAGATTTCCCTGGAGGCCTGGGAAAAAAGTTTTGTAAGGTTGAAAAAAATAACTATATAAAAGGTTGAAAAAATCTACTGTACTCATCAATGATGTAAACCTATTTTTGAAAATAATTTATTTTCAACATTTCAAAACTTTTTGTAGAAAATATTTTACAAATATTTTACATTTGTCTTTTACACCGAGAACACAAGGGGAACAGATTTCCATGGAGGCCTGAGGACAGTGGTTCCCCCCCTGTATATTAGAGTGGCCATTTATAAAGCAATACAGTGATGCTGGTGATATATTTTAGTGTTATCATTATGTATAGCAAGTTTCATCTATACATCAGTCTTCTACACTGCGAACACAGGGGGAACAGATTTCCCTTGGGGAACAGATTTCCCTGGAGGCCTGAGGGCAGTGGTCCCCCCCCCCCCCCCCTCTGTATTAGAGTGGCCATTTATAAAGCAATACAGTGATGCTGGTGATGTATGTTACTGTGATCATTATGTATAGCAAGATTCATCTATACATCAGTCTTTTACACCAAGAACACAAGGGGTACAGATTTCCCTGGAGGCCTGAGGACATTGGTCCCCCCCTGTAAATTAGAGTGGCCATTTATAAAGCAATACAGTGATGCTGGTGATGTATGTTACTGTGATCATTATGTATAGCAATTTTCATCTATACATCAGTATTTTACACTGAGAACACAGGGGGAACAGATTTCCTTTGGGGAACAGATTTCCCTGGAGGCCTGAGGGCAGTGGTTCCCCCCCTGTGTATTAGAGTGGCCATTTATGAAGCAATACAGTGATGCTGGTGATGTATGTTACTGTGATCATTATGTATAGCAAGTTTCATCTATACATCAGTCTTTTACACTGAGAACACAGGGGGAACAAATTTCCCTTGGGGAACAGATTTCCCTGGAGGCCTGAGGGCAGTGGTTCCCCCCCCCCTGTGTATTAGAGTGGCCATTTATAAAGCAATACAGTGATGCTGGTGATGTATGTTACTGTGATCATTATGTATAGCAAGTGTCATCTATACATCAATCTTTTACACTGAGAACACAAGTAGAACAGATTTCCCTGGGGGCCTGAGGACAGTGGTTCACCCCCTGTATATTAGAGTGGCAATTTATAAAGCAATACAGTGATGCTGGTGATGTATGTTACTGTGATCATTATGTATAGCAAGTTTCATCTATACATCAGTCTTTTACACTGAGAACACAGGGGGTACAGATTTCCCTGGAGGCCTGAGGGCAGTGGTCCCCCCCCCCCTCTGTATTAGAGTGGCCATTTATAAAGCAATACAGTGATGCTGGTGATGTATGTTACTGTGATCATTATGTATAGCAAGTTTCATCTATACATCAGTCTTTTACTCCAAGAACACAAGGGGAACAGATTTCCCTGGAGGCCTGAGGACATTGGTCCCCCCCTGTATATTAGAGTGGCCATTTATAAAGCAATACAGTGATGCTGGTGATGTATGTTACTGTGATCATTATGTATAGCAAGTTTCATCTATACATCAGTCTTTTACACTGAGAACACAAGGTGAACAGATTTCCCTGGGGGCCTGAGGACAGTGGTTCACCCCCTGTATATTAGAGTGGCCATTTATAAAGCAATACAGTGATGCTGGTGATGTATGTTACTGTGATCATTATGTATAGCAAGTTTCATCTATACATCAGTCTTTTACACTGAGAACACAGGGGGAACAAATTTCCCTTGGGGAACAGATTTCCCTGGAGGCCTGAGGGCAGTGGTTCCCCCCCCCCTCTGTGTATTAGAGTGGCCATTTATAAAGCAATACAGTGATGCTGGTGATGTATGTTACTGTGATCATTATGTATAGCAAGTTTCATCTATACATCAGTCTTTTACTCCAAGAACACAAGGGGAACAGATTTCCCTGGAGGCCTGAGGACATTGGTCCCCCCCTGTATATTAGAGTGGCCATTTATAAAGCAATACAGTGATGCTGGTGATGTATGTTACTGTGATCATTATGTATAGCAAGTTTCATCTATACATCAGTCTTTTACACTGAGAACACAAGGTGAACAGATTTCCCTGGGGGCCTGAGGACAGTGGTTCACCCCCTGTATATTAGAGTGGCCATTTATAAAGCAATACAGTGATGCTGGTGATGTATGTTACTGTGATCATTATGTATAGCAAGTTTCATCTATACATCAGTCTTTTACACTGAGAACACAGGGGGAACAAATTTCCCTTGGGGAACAGATTTCCCTGGAGGCCTGAGGGCAGTGGTTCCCCCCCCCCTCTGTGTATTAGAGTGGCCATTTATAAAGCAATACAGTGATGCTGGTGATGTATGTTACTGTGATCATTATGTATAGCAAGTGTCATCTATACATCAGTCTTTTACACTGAGAACACAAGTAGAACAGATTTCCCTGGGGGCCTGAGGACAGTGGTTCACCCCCTGTATATTAGAGTGGCAATTTATAAAGCAATACAGTGATGCTGGTGATGTATGTTACTGTGATCATTATGTATAGCAAGTTTCATCTATACATCAGTCTTTTACACTGAGAACACAGGGGGTACAGATTTCCCTGGAGGCCTGAGGGCAGTGGTCCCCCCCCCCCCTCTGTATTAGAGTGGCCATTTATAAAGCAATACAGTGATGCTGGTGATGTATGTTACTGTGATCATTATGTATAGCAAGTTTCATCTATACATCAGTCTTTTACACCAAGAACACAAGGGGAACAGATTTCCCTGGAGGACTGAGGGCAGTGGTCCCCCCCCCCCCCCCCCTGTGTATTAGAGTGGCCATTTATAAAGCAATACAGTGATGCTGGTGATGTATGTTACTGTGATCATTATGTATAGCAAGTTTCATCTATACATCAGTCTTTTACACCAAGAACAAAAGGGGAACAGATTTCCCTGGAGGCCTGAGGACATTGGTCCCCCCCTGTATATTAGAGTGGCCATTTATAAAGCAATACAGTGATGCTGGTGATATATGTTACTGTTATCATTATGTATAGCAAGTTACATCTATACATCAGTCTTCTACACTGCGAACACAGGGGGAACAGATTTCCCTTGGGGAACAGATTTCCCTGGAGGCCTGAGGGCAGTGGTCCCCCCCCCCCCTCTCTGTATTAGAGTGGCCATTTATAAAGCAATACAGTGATGCTGGTGATGTATGTTACTGTGATCATTATGTATAGCAAGTTTCATCTATACATCAGTCTTTTACACTGAGAACACAAGTAGAACAGATTTCCCTGGGGGCCTGAGGACAGTGGTTCACCCCCCCCCCCCCCTGTGTATTAGAGTGGCCATTTATGAAGCAATACAGTGATGCTGGTGATGTATGTTACTGTGATCATTATGTATAGCAAGTTTCATCTATACATCAGTCTTTTACACTGAGAACACAGGGGGTACAGATTTCCCTGGAGGCCTGAGGGCAGTGGTTCCCCCCCCCCCCCCCTCTGTATTAGAGTGGCCATTTATAAAGCAATACAGTGATGCTGGTGATGTATGTTACTGTTATCATTATGTATAGCAAGTTTCATCTATACATCAGTCTTTTACACTGAGAACACAGGGGGAACAGATTTCCCTGGAGGCCTGAGGGCAGTGGTTCCCCCCCCCTGTGTATTAGAGTGGCCATTTATAAAGCAATACAGTGATGCTGGTGATGTATGTTACTGTGATCATTATGTATAGCAAGTGTCATCTATACATCAGTCCTTTACACTGAGAACACAAGTAGAACAGATTTCCCTGGGGGCCTGAGGACAGTGGTTCACCCCATGTATATTAGAGTGGCAATTTATAAAGCAATACAGTGATGCTGGTGATGTATGTTACTGTGATCATTATGTATAGCAAGTTTCATCTATACATCAGTCTTTTACACCAAGAACACAAGGGGAACAGATTTCCCTGGAGGCCTGAGGACATTGGCCCCCCTGTATATTAGAGTGGCCATTTATAAAGCAATACAGTGATGCTGGTGATGTATGTTACTGTGATCATTATGTATAGCAAGTTTCATCTATACATCAGTCTTTTACACTGAGAACACAAGGTGAACAGATTTCCCTGGGGGCCTGAGGACAGTGGTTCACCCCCTGTATATTAGAGTGGCCATTTATAAAGCAATACAGTGATGCTGGTGATGTATGTTACTGTGATCATTATGTATAGCAAGTTTCATCTATACATCAGTCTTTTACACCGAGAACACAAGGGGAACATATTTCCCTTGGGGAAGAGGTTTCCCTGGAGGCCTGAGGGCAGTGGTTCCCCCCCCCCCCCTGTGTATTAGAGTGGCCATTTATAAAGAAATACAGTGATGCTGGTGATGTATGTTACTGTGATCATTTTGTATAGCAAGTTTCATCTATACATCAGTCTTTTACACTGAGAACACAGGGGTAACAGATTTCCCTTGGGGAACAGATTTCCCTGGAGGCCTGGGAAAAAAGTTTTGTAAGGTTGAAAAAAATTACTATATAAAAGGTTGAAAAAATCTACTGTACTTATCAATGATGTAAACCTATTTTTGAAAATAATTTATTTTCAACATTTCAAAACTTTTTGTAGAAAATATTTTTCAAATATTTTACATTAGTCTTTTACACCGAGAACACAAGGGGAACAGATTTCCCTGGAGGCCTGAGGACAGTGGTTCCCCCCCTGTATATTAGAGTGTCCATTTGTAAAGCAATACAGTGATGCTGGTGATATATGTTACTGTTATCATTATGTATAGCAAGTTTCATCTATACATCAGTCTTCTACACTGCGAACACAGGGGGAACAGATTTCCCTTGGGGAACAGATTTCCCTGGAGGCCTGAGGGCAGTGGTTCCCCCCCCCCCCCCTCTGTATTAGAGTGGCCATTTATAAAGCAATACAGTGATGCTGGTGATGTATGTTACCGTGATCATTATGTATAGCAAGTTTCATCTATACATCAGTCTTTTACACCAAGAACACAAGGGGAACAGATTTCCCTGGAGGCCTGAGGACATTGGTCCCCCCCTGTATATTAGAGTGGCCATTTATAAAGCAATACAGTGATGCTGGTGATGTATGTTACTGTGATCATTTTGTATAGCAAGTTTCATCTATACATCAGTCTTTTACACTGAGAACACAAGTAGAACAGATTTCCCTGGGGGCCTGAGGACAGTGGTTCACCCCCCCCCCCCTGTGTATTAGAGTGGCCATTTATAAAGCAATACAGTGATGCTGGTGATGTATGTTACTGTGATCATTATGTATAGCAAGTTTCATCTATACATCAGTCTTTTACACTGAGAACACAAGTAGAACAGATTTCCCTGGGGGCCTGAGGACAGTGGTTCACCCCCTGTATATTAGAGTGGCAATTTATAAAGCAATACAGTGATGCTGGTGATGTATGTTACTGTGATCATTATGTATAGCAAGTTTCATCTATACATCAGTCTTTTACACCGAGAACACAAGGGGAACAGATTTCCCTTGGGGAAGAGGTTTCCCTGGAGGCCTGAGGGCAGTGGATCCCCCCCCCCCCCTGTGTATTAGAGTGGCCATTTATAAAGCAATACAGTGATGCTGGTGATGTATGTTAATGTGATCATTATGTATAGCAAGTTTCATCTATACATCAGTCTTTTACACTGAGAACACAGGGAGAACAGATTTCCCTCGTGGAACAGATTTCCCTGGAGGCCTGGGAAAAAAGTTTTGTAAGGTTGAAAAAAATAACTATATAAAAGGTTGAAAAAATCTACTGTACTCATCAATGATGTAAACCTATTTTTGAAAATAATTTATTTTCAACATTTCAAAACTTTTTGTAGAAAATATTTTACAAATATTTTACATTTGTCTTTTACACCGAGAACACAAGGGGAACAGATTTCCATGGAGGCCTGAGGACAGTGGTTCCCCCCCTGTATATTAGAGTGGCCATTTATAAAGCAATACAGTGATGCTGGTGATATATTTTAGTGTTATCATTATGTATAGCAAGTTTCATCTATACATCAGTCTTCTACACTGCGAACACAGGGGGAACAGATTTCCCTTGGGGAACAGATTTCCCTGGAGGCCTGAGGGCAGTGGTCCCCCCCCCCCCCCCCCCTCTGTATTAGAGTGGCCATTTATAAAGCAATACAGTGATGCTGGTGATGTATGTTACTGTGATCATTATGTATAGCAAGATTCATCTATACATCAGTCTTTTACACCAAGAACACAAGGGGTACAGATTTCCCTGGAGGCCTGAGGACATTGGTCCCCCCCTGTAAATTAGAGTGGCCATTTATAAAGCAATACAGTGATGCTGGTGATGTATGTTACTGTGATCATTATGTATAGCAATTTTCATCTATACATCAGTATTTTACACTGAGAACACAGGGGGAACAGATTTCCTTTGGGGAACAGATTTCCCTG
The DNA here is from genome assembly GCF_963692335.1 of Osmerus eperlanus. Taxonomy (NCBI): domain Eukaryota; kingdom Metazoa; phylum Chordata; class Actinopteri; order Osmeriformes; family Osmeridae; genus Osmerus; species Osmerus eperlanus. The sequence continues at coordinate 11,062,706 of NC_085034.1, forward strand.
GAGGCCTGAGGGCAGTGGTTCCCCCCCTGTGTATTAGAGTGGCCATTTATGAAGCAATACAGTGATGCTGGTGATGTATGTTACTGTGATCATTATGTATAGCAAGTTTCATCTATACATCAGTCTTTTACACTGAGAACACAGGGGGAACAAATTTCCCTTGGGGAACAGATTTCCCTGGAGGCCTGAGGGCAGTGGTTCCCCCCCCCCTGTGTATTAGAGTGGCCATTTATAAAGCAATACAGTGATGCTGGTGATGTATGTTACTGTGATCATTATGTATAGCAAGTGTCATCTATACATCAATCTTTTACACTGAGAACACAAGTAGAACAGATTTCCCTGGGGGCCTGAGGACAGTGGTTCACCCCCTGTATATTAGAGTGGCAATTTATAAAGCAATACAGTGATGCTGGTGATGTATGTTACTGTGATCATTATGTATAGCAAGTTTCATCTATACATCAGTCTTTTACACTGAGAACACAGGGGGTACAGATTTCCCTGGAGGCCTGAGGGCAGTGGTCCCCCCCCCCCCTCTGTATTAGAGTGGCCATTTATAAAGCAATACCGTGATGCTGGTGATGTATGTTACTGTGATCATTATGTATAGCAAGTTTCATCTATACATCAGTCTTTTACTCCAAGAACACAAGGGGAACAGATTTCCCTGGAGGCCTGAGGACATTGGTCCCCCCCTGTATATTAGAGTGGCCATTTATAAAGCAATACAGTGATGCTGGTGATGTATGTTACTGTGATCATTATGTATAGCAAGTTTCATCTATACATCAGTCTTTTACACTGAGAACACAGGGGGAACAAATTTCCCTTGGGGAACAGATTTCCCTGGAGGCCTGAGGGCAGTGGTTCCCCCCCCCCCTGTGTATTAGAGTGGCCATTTATAAAGCAATACAGTGATGCTGGTGATGTATGTTACTGTGATCATTATGTATAGCAAGTGTCATCTATACATCAGTCTTTTACACTGAGAACACAAGTAGAACAGATTTCCCTGGGGGCCTGAGGACAGTGGTTCACCCCCTGTATATTAGAGTGGCAATTTATAAAGCAATACAGTGATGCTGGTGATATATGTTACTGTTATCATTATGTATAGCAAGTTTCATCTATACATCAGTCTTCTACACTGCGAACACAGGGGGAACAGATTTCCCTTGGGGAACAGATTTCCCTGGAGGCCTGAGGGCAGTGGTCCCCCCCCCCCCCCCTCTCTGTATTAGAGTGGCCATTTATGAAGCAATACAGTGATGCTGGTGATGTATGTTACTGTGATCATTATGTATAGCAAGTTTCATCTATACATCAGTCTTTTACACTGAGAACACAAGTAGAACAGATTTCCCTGGGGGCCTGAGGACAGTGGTTCACCCCCCCCCCCCCCTGTGTATTAGAGTGGCCATTTATGAAGCAATACAGTGATGCTGGTGATGTATGTTACTGTGATCATTATGTATAGCAAGTTTCATCTATACATCAGTCTTTTACACTGAGAACACAGGGGGTACAGATTTCCCTGGAGGCCTGAGGGCAGTGGTTCCCCCCCCCCCCCCCCCCTCTGTATTAGAGTGGCCATTTATAAAGCAATACAGTGATGCTGGTGATGTATGTTACTGTTATCATTATGTATAGCAAGTTTCATCTATACATCAGTCTTTTACACTGAGAACACAGGGGGAACAGATTTCCCTGGAGGCCTGAGGGCAGTGGTTCCCCCCCCCTGTGTATTAGAGTGGCCATTTATAAAGCAATACAGTGATGCTGGTGATGTATGTTACTGTGATCATTATGTATAGCAAGTGTCATCTATACATCAGTCTTTTACACTGAGAACACAAGTAGAACAGATTTCCCTGGGGGCCTGAGGACAGTGGTTCACCCCATGTATATTAGAGTGGCAATTTATAAAGCAATACAGTGATGCTGGTGATGTATGTTACTGTGATCATTATGTATAGCAAGTTTCATCTATACATCAGTCTTTTACACCAAGAACACAAGGGGAACAGATTTCCCTGGAGGCCTGAGGACATTGGCCCCCCTGTATATTAGAGTGGCCATTTATAAAGCAATACAGTGATGCTGGTGATGTATGTTACTGTGATCATTATGTATAGCAAGTTTCATCTATACATCAGTCTTTTACACTGAGAACACAAGGTGAACAGATTTCCCTGGGGGCCTGAGGACAGTGGTTCACCCCCTGTATATTAGAGTGGCCATTTATAAAGCAATACAGTGATGCTGGTGATGTATGTTACTGTGATCATTATGTATAGCAAGTTTCCTCTATACATCAGTCTTTTACACCGAGAACACAAGGGGAACATATTTCCCTTGGGGAAGAGGTTTCCCTGGAGGCCTGAGGGCAGTGGTCCCCCCCCCCCCCCCCTGTGTATTAGAGTGGCCATTTATAAAGAAATACAGTGATGCTGGTGATGTATGTTACTGTGATCATTTTGTATAGCAAGTTTCATCTATACATCAGTCTTTTACACTGAGAACACAGGGGTAACAGATTTCCCTTGGGGAACAGATTTCCCTGGAGGCCTGGGAAAAAAGTTTTGTAAGGTTGAAAAAAATTACTATATAAAAGGTTGAAAAAATCTACTGTACTTATCAATGATGTAAACCTATTTTTGAAAATAATTTATTTTCAACATTTCAAAACTTTTTGTAGAAAATATTTTTCAAATATTTTACATTAGTCTTTTACACCGAGAACACAAGGGGAACAGATTTCCCTGGAGGCCTGAGGACAGTGGTTCCCCCCCTGTATATTAGAGTGTCCATTTATAAAGCAATACAGTGATGCTGGTGATATATGTTACTGTTATCATTATGTATAGCAAGTTTCATCTATACATCAGTCTTCTACACTGCGAACACAGGGGGAACAGATTTCCCTTGGGGAACAGATTTCCCTGGAGGCCTGAGGGCAGTGGTTCCCCCCCCCCCCCCCTCTGTATTAGAGTGGCCATTTATAAAGCAATACAGTGATGCTGGTGATGTATGTTACCGTGATCATTATGTATAGCAAGTTTCATCTATACATCAGTCTTTTACACCAAGAACACAAGGGGAACAGATTTCCCTGGAGGCCTGAGGACATTGGTCCCCCCCTGTATATTAGAGTGGCCATTTATAAAGCAATACAGTGATGCTGGTGATGTATGTTACTGTGATCATTATGTATAGCAAGTTTCATCTATACATCAGTATTTTACACTGAGAACACAGGGGGAACAGATTTCCCTGGAGGCCTGAGGGCAGTGGTCCCCCCCCCCCCCCCCTGTGTATTAGAGTGGCCATGTATAAAGCAATACAGTGATGCTGGTGATGTATGTTACTGTGATCATTATGTATAGCAAGTTTCGTCTATACATCAGTCTTTTACACTGAGAACACAGGGGGAACAGATTTCCCTTGGGGAACAGATTTCCCTGGAGGCCTGAGGGCAGTGGTTCCCCCCCCTGTGTATTAGAGTGGCCATTTATAAAGCAATACAGTGATGCTGGTGATGTATGTTACTGTGATCATTATGTATAGCAAGTTTCATCTATACATCAGTCTTTTACACTGAGAACACAGGGGGAACAAATTTCCCTTGGGGAACAGATTTCCCTGGAGGCCTGAGGGCAGTGGTTCCCCCCCCCCTGTGTATTAGAGTGGCCATTTATAAAGCAATACAGTGATGCTGGTGATGTATGTTACTGTGATCATTATGTATAGCAAGTTTCATCTATACATCAGTCTTTTACACTGAGAACACAAGTAGAACAGATTTCCCTGGGGGCCTGAGGACAGTGGTTCACCCCCCCCCCCCCTGTGTATTAGAGTGGCCATTTATAAAGCAATACAGTGATGCTGGTGATGTATGTTACTGTGATCATTATGTATAGCAAGTTTCATCTATACATCAGTCTTTTACACTGAGAACACAAGTAGAACAGATTTCCCTGGGGGCCTGAGGACAGTGGTTCACCCCCTGTATATTAGAGTGGCAATTTATAAAGCAATACAGTGATGCTGGTGATGTATGTTACTGTGATCATTATGTATAGCAAGTTTCATCTATACATCAGTCTTTTACACCGAGAACACAAGGGGAACAGATTTCCCTTGGGGAAGAGGTTTCCCTGGAGGCCTGAGGGCAGTGGATCCCCCCCCCCCCCCCCCCTGTGTATTAGAGTGGCCATTTATAAAGCAATACAGTGATGCTGGTGATGTATGTTAATGTGATCATTATGTATAGCAAGTTTCATCTATACATCAGTCTTTTACACTGAGAACACAGGGAGAACAGATTTCCCTCGTGGAACAGATTTCCCTGGAGGCCTGGGAAAAAAGTTTTGTAAGGTTGAAAAAAATAACTATATAAAAGGTTGAAAAAATCTACTGTACTCATCAATGATGTAAACCTATTTTTGAAAATAATTTATTTTCAACATTTCAAAACTTTTTGTAGAAAATATTTTACAAATATTTTACATTTGTCTTTTACACCGAGAACACAAGGGGAACAGATTTCCATGGAGGCCTGAGGACAGTGGTTCCCCCCCTGTATATTAGAGTGGCCATTTATAAAGCAATACAGTGATGCTGGTGATATATTTTAGTGTTATCATTATGTATAGCAAGTTTCATCTATACATCAGTCTTCTACACTGCGAACACAGGGGGAACAGATTTCCCTTGGGGAACAGATTTCCCTGGAGGCCTGAGGGCAGTGGTCCCCCCCCCCCCCCCCCTCTGTATTAGAGTGGCCATTTATAAAGCAATACAGTGATGCTGGTGATGTATGTTACTGTGATCATTATGTATAGCAAGATTCATCTATACATCAGTCTTTTACACCAAGAACACAAGGGGTACAGATTTCCCTGGAGGCCTGAGGACATTGGTCCCCCCCTGTAAATTATAGTGGCCATTTATAAAGCAATACAGTGATGCTGGTGATGTATGTTACTGTGATCATTATGTATAGCAATTTTCATCTATACATCAGTATTTTACACTGAGAACACAGGGGGAACAGATTTCCTTTGGGGAACAGATTTCCCTGGAGGCCTGAGGGCAGTGGTTCCCCCCCTGTGTATTAGAGTGGCCATTTATGAAGCAATACAGTGATGCTGGTGATGTATGTTACTGTGATCATTATGTATAGCAAGTTTCATCTATACATCAGTCTTTTACACTGAGAACACAGGGGGAACAAATTTCCCTTGGGGAACAGATTTCCCTGGAGGCCTGAGGGCAGTGGTTCCCCCCCCCCCTGTGTATTAGAGTGGCCATTTATAAAGCAATACAGTGATGCTGGTGATGTATGTTACTGTGATCATTATGTATAGCAAGTGTCATCTATACATCAGTCTTTTACACTGAGAACACAAGTAGAACAGATTTCCCTGGGGGCCTGAGGACAGTGGTTCACCCCCTGTATATTAGAGTGGCAATTTATAAAGCAATACAGTGATGCTGGTGATGTATGTTACTGTGATCATTATGTATAGCAAGTTTCATCTATACATCAGTCTTTTACACTGAGAACACAGGGGGTACAGATTTCCCTGGAGGCCTGAGGGCAGTGGTCCCCCCCCCCCTCTGTATTAGAGTGGCCATTTATAAAGCAATACAGTGATGCTGGTGATGTATGTTACTGTGATCATTATGTATAGCAAGTTTCATCTATACATCAGTCTTTTACACCAAGAACACAAGGGGAACAGATTTCCCTGGAGGCCTGAGGACATTGGTCCCCCCCTGTATATTAGAGTGGCCATTTATAAAGCAATACAGTGATGCTGGTGATGTATGTTACTGTGATCATTATGTATAGCAAGTTTCATCTATACATCAGTCTTTTACACTGAGAACACAAGGTGAACAGATTTCCCTGGGGGCCTGAGGACAGTGGTTCACCCCCTGTATATTAGAGTGGCCATTTATAAAGCAATACAGTGATGCTGGTGATGTATGTTACTGTGATCATTATGTATAGCAAGTTTCATCTATACATCAGTCTTTTACACTGAGAACACAGGGGGAACAGATTTCCCTTAGGGAACAGATTTCCCTGGAGGCCTGAGGGCAGTGGTTCCCCCCCCCCTGTGTATTAGAGTGGCCATTTATAAAGCAATACAGTGATGCTGGTGATGTATGTTACTGTGATCATTATGTATAGCAAGTTTCATCTATACATCAGTCTTTTACACCAAGAACACAAGGGGAACAGATTTCCCTGGAGGCCTGAGGACATTGGTCCCCCCCTGTATATTAGAGTGGCCATTTATAAAGCAATACAGTGATGCTGGTGATATATGTTACTGTTATCATTATGTATAGCAAGTTTCATCTATACATCAGTCTTCTACACTGCGAACACAGGGGGAACAGATTTCCCTTTGGGAACAGATTTCCCTGGAGGCCTGAGGGCAGTGGTCCCCCCCCCTCTGTATTAGAGTGGCCATTTATAAAGCAATACAGTGATGCTGGTGATGTATGTTACTGTGATCATTATGTATAACAAGTTTCATCTATACATCAGTGTTTTACACTGAGAACACAGGGGGAACAGATTTCCTTTGGGGAACAGATTTCCCTGGAGGCCTGAGGGCAGTGGTTCCCCCCCTATGTATTAGAGTGGCCATTTATAAAGCAATACAGTGATGCTGGTGATGTATGTTACTGTGATCATTATGTATAGCAAGTGTCATCTATACATCAGTCTTTTACACTGAGAACACAGGGGGTACAGATTTCCCTGGAGGCCTGAGGGCAGTGGTTCCCCCCCCCCCCCCCCCTCTGTATTAGAGTGGCCATTTATAAAGCAATACAGTGATGCTGGTGATGTATGTTACTGTTATCATTATGTATAGCAAGTTTCATCTATACATCAGTCTTTTACACTGAGAACACAGGGGGAACAGATTTCCCTGGAGGCCTGAGGGCAGTGGTTCCCCCCCCCCCTGTGTATTAGAGTGGCCATTTATAAAGCAATACAGTGATGCTGGTGATGTATGTTACTGTGATCATTATGTATAGCAAGTGTCATCTATACATCAGTCTTTTACACTGAGAACACAAGTAGAACAGATTTCCCTGGGGGCCTGAGGACAGTGGTTCACCCCATGTATATTAGAGTGGCAATTTATAAAGCAATACAGTGATGCTGGTGATGTATGTTACTGTGATTATTATGTATAGCAAGTTTCATCTATACATCAGTCTTTTACACTGAGAACACAGGGGGAACAGATTTCCCTGGAGGCCTGAGGGCAGTGGTTCCCCCCCCCCCTGTGTATTAGAGTGGCCATTTATAAAGCAATACAGTGATGCTGGTGATGTATGTTACTGTGATCATTATGTATAGCAAGTGTCATCTATACATCAGTCTTTTACACTGAGAACACAAGTAGAACAGATTTCCCTGGGGGCCTGAGGACAGTGGTTCACCCCATGTATATTAGAGTGGCAATTTATAAAGCAATACAGTGATGCTGGTGATGTATGTTACTGTGATTATTATGTATAGCAAGTTTCATCTATACATCAGTCTTTTACACTGAGAACACAGGGGGTACAGATTTCCCTGGAGGCCTGAGGACAGTGGTCCCCCCCCCCCCCCTCTGTATTAGAGTGGCCATTTATAAAGCAATACAGTGATGCTGGTGATGTATGTTACTGTGATCATTATGTATAGCAAGTTTCATCTATAAATCAGTCTTTTACACTGAGAACACAGGGGGAACAAATTTCCCTTGGGGAACAGATTTCCCTGGAGGCCTGAGGGCAGTGGTTCCCCCCCCCTGTGTATTAGAGTGGCCATTTATAAAGCAATACAGTGATGCTGGTGATGTATGTTACTGTGATCATTATGTATAGCAAGTGTCATCTATACATCAGTCTTTTACACTGAGAACACAAGTAGAACAGATTTCCCTGGGGGCCTGAGGACAGTGGTTCACCCCCTGTATATTAGAGTGGCAATTTATAAAGCAATACAGTGATGCTGGTGATGTATGTTACTGTGATCATTATGTATAGCAAGTTTCATCTATACATCAGTCTTTTACACTGAGAACACAGGGGGTACAGATTTCCCTGGAGGCCTGAGGGCAGTGGTCCCCCCCCCCCCCTCTGTATTAGAGTGGCCATTTATAAAGCAATACAGTGATGCTGGTGATGTATGTTACTGTGATCATTATGTATAGCAAGTTTCATCTATACATCAGTCTTTTACACCAAGAACACAAGGGGAACAGATTTCCCTGGAGGCCTGAGGACATTGGTCCCCCCCTGTATATTAGAGTGGCCATTTATAAAGCAATACAGTGATGCTGGTGATGTATGTTACTGTGATCATTATGTATAGCAAGTTTCATCTATACATCAGTCTTTTACACTGAGAACACAAGGTGAACAGATTTCCCTGGGGGCCTGAGGACAGTGGTTCACGCCCTGTATATTAGAGTGGCCATTTATAAAGCAATACAGTGATGCTGTTGATGTATGTTACTGTGATCATTATGTATAGCAAGTTTCATATATACATCAGTCTTTTACACTGAGAACACAGGGGGAACAGATTTCCCTTAGGGAACAGATTTCCCTGGAGGCCTGAGGGCAGTGGTCCCCCCCCCCTGTGTATTAGAGTGGCCTTTTATAAAGCAATACAGTGATGCTGGTGATGTATGTTACTGTGATCATTATGTATAGCAAGTTTCATCTATACATCAGTCTTTTACACCAAGAACACAAGGGGAACAGATTTCCCTGGAGGCCTGAGGACATTGGTCCCCCCCTGTATATTAGAGTGGCCATTTATAAAGCAATACAGTGATGCTGGTGATATATGTTACTGTTATCATTATGTATAGCAAGTTTCATCTATACATCAGTCTTCTACACTGCGAACACAGGGGGAACAGATTTCCCTTGGGGAACAGATTTCCCTGGAGGCCTGAGGACATTGGTCCCCCCCTGTATATTAGAGTGGCCATTTATAAAGCAATACAGTGATGCTGGTGATATATGTTACTGTTATCATTATGTATAGCAAGTTTCATCTATACATCAGTCTTCTACACTGCGAACACAGGGGGAACAGATTTCCCTTGGGGAACAGATTTCCCTGGAGGCCTGAGGGCAGTGGTCCCCCCCCCCCCCCCTCTGTATTAGAGTGGCCATTTATAAAGCAATACAGTGATGCTGGTGATGTATGTTACTGTGATCATTATGTATAGCAAGTTTCATCTATACATCAGTCTTTTACACCAAGAACACAAGGGGAACAGATTTCCCTGGAGGCCTGAGGACATTGGTCCCCCCCTGTATATTAGAGTGGCCATTTATAAAGCAATACAGTGATGCTGGTGATGTATGTTACTGTGATCATTATGTATAGCAAGTTTCATCTATACATCAGTCTTTTACACTGAGAACACAAGGTGAACAGATTTCCCTGGGGGCCTGAGGACAGTGGTTCACGCCCTGTATATTAGAGTGGCCATTTATAAAGCAATACAGTGATGCTGTTGATGTATGTTACTGTGATCATTATGTATAGCAAGTTTCATATATACATCAGTCTTTTACACTGAGAACACAGGGGGAACAGATTTCCCTTAGGGAACAGATTTCCCTGGAGGCCTGAGGGCAGTGGTCCCCCCCCCCTGTGTATTAGAGTGGCCTTTTATAAAGCAATACAGTGATGCTGGTGATGTATGTTACTGTGATCATTATGTATAGCAAGTTTCATCTATACATCAGTCTTTTACACCAAGAACACAAGGGGAACAGATTTCCCTGGAGGCCTGAGGACATTGGTCCCCCCCTGTATATTAGAGTGGCCATTTATAAAGCAATACAGTGATGCTGGTGATATATGTTAATGTTATCATTATGTATAGCAAGTTTCATCTATACATCAGTCTTCTACACTGCGAACACAGGGGGAACAGATTTCCCTTGGGGAACAGATTTCCCTGGAGGCCTGAGGACATTGGTCCCCCCCTGTATATTAGAGTGGCCATTTATAAAGCAATACAGTGATGCTGGTGATATATGTTACTGTTATCATTATGTATAGCAAGTTTCATCTATACATCAGTCTTCTACACTGCGAACACAGGGGGAACAGATTTCCCTTGGGGAACAGATTTCCCTGGAGGCCTGAGGGCAGTGGTCCCCCCCCCCCCCCCTCTGTATTAGAGTGGCCATTTATAAAGCAATACAGTGATGCTGGTGATGTATGTTACTGTGATCATTATGTATAGCAAGTTTCATCTATACATCAGTCTTTTACACCAAGAACACAAGGGGAACAGATTTCCCTGGAGGCCTGAGGACATTGGTCCCCCCCTCTATATTAGAGTGGCCATTTATAAAGCAATACAGTGATGCTGTTGATGTATGTTACTGTGATCATTATGTATAGCAAGTTTCATCTATACATCAGTCTTTTACACTGAGAACAGATTTCCCTGGGGGCCTGAGGACAGTGGTTCACGCCCTGTATATTAGAGTGGCCATTTATAAAGCAATACAGTGATGCTGGTGATGTATGTTACTGTGATCATTATGTATAGCAAGTTTCATCTATACATCAGTCTTTTACACTGAGAACACAGGGGGAACAGATTTCCCTTAGGGAACAGATTTCCCTGGAGGCCTGAGGGCAGTGGTTCCCCCCCCTGTGTATTAGAGTGGCCATTTATAAAGCAATACAGTGATGCTGGTGCTGTATGTTACTGTGATCATTATGTATAGCAAGTTTCATCTATACATCAGTCTTTTACACCAAGAACACAAGGGGAACAGATTTCCCTGGAGGCCTGAGGACATTGGTCCCCCCCTCTATATTAGAGTGGCCATTTATAAAGCAATACAGTGATGCTGGTGATGTATGTTACTGTGATCATTATGTATAGCAAGTTTCATCTATACATCAGTCTTTTACACTGAGAACAGATTTCCCTGGGGGCCTGAGGACAGTGGTTCACCCCCTGTATATTAGAGTGGCCATTTATAAAGCAATACAGTGATGCTGGTGATGTATGTTACTGTGATCATTATGTATAGCAAGTTTCATCTATACATCAGTCTTTTACACTGAGAACACAGGGGGAACAGATTTCCCTTAGGGAACAGATTTCCCTGGAGGCCTGAGGGCAGTGGTTCCCCCCCCCCCCCCTGTGTATTAGAGTGGCCATTTATAAAGCAATACAGTGATGCTGGTGATGTATGTTACTGTGATCATTATGTATAGCAAGTTTCATCTATACATCAGTCTTTTACACTGAGAACACAGGGGGAACAGATTTCCCTTGGGGAACAGATTTCCCTGGAGGCCTGAGGGCAGTGGTTCCCCCCCTGTGTATTAGAGTGGCCATTTATAAAGCAATACAGTGATGCTGGTGATGTATGTTACTGTGATCATTATGTATAGCAAGTGTCATCTATACATCAGTCTTTTACACTGAGAACACAAGTAGAACAGATTTCCCTGGGGGCCTGAGGACAGTGGTTCACCCCCTGTATATTAGAGTGGCAATTTATAAAGCAATACAGTGATGCTGGTGCTGTATGTTACTGTGATCATTATGTATAGCAAGTTTCATCTATACATCAGTCTTTTACACTGAGAACACAGGGGGTAGAGATTTCCCTGGAGGCCTGAGGACATTGGTCCCCCCCTCTATATTAGAGTGGCCATTTATAAAGCAATACAGTGATGCTGGTGATGTATGTTACTGTAATCATTATGTATAGCAAGTTTCATCTATACATCAGTCTTTTACACTGAGAACAGATTTCCCTGGGGGCCTGAGGACAGTGGTTCACCCCCTGTATATTAGAGTGGCCATTTATAAAGCAATACAGTGATGCTGGTCATGTATGTTACTGTGATCATTATGTATAGCAAGTTTCATCTATACATCAGTCTTTTACACTGAGAACACAGGGGGAACAGATTTCCCTTAGGGAACAGATTTCCCTGGAGGCCTGAGGGCAGTGGTTCCCCCCCCCCTGTGTATTAGAGTGGCCATTTATAAAGCAATACAGTGATGCTGGTGATGTATGTTACTGTGATCATTATGTATAGCAAGTGTCATCTATACATCAGTCTTTTACACTGAGAACACAGGGAGAACAGATTTCCCTCGTGGAACAGATTTCCCTGGAGGCCTGGGAAAAAAGTTTTGTAAGGTTGAAAAAAATAACTATAAAAGGTTGAAAAAATCTACTGTACTCATCAATGATGTAAACCTATTTTTGAAAATAATTTATTTTCAACATTTCAAAACTTTTTGTAGAAAATATTTTTCAAATATTTTACATTAGTCTTTTACACCGAGAACACAAGGGGAACAGATTTCCCTGGAGGCCTGAGGACAGTGGTTCCCCCCCTGTATATTAGAGTGGCCATTTATAAAGCAATACAGTGATGCTGGTGATATATGTTACTGTTATCATTATGTATAGCAAGTTTCATCTATACATCAGTCCTCTACACTGCGAACACAGGGGGTACAGATTTCCCTGGAGGCCTGAGGGCAGTGGTCCCCCCCCCCCCCCTCTGTATTAGAGTGGCCATTTATAAAGCAATACAGTGATGCTGGTGATGTATGTTACTGTAATCATTATGTATAGCAAGTTTCATCTATACATCAGTCTTTTACACTGAGAACAGATTTCCCTGGGGGCCTGAGGACAGTGGTTCACCCCCTGTATATTAGAGTGGCCATTTATAAAGCAATACAGTGATGCTGGTGATGTATGTTACTGTGATCATTATGTATAGCAAGTTTCATCTATACATCAGTCTTTTACACTGAGAACACAGGGGGAACAGATTTCCCTTAGGGAACAGATTTCCCTGGAGGCCTGAGGGCAGTGGTTCCCCCCCCCCTGTGTATTAGAGTGGCCATTTATAAAGCAATACAGTGATGCTGGTGATGTATGTTACTGTGATCATTATGTATAGCAAGTGTCATCTATACATCAGTCTTTTACACTGAGAACACAGGGAGAACAGATTTCCCTCGTGGAACAGATTTCCCTGGAGGCCTGGGAAAAAAGTTTTGTAAGGTTGAAAAAAATAACTATAAAAGGTTGAAAAAATCTACTGTACTCATCAATGATGTAAACCTATTTTTGAAAATAATTTATTTTCAACATTTCAAAACTTTTTGTAGAAAATATTTTTCAAATATTTTACATTAGTCTTTTACACCGAGAACACAAGGGGAACAGATTTCCCTGGAGGCCTGAGGACAGTGGTTCCCCCCCTGTATATTAGAGTGGCCATTTATAAAGCAATACAGTGATGCTGGTGATATATGTTACTGTTATCATTATGTATAGCAAGTTTCATCTATACATCAGTCCTCTACACTGCGAACACAGGGGGTACAGATTTCCCTGGAGGCCTGAGGGCAGTGGTCCCCCCCCCCCCCCTTCTGTATTAGAGTGGCCATTTATAAAGCAATACAGTGACGCTGGTGATGTATGTTACTGTGATCATTATGTATAGCAAGTTTCATCTATACATCAGTCTTTTACACTGAGAACACAGGGGGTAGAGATTTCCCTGGAGGCCTGAGGACATTGGTCCCCCCCTCTATATTAGAGTGGCCATTTATAAAGCAATACAGTGATGCTGGTGATGTATGTTACTGTAATCATTATGTATAGCAAGTTTCATCTATACATCAGTCTTTTACACTGAGAACAGATTTCCCTGGGGGCCTGAGGACAGTGGTTCACCCCCTGTATATTAGAGTGGCCATTTATAAAGCAATACAGTGATGCTGGTGATGTATGTTACTGTGATCATTATGTATAGCAAGTTTCATCTATACATCAGTCTTTTACACTGAGAACACAGGGGGAACAGATTTCCCTTAGGGAACAGATTTCCCTGGAGGCCTGAGGGCAGTGGTTCCCCCCCCCTGTGTATTAGAGTGGCCATTTATAAAGCAATACAGTGATGCTGGTGATGTATGTTACTGTGATCATTATGTATAGCAAGTGTCATCTATACATCAGTCTTTTACACTGAGAACACAGGGAGAACAGATTTCCCTCGTGGAACAGATTTCCCTGGAGGCCTGGGAAAAAAGTTTTGTAAGGTTGAAAAAAATAACTATAAAAGGTTGAAAAAATCTACTGTACTCATCAATGATGTAAACCTATTTTTGAAAATAATTTATTTTCAACATTTCAAAACTTTTTGTAGAAAATATTTTTCAAATATTTTACATTAGTCTTTTACACCGAGAACACAAGGGGAACAGATTTCCCTGGAGGCCTGAGGACAGTGGTTCCCCCCCTGTATATTAGAGTGGCCATTTATAAAGCAATACAGTGATGCTGGTGATATATGTTACTGTTATCATTATGTATAGCAAGTTTCATCTATACATCAGTCCTCTACACTGCGAACACAGGGGGTACAGATTTCCCTGGAGGCCTGAGGGCAGTGGTCCCCCCCCCCCCCCCCTCTGTATTAGAGTGGGCATTTATAAAGCAATACAGTGACGCTGGTGATGTATGTTACTGTTATCATTATGTATAGCAAGTTTCATCTATACATCAGTCTTTTACACCAAGATCACAAGGGGAACAGATTTCCCTGGAGGCCTGAGGACATTGGTCCCCCCCCTGTATATTAGAGTGGACATTTATAAAGCAATGCAGTGATGCTGGTGATGTATGTTACTGTGATCATTATGTATAGCAAGTTTCATCTATACATCAGTCTTTTACACTGAGAACACAGGGGGAACAGATTTCCCTTGGGGAACAGATTTCCCTGGAGGCCTGAGGGCAGTGGTTCCCCCCCCCTGTGTATTAGAGTGGCCATTTATAAAGCAATACAGTGATGCTGGTGATGTATGTTACTGTGATCATTATGTATAGCAAGTTTCATCTATACATCAGTCTTTTACACTGAGAACACAGGGGGAACAGATTTCCCTTGGGGAACAGATTTCCCTGGAGGCCTGAGGGCAGTGGTTCCCCCCCTCTGTGTATTAGAGTGGCCATTTATAAAGCAATACAGTGATGCTGGTGATGTATGTTACTGTGATCATTATGTATAGCAAGTTTCATCTATACATCAGTCTTTTACACTGAGAACACAAGTAGAACAGATTTCCCTGGGGGCCTGAGGACAGTGGTTCACCCCCTGTATATTAGAGTGGCAATTTATAAAGCAATACAGTGATGCTGGTGATGTATGTTACTGTGATCATTATGTATAGCAAGTTTCATCTATACATCAGTCTTTTACACTGAGAACACAGGGGGTACAGATTTCCCTGGAGGCCTGGGAAAAAAGTTTTGTAAGGTTGAAAAAAATAAGATCTTTTGCTTGCGAAAATAATGATCTCAACTCTTTCAGAATAAGTAGGCTAGATAAAAACAAGGCCAAAGAGTATCTAATTGATGCGAATTCACAGACAATCATGAGGATATATGTAGGCTACTGCGCTTATATCATGTACTATATATGTGTATATGCATGTAGGCCTATGTGTAAATCCCTCTTTGATTTCATTGACTGGGACATGGCCAGGGAATATGATGAATTGATTCATCAGCTGGTTAAGCGGCAAGTACACTTTTCTTACAGCAACGCATGCTGCGGCTTTGCCAATGTTTTCTGCATCGCCTATACTGCATAAAAATGTAGCCTATAGCCTACCTGACGCAAAAAACCTCAAGGCTATGCAGTCTGAAGCACAGTTAAAGTTTCAAGTAGCTTTATTGTCAATTTCTTCACATGTCAAGACATAAAAAGGAATCGATATGACGTTTCCCACTCTCCCACAGTGAAACATATAAACAGCACAGGCACAACAGATAAGACAAGACATTTCGTAAAACATAGCGTTACATATTCACATACAGCAGCATAAGCTCATAATAAAGCATAAAGCTTGCTGCGGCGTGTGATATTTGCAATGTACGGCCCGAGAAGGTCTTGCAAATAAATGAGTCCTTGTCGGCTGAATCGATATCGCTCAAACAAGAACTCATCCGTGTGAAATAAAGGATCTTGGCAATCGCGAAGAACTCTATTGGCATGGAAAGCTAATCGAACTCAAATACAGCTCCTTGGTCAACTGGGTCTCTCAAAAAGGGAGCTGCCATGTTATTTTCCGGGGGTGGCAAGCTTATCCAGCTACACTTACGTTAGCCTGCTCTGGAGCAGGTTAGTGCTAATTGATATGTTACTATGGTGATTTATCGAAAGTTGCTTCCACGAACCAAAAAGAGGGGCGTTTTTTATCTTAGCCTGAAAATTTGCTCGCTAAACCGCTTAGCGAGCTACGACGAATACCCCCCAGAACGTTTGTCCTCCCTAAAACTTGTTGACTGAGGCGTTAGCATAATTAGCCTCTGTTGGACGACATATATAGCTAGCGGTCTGTGATACATCAGTTTTTCATCGTTAAAATAATAAGCATGGCTCACAAATCAATGAACGTTTTATGATTTATTATGACATTATATTAGTAGTAAACCATTCATCAGATTCTGGCTGGAGGCAGTGGTCCGCTGGGTGAATTGACGCCTATCTCAAGTCATAGGTGTACCCACAAGAATTAATGTCAATAGGGACGGAATGGTCACGTCAACGTGCATTGATCACTTTTTTACAAATTGTTCTGAAAAATGTTCTAAAGCTGTGTCGGTTCCTGTGGGCTTCAGTGACCACAATATTGTCGCTTTAACTGTGAAAACAAAGGTTCCTAAAGCAGGGCCTAAAGTAATTCATAGAAGAACAAATAAAACCTTTTTAGAAAATGATTTTATTGCTGATGTAGAAAATATCGAGTGGGATACTGTGCTTGAGAAGATGCATGTAAATGCTGCACTGGACTACTTTATGAATTTATTTTCTGCAGTGTGTGATAAACATGCTCCAATTAAGAAGCTCACTGTTAGATCACTTAAAGCACCTTGGCTGGATGAGGAATTGAGAAACTTGATGAGAGAAAGGGACCTACTGAAAAGATCTGCCACCATGTCAGGTAATGTAGCAGATTGGCAAACTTACCGCTCACTAAGAAATATAATAACGCCTCTTTGGCTGGGGAGGGCGATTGTATCCCAACCACAACTCTGGGAAAGGATTATCCTTGGTTGGATTTTGGTCAACAAAGTGATAGGAACAAACAAAAACGTTGCGGGGTGGTTTCTTTAGATTCAATGCCTTCAGCCACGTCCTTGATTCCGAGTCGGTATCAGGCTTGCGAAAAAATGTAAACAATGGAGCGCATGGACATAGCGTCTTCGTAGCTGGTTTGTGGTCGTAGCACTTGTTATGGCAGTTTTTGACATAGTTACAATATCTATGTTTCTTTAAGCGGTAAAAAGTAAGTTCCTTTGTTATAGACAGACGAATGTAAGAAACTGAGGCTCTGTGGTGTGGTTTACTCTGTAGAATGGACACTCAGATTGTCTTAAGGTATTTATGGTGTTGTTTTATGATACCTAACTAAGAGCCAGAGGGTCTTAGTTAGGTCTGGGGGATGGGGGAGATTGTTATCTCAGTTGAGCGAGCTGACCTAACCTTTTGGCCAAAGAGATTGTGTCCTGTGTCCTGTTTGTGTATCATTAACCATCTCCTTCTTTAGAGAGGGAGCTGGGGCATCAAAGAACTGTGGGACACGTGATGTGGAGTCAAACTGTCACTGAGAAGTGCTGGCCAATCACAGAGACCGCTATATTGATGGATTGACCATCAGAAGAACCATTTGTTCTAAGTTTATATAAGGCAGGGTTTTAGGGTTGTTTTTCACCACTCTCTCGAACGACCTGTAGGTTACATCTGCATGTCTTTCGCTATGACCGGTCTAGAGTACTCTGTTAATTCTTAAATTGTACAAACTAAATAAATTATATTGAAACCGCCATCTTGACTATTCAGATCTACACAGTGCCACTTGAATTTCCACCATGACACACTCTCTATCTAACCACTCGTTCAGGTGCTTTATCGAGTGTTTGCAACCAACTACCACACACGTCGTTCCCGAACCACTTTTCTTCATGTTGTAAATTTTATATCCTCTTTGTCACTGCGATATCAGTGTTTATCGGCACAACGGAGCTAGCTAGCAAAACAAACCCAGCCCGCCAGAACGGAAGTGGATTGCATCGAGGGGAGGAATTTAGGATGTAGAGTGGAAACGGCTCAAAAACGTGTATAGGTGGCTATCTATATTATAAAACAATTGGGTTCTATCGACTTATTTAGCTGTTTCTGATTGGACGAGAGACGTTCCATGAGTTGAAATATCCCAGGACATCCCAACTTGGACTTTTCACAGCTAATAATAAATCACTCCGCGATGAAACATTCGCGTTGATACAAATAAGTAACCATAACAACAGGGACGAGTCAAAGCCTCCATTTACAATTTTGAAATGCTTTAACAAGCTAACTTGTATTTACAACAATGAGTGACTTCAATATTTATTTTAACCTATTTGAAAAATGTTTCTTTTCAGAATGTACTGTGTCAGTGTCACGTAACCGCTCATCTCACATCCCATTCGCTATTCACCTCGCTAGTCAATCTACTTCAGACAGGCTGCGGCCTACACAACAGTAGCAGCAACTCTACACATGGCCGATTATTTTCTTCTTAAAAATCTTGATTTTATTTGGGGGCAATCACATGGCTCGATAGCTGGCAAGTCTTGCTGTTAAACATACTGTCAAATTATAATTACTGTTTGGAGAAAATGTCAACTTTGATGCGGTCATCTCACATCCATTTGATGTACTGTACTGTATTCAACTCGCTCCACAGGCTGCGGCCGTACTGTAGCCTAGTACTGTACTAGTAGCCTAGCTAACTATATGGCCGATACTTTGTTCGTGAAAATCTTGATATCCATTTTGGGACAGTGACATGGCTGGTTAGCTACAAAATCTTCTTGTCAAACATACTGTAAAATTATATTTACTGTTTGACAACCGTACACAATGTTATTGCCTTTGAATCTTGCTAGCATAACGTTAGCTTTCGGGCTAATAGCTCACTCAGCTGACGTTGACAATGGAACTATTTTCTTTCGTTGCGGAGGAACAATGGCGAAATAAACATGTTTTTAATCAATAACTTCGTGTTTAAATGTTAATTGGTTGACTATAAAATTGTTTTATAAAAGCAATATAGTACTCGGCCTCCGGCCTCGTGGCTACGGCCGAACACCACCCGTGGGAATATCCCTTACCATCCCCACTCTCACTCCTACTATATTGCTTAATTAACCTTTGTTTACATGCCCTTACTTTATGACATCACTTCAGACTGTTGAACAGATTAAGAATGCATACTGACATTCCAGAAGTGGAGAAAGACATGCCCTTACTTTATTTTCTGAATGACAATTCAACATTCTCAGTTTATTTCAACTCTAATTTCAACGGTTGTGGATGATGGCAAAAAAGTAAGGGTTTGTCAAAACAATATAGTTTTGTAGGTATGTGTGTATTTAACATTAGAGTATACTTCGTTATAAAGTGTATGTGATAATTTAGATATCATGTTTTGTTTGTTTTCAAACGATACAGGACTTCAGGAAAGAAAGCCTCAGAGTCTGTACTCAAATTAGGGGATGTGGCTATAATAGTAAAGGCCCGTGAGATCTATCAGAAAGCCAAAGGTGAGAGTCAGTCTGTTAAAATAAATGATAGGATTTGTAGGAGCCGCATGTCAAGTATCTTCTATTTTCTGTATAGTTTTGTAGTTTTGTATTGTAGACCACTGTTTGTATTGTTCACTTCACTGATTGTATTGTTCACTTCACTGTCATTTTAGGTGTTGGTTTGGGTGGTAATGGTAGTGGTTTTAACTGATTGCATTCACCTGTTCACTTTATTTG
The DNA here is from genome assembly GCF_963692335.1 of Osmerus eperlanus. NCBI lineage: Eukaryota > Metazoa > Chordata > Actinopteri > Osmeriformes > Osmeridae > Osmerus > Osmerus eperlanus. The sequence goes on from NC_085034.1 coordinate 11,082,638, forward strand.
GGAGTTAATCGAGAGGGGGGGTGAGCCTGGGAGTGAAAGCTTTCTGTTGATCGCACTCACGCACGCCAATGCATGATTCGGTAACTGGTACTGTATCAGCTAAAGTGTTTGGTGGAAGAATAAATAGTAAAACGCATATCAAGAAGTGGAACTGGATTAATATATGTGCGCGGCACAATGTTTTTCCCCTGGTGTTTAGTCCCACGTGGCCTTTTTATGGACTTCCTGCATAGGTCAATAGCCACTACAGGGTTATTTGTTTGTTTGTGTCATTGCCATTGGTGAACCAGTGGATGTCTTAATTGTCCCCATGTCCTATTGTATCAATATAATGACAGATCTTCCCGTCATTATAATAGGTTTTCATTTGTCGTTGAGAGCATACTTGCATCTAAGGCTTTTTTGTTGTGTGTATACGTATGTTCCAGTTCATATGACAATTCAACTTGACCTTGAACCTGAGAATGTTCATCTAGTCTGTCCTCCTTTGTTTATATACTGTAGTGTTGGAGCTACAATTAAATACAAGGAAGTAAGTACTCTTATGTGTGATGTGCACAAAACAGTGATGGATTCTCAAGAAATATGGAACATTCTACGAGAAGAATCTGAGGCAAGACTGGCGAGGATGGAGATGTCGCACAGCTGGCACACTGTGATTGAGGTCGGTCTTCACAATGCTTCTGAGACAGAAGCCACTTGCCAAACAAACTTCCATCCCCAAATAATGTCAATGTCTGTCTCTCTTTCTGATTCTCTCTCTGTCTGGCCAACAGTCATTCAACGAGAGGATGGAGTGTAGGAAGCTACTGGAGCTGCAGGGAAGATCTCAAAGCCACCGGAGTCGAGTGGCCCTCATGTTCAAAGCCTCGGAAAGCAACCTCGACAGAACAGCCCTGCTTATGGCCAACAACCCCCTGCCAGACCTCCACAGCCATTCAGAGGGGGACAGTCCCACCAAATACTTGGCTAGTGACATCCTAGCACAGCCAAAGGTTAACCAAGTATAATAGTTACTTCCCTCCCCCCCACACATACAATTTACCCTTGCCAATAAGACAGAGATCCCTTAAATGCTTCCTGTTTATTGTGAGTCTTCATTATTTTATGATTATAGTTTGGTCCCCTCCCCCCTGTTCTTTTTAGAGGCTGGCTTCCATTGGAGGCCCCCTGAAGGGTTTGCCTCCACTGATGAAACCTTCCAAAGTTCCACCCCAGAAACAGAAAAAGTTGAGCATATCGCACAGGTCTGTACTGGGAAAGACTACATTTTAAGGTGATGTAGGGTGACAAAGAAAGCATATTAATTTATGAGTGAAATAGGCAGACTATGTACAACGTGGTAAAATGTTTTCCCACTCTACCCTTCTCTTTCCAAATTGTAATTAAATGCAGGGCTCTGTCAGAAGTGCCTACCAGTGTCTGTGTTCAGATTTCTGAGAACTGGTCAATGGTTTCAGACAAGGACATAGAAAAAGAAGGTATCTTACCAGTGATACTGATATTAGTGAATTCTGGAATCCAATTTAAGTGTTTGTTAGCTTTCCTGCACGTGTGTGTATGTGCCCAGAACTGACCCAAGACCGGGAGTTCAAAGATGAGAGCTGTGCACTCTGGGAGCCCCTAACCCTTTCTACCCTGCTGGAGACTTCAACCACCCTGACAGCACCTGGTCATGGAGCATTTCGGTATGGACAGAGTGCCTACTGGAAAGTGAAAAGCAGCTCTTAACTCTTAAGACACCTATAAACATTTACTAAGCAGGAAATTGTATTTTTTTTTATGTTATTCTGTGATGATATCTAAGACACTCATATGGATGGTCTCATCTGTTACATTTATGCTTCTTAAAGCATAAGCAGTCCCCACAACATCATGTAAAATAATGTTTATTTGTTTTCACAGTAACTGAAAAGGCCCTCTCTTAATAAGGGGTATAACTGCAACACAAGTTATTCTGTGTGGATTATACTGCGGGGCGCACAGTGTTTGAGCTAAATGAACTGATCCTCCCTATTCATAGTTTTCAGTCACGTGACATCCGCGGTGACCTGGAGGGCAGAAAGCTGCTGGCAATGGCGGCTCACACCGTTGAGATGCAGCAAAAGCCGGCAAATTTACCTTCCCACGTTTCTTTGGATCACCTCTTAGCTAAAGAAAAGGAAAGATATGAACACAAACTGCAAGTGTTGGGCAATTGCGATCCATATACAGCAAGCATATACCGCTAGGTTTTTATGTGATGACTATGTGATATCATTACTGTAAACTAGCTAACCCCTCTCTCTCTTAAACAACTGCTAATTATTCGGAAAGTCAACGTTTCCTTAATTTTTTACTTATTACAACCTCAATTCCAAAAAAGTTGGTATTCTGTGAAAAAAAGGACCAAATGAGTATGAAAAAACCAATCAGTCTTAACACAAGCCTCAATTGTCTTTGTTTAACATTCAGTGGAATATCGGTGTAAAGGGACTTCCAAATCATTTAATTCCAAATGCATTTTGAGTTTAGTTGCCTGGTTGTGTCTAACACTACAACCCAACTATTTAGCTAACTAGCTAACTTTAACTCACTACGACCACTGCAGGGGGGTATTCCAAGTAGCGGGTTTAGTGAAAACTTTGAGTTGTTTAACCCTGAAAAGAGGCATACTCCGAGTTCCACGTTCCAGAAAGAGAGGTAACGAAACCTTTTGGTAAGTTGCCATGGTAACTTACGCTGTGAAACTAACCTGGGGTGCGTTTCCCGAAAGCGTCGTAAGCCTAAGTTGATCGTAGAATCCATCGTAGGACAAATCTTAGTTTTACGGGCCGTTCCTAAAGACATCGTAGCTAAAGTGTCTCTTGAAAATTCGTAACTTTTGAATGTGCATAGATTAGCCTACTCCTTACAAGCATGTTTGGGAAACGCACGTAAGAAATATCGATGGTTTCGTTTTTTGCTCGATCGTTGCTACGATCCATCGTTATCGGGAAACGCAGCCCAGCTCGCTAGCAGGTTTTCTATGAAAAACTCTGCGTTTTCCTAGCAATCCCCACCCACTTTCGGATCTTGAAACAGTTTGCAGACATGGGGTGTCCTTTCCTGGGTCGGCCGATCGATTACGAGCAAAATATAATTCGCATAGCCTTACGCCAGGAGAGGATTTTAAGACCGCGATTGGATGTACTTTCATTCCCCGATGAATACCTACGCGAACGTTACCGTTTTTCATCACATTCAATAATTTATCTCACCAACATTCTCCATCCATACATTGCTAATGTAACACACCGTGGACGTGCTCTCAGAACAGACCAAATGATATGCGTTGCTCTCCGTTTCTTTGCCAACGGGAGTTTCCTATACAACATTGGCGAAGCAGAACATCTCGGAAAAGCAACAGTCTGCCGAGCCATAAGAAAAGTGGCCCTGGAACTGAAAGGCCTACTGCAGACCTACGTAGTCTTTCCTGGGCACAAACCTCTAAGGACCATCAAAGAGGAATTTCACATGATTTCAGGTGACTGATGTAGCACACATTCAGTTTAAGTCAATGAAGAAATTTGAAATCATGTGAATGACAATGTTGCAATCTCAGACTGGGATGAGTAAATCCTTTCCATTTTGCAGGATTTCCCAATGTGATTGGCTGTATTGATGGCACCCACATCCCCATCATAGCTCCATCCATTAATGAAGGAGACTATGTGAATAGGAAGTCATTCCACAGCATTGATGTGCAGGTAGATTTACTGTCTTACAATAATAAAGACTACAGCACAACTTTAAAATATTGCAGCTAATATCTCTTCTCTGCACTGGCAAGATTATATGTGATGCAGAACATTTGATCTCAAATGTGGAGGCCAAATGGCCTGGCTCGGTACATGACTCAAGGATATATCGCGAGTCTACCCTGAGCAACAGAGTTGCAAATGGTAAGTTAAGCTTTGAACAAATAACATTCCCTTGTCTCCCTCATGTACCACACTCACAATCAGAATCAGAATGGGATTTATTCGCCATGGAAGTTTTAACAGACAAGGAATTTGCTTTGGCAGGAAGGTGCAAACAATAAACATATAGGGACCTAAAAATTTAAATATGTGGACTATCTATACTAAGGGTACATAAACTAGCAGTACTAAGTGGGATTAGAATTAAATTAAATATACAATAAAATAAAATAAGTTGCCGTAAATTACAATACAAATATTACAAAAAATACAAATGTACAAGATACAATTTTGTAATGCAGTGCAAAAAGCAGTGTGTTTTAAGCAGGAAGTCATTAGAGTCAGTGTGGTCCCTTGGCCTTGTTGAAGAGGCCAACAGCGGAAGGGAAGAAACTGTTTTTGTGGCGTGAGGTATTGGTCCTGATGGACCGCAGCCTTCTGCCAATGTACCCACTATATACTTACAGGAGAGTTTCATGGCCACCTGCTTGGTGACAGAGGGTACCCATGACAGCCCACTCTGATGACCCCTTACCATGACCCTGAGCCGGGCCCTCAGCAGTGGTACAATGTGGCCCACTGCAGGACTAGAGCCCGGGTGGAGATGACCATAGGCATTCTCAAAGCCCGGTTCCAGTGCCTACGTAGACTGAGGGTAAAACCAGAGAGGGCATGTGATATTATTGTGGCATGTGTTGTTCTTCATAATATTGCCACTATTAGAGGAGAGCAACACCCTGCCGTACAAAACGACCCTGAGGACGACCATCCCCTCCAACCTGCAGATGTCCAAAATGGGAGAGAAGTCAGAGACATACTGTGCCGCACACACTTCCACCAACCCTGACACTGAAATAAACACAAATCATTACCATTTCATTTTGTCTTCTTTATTGCCTACAAATAGAAATGCAACAATTAATATTAATATATTGTTCTGACATTTAACACTCACTCACCTGTGACCATGCACCCACCTGCAGCTGGTGTTCTAGCAATTCAATTTCTAGATCCGTCTTCTTTATGTTCCGCCCCAAATACACCATCTCTTGGTCAGTTTTCTCCATTTGTTTTAACAAATGGAGTTTGTACAAGTCCTTAACCCTCGTGCTGCCTTCGGGTCACATGACCCAAAGGTTCATAACGAACCATCGTTGTGTTTACCCAATTTTACCCAATACAAAAACAAATTAAAATAATTTTCTTTTAACCTTTGCAATGTGGGGGGTCTGAGACAGCCCAACGGTTAAAAGAAAATGCTTCACTTTGTCTTTGTATGCGGTAAATCTGTCGCAATACGACGGTGGGTCACAATGACTGATGGGTCAGAATGACCCGAAGATAACACAAGGGTTAACTGGTAACTGGGAATACATTAGGATGACATTAAATCCCAGTTCTACACACATAATTCACCTGCCATTTACTGAACATCTCACAGTCTGTAGCTGTGCTTTGGAGGTTGATGGACCCCTCTCCTGGCAAGGCTCATCCATGCTCTGTTCAACAGGATCAGACTGTGCATTTAGTTTTTACATTCATTACTCTCATCACTTCAGTGTACATTTTAAAATGACAATTACACCCAAGACTGTAAATAAAGTACATGGAGAGAGAACTATCATATATGTAGCTACCATATATGTAGGCCTCTGCAACCCCGTCTGTGGCAGCAGTCAATGTGTCCTCATCATCATCATCATCATCCTGTGATGAAAGGTATTGTTTCAGGATAGTCACCACTACTATGCATAATGGAGTATTGAGTGGCCTACTTACAAGTGGTACCGTTGTGCAAAGGCTTGCAGGAGGCTCAACCACTCGGATTACACCATCAGTGACTAGAAGTGGACCAGAGTGGAAAATGAAAACACATTCACACACATACTCGCACATACTTACATCTTATGTAGGCACTTGTGTCCTGTGGGGTGATTGGCTCTGATGAGCTTCCTCCAGGGATGCCTTCAGCCACTGGACGGCCAATGTTGTGGCTCAGAGCCAGCTCTTCTGCAGAGGTCAGAGGTGCTGGTGGTGGCCCTCCACCCGTTTTGCGTGCCTCTGCCTTCTTTCTATTTGCTGAATTGAACTCAGTGTTAATTTAAGCAAGATATCAGGCGACAGGACATTGTGTGTTTCCGCCACTACAGTATAATACAGGCAATGAGGATATTCACTTTGTATGTCAAATATGATACCAAAGTGATGGAAGCTACAATCATAAACCTATAGGCCAAAAGGCTAAATATGCCTTAGCTGTTTGTATTACGTTTTTATATTTCATTTTCAGTTGTTGCCAAGTGCGCTTCACGCCTGTGGGATTGCACCTATATGAACATTGTATTTGATTAAATTACAATTCCAACACTTTTTCACCTGTAATATTAACGGAAATTAAATGTTCGATTTATGGACTAAATTCAATCTTACGCATTGACTCGATCAGCAATTCTTTCCCACGCCAATTGTCTGTCCTTCGCAGCTACAGCCGTATTACTTTTTTTCCGAAATATGTGCTCGGCCATACGCACGGATTAAAATGTCCAATTCCATTGCGGTGAAATAGGAAGCCTTTTTTTGTCGCCTTTTTCAATGGTGAATCCTAGTATCGGAGCTCCATAGATGTTGGCTTTTAGTAGAACTCATGCACGCGCTAAACTCAGAGTTGACGTACTCCGAGTCAAATTAACTAATTCATATCAGGTCTTCTGGAACCGAATTTTCTGAGTTTCCCATGTTAGAGTAACTCAACTCTGAGTTCAGGGTTAATCTCAGAGTTTGTTAAACCCGCTACCTGGAATACCCCCCGGGGGGGTATTCGTCGTAGCTCGCTAAGCGGTTTAGCGAGCAAATTTTCAGGCTAAGATAAAAAACGCCCCTCTTTTTGGTTCGTGGAAGCAACTTTCGATAAATCACCATAGTAACATATCAATTAGCACTAACCTGCTCCAGAGCAGGCTAACGTAAGTGTAGCTGGATAAGCTTGCCACACCCCCGGAAAATAACATGGCAGCTCCCTTTTTGAGAGACCCAGTTGACCAAGGAGCTATATTTTAGTTCGATTAGCTTTCCATACCAATAGAGTTCTTCGCGATTGCCAAGATCCTTTATTTCACACGGATGAGTTCTTGTTTGAGCGATATCGATTCAGCCGACAAGGACTCATTTATTTGCAAGACCTTCTCGGGCCGTACATTGCAAATATCACACGCCGCAGCAAGCTTTATGCTTTATTATTAGCTTATGCTGCTGTACGTGAATATGTAACGCTATGTTTTACGAAATGTCTTGTCTTATCTGTTGTGCCTGTGCTTTTTATGTTTCACTGTGGGAGAGTGGGAAACGTCATATAAATTCCTTTTTATGTCTTGACATGTGAAGAAATTGACAATAAAGCTACTTGAAACTTTAACTGTGCTTCAGACTGCATAGCCTTGAGGTTTTTTTGCGTCAGGTAGGCTAGGCTATAGGCTACATTTTTATACAGTATAGGCGATGCAGAAAACATTGGCAAAGCCGCAGCATGCGTTGCTGTAAGAAAAGTGTACTTGCCGCTTAACCAGCTGATGAATCAATTCATCATATTCCCTGGCCATGTCCCAGTCAATGAAATCAAAGAGGGATTTACACATAGGCCTACATGCATATACACATATATAGTACATGATATAAGCGCAGTAGCCTACATATATCCTCATAATTGTCTATGAATTCGTATCAATTATAATTGATACTCTTTGGCCTTGTTTTTATCTAGCCTACTTATTCTGAAAGAGTTGAGATCATTATTTTTGCTAGCAAGATTCGATTCGATTATTAATTTCCATTAAGCCTATACCAGCAGGCACATTTAAAGAAATGTGATCTGATTGATTGGGGTAATGAGGCACTTAAGATGAGCCTATACATTTCCCCAAAACTTTCGCATTTAGCTTATCGGCAATTTTTTTGCCAAGCTGCTTGTCTTGCTCTGGCAGCGGTGGCGGTGTTTGACTTAGCCATGATAATATGCTTATTGTCTTCTTAGAGACTCATTATAATAGTTTGCTCGGATGGCGAGAATAGGCTATCACCGCTCTCTTTCGTCTTTTCCGCCATAATACCGTTAGAAAATCACGGTTTTGGTGATCGACCTTTCCTGCCTTTTGAAGTAGGACGTGCACGTGCAATTTCCCTGATAAGTTTAGCCTGATTGAAATTACAGTAACCACATGATTTGGATGCGGATCAGCCGTTGACAAACCGATATTTGCTGTTCTCACTCATCTCGCTAATGTTAACGGGCTAAAGGGACAATTGATTAACTTAGCTTCAACCCTTACGACGAACAGGGCCCAGTTGGTCGCCTCGATACACAACAAACTATTTGTTTATTTAGAAGGATCCCCATTAGCTCTACCCTAAGACAGAGCTACATTAAGTGGGGTCCACATATAAAACTTACATACAAACATCAAACATTTAAAACATACATTACAATACCAATATCTAACATTTAAAACATACATTACATTACAAGTATCAAAAGTTAAAATACATAAAAATAATGACCATACAATTTTACATTACAAATATCAAAAATTAACATAGTGGTTATGCAATAGATACCTTTGTCATGATATAAAAAACTGATATATCCAATTCCATAGAAGCATAAACTGCAAACCATGTAAGAGAGTACTACACATTTATGTACAGTACTGTAAGTATGCTGTGCCCAAGTGTTTCATTATTTGCTTTTTGAACATACATTTACGTGTCACGTTTATAATTTCTGTTGGTAGTAGGTTCCATGACTAAATGGTTCTGTATCCCACAGTGCGTTTAAGAAAATTGGTATTAGCTCTGGGGAATAAAACTTTTTTTTTAAATGATAGAAAATCGCTAATCTCTGAAAATAGCATGAAATCCTCGCTAATCTCAATATCTTTTTCAAACTTGTTTAAAAAATCTCAAATACACACCAGATTATTCTAATAATGTCTGGCCTACTTCCACACCCTTTACTTTTTCAATAATGTTTTTAAAAGAATAATAGAAAATCGCTAATCTCTGAAAATAGCATGAAATCCTTGCTAATCTCAATATATTTTTCAAACTTGTGTCAAAAAATCTCAAATATACACCAGATTATTCTAATAATGTCTGGCCTACTTCCACACCCTTTACTTTTCCAATAAAGTTTTTAATACAATTCCAATTAATCGCTAATCTCTGAAAATAGCATGAAATCCTTGCTAATCTCAATATCTTTTTCAAACTTGTTTCAAAAAATCTCAAATACACACCATATTATTCTAATAATGTCTGGCCTACTTCCACACCCTTTACTTTTTCAATAAAACTTCGATCGAAAAATCGATAGAAAATCGCTAATCTCTGAAAATAGCATGAAATCTTCACTAATCTAAATAATTTTTCCAGACTTGTGTCTAAAAATCTCAAATATACACCATATTATTCTAATAATGTCTGGCCTACTTCCACACCCTTTACTTTTTCAATAATGTTTTTAAAAAATGATAGAAAATCGCTAATCTCTGAAAATAGCATGAAATCCTTGCTAATCTCAATATCTTTTTCAAATTTGTGTCTAAAAATTTCAAATATACACCAGATTATTCTAATAATGTCTGGCCTACTTCCACACCCTTTACTTTTTCAATAAGGTTTTTAAAAGAATGATAGAAAATCGCTAATCTCTGAAAATAGCATGAAATCTTCACTAATCTAAATTTTTCCAGATTTGTGTCTAAAAATCTCAAATATACACCAGATTATTCTAATAATGTCTGGCCTACTTCCACACCCTTTACTTTTTCAATAATGTTTTTTAAAAATGATAGAAAATCGCAAATCTCTGAAAATAGCATGAAATCCTTGCTAATCTCAATATCTTTTTCAGACTTGTTTCAAAAAATCTCAAATGCACACCAGATTATTCTAATAATGTCTGGCCTACTTCCACAACATTTACTTTTTCAATAAAACTTTTTTTTTAAATGATAGAAAATCGCTAATCTCTGAAAATAGCATGAAATCCTCGCTAATCTCAATATATTTTTCAAACTTGTTTAAAAAATCTCAAATTCACACCAGATTATTCTAATAATGTCTGGCCTACTTCCACACCCTTTACTTTTTCAATGTTTTTAAAAGAATAATAGAAAATCGCTAATCTCTGAAAATAGCATGAAATCTTCACTAATCTCAATAGCTTTTCCAGACTTGTGTCTAAAAATCTCAAATATACACCAGATTATTCTAATAATGTCTGGCCTACTTCCACACCCTTTACTTTTTCAATTATGTTTTTAAAAGAATGATAGAAAATCGCTAATCTCTGAAAATAGCATGAAATCCACGCTAAACATCATAACTCAAGTCTTTATTACTGTGGTATTAGTAATTTATTAAAACAAAGACATTATTTTTAGTGCAGGACATTTTCAGACACTCCGTCTGTTGCAGGCAAGGCATTTCCAGTCTGTTTCTTTTCTTGCGGCGTTGAACTCTCTGTGGGTCATGTCCAAGCACTCTGCATGATACCACCTCATGCATTCAGAGCATGCAATCTATATAATGTCAAGTAGAAGAGTATTAATGAGAGTAGCAATTGTTGTTCTTTCAGACGTCAGAAGGATTATTCCAAACACTTTTCACTGAATAAAAACTGTGTTTAAGATATAGCAAAACTGTTCATTACTATGGGATTAACATCATCCAATTTCAAAAGACTAGTTATACTTTCTCATTAAAAGCTATGCAAGGGACTATGCAATTTGTAATACTGTAGTCTGACCTTCATGCCAGAGGGAGATATGTTGCCATTATCACTGTATGTTTAGCCTGGTCTTTATTGTTTTTAAAGTATGTAGAGACTCTCCAATCATCTGGTTGCTTTGTAGTTACCCATTTCTAGACTAAACTGATAGTCATGCAGTTCCAGTGGAGACATACATTTAGTCATTTAGCAGACGCTCTTATCCAGAGCGACTTACAGTGAGTACAGGGACATTCCCCCGAGGCAAGTAGGGTGAAGTGCCTTGCCCAAGGACACAACGTCATTTTGCACGGCCGGGAATCGAACCAGCAACATTCTGATTACTAGCCCGATTCCCTAACCGCTCAGCCACTTGACTCCCTTGACAATTTCTTCCACACTCTTCTTTCATTGGCTCCCTTGCATAGACCTGGCGCGCGCGCGTGTGTGTTTGCGTCATCAACCCTAGTTGAATCTCTGGTTCTGGTGTCGTAAAAACTCAACCATATAGGTGTCAAGCAAATGGTCACCAGAGTTTGCGTCTCCATCTAGCCCTTGTCAAACAGTATCTCTTTAAAACAAACAAACCCCCCCTTAGTCCTCAGCCCCAAGATAAGGGTCTTGTGTGTGCACCCAAGTTCAGATTTGGGGGTAGGCCTCTCTTTGCACACAAGGAATGCTGAACACAGTATCATTTTATACAGAATAAAAAAGTTACATCTTCAATTTTTCTGACAGGCAGACACTCCATGTGATGGGGTGTGTCGAGGGGTTACATCTTACATCTTACATCTTACATCTTACATCTTACATCTTACATCTTACATCTTAAAAAGTTTTATTGAAAAAGTAAAGGGTGTTGAAGTAGGACAGACATTATTAGAATAATCTGGTGTATATTTGAGATTTTTTGACAAATTTGAAAAAGATATTGAGATTAGCGAGGATTTCATGCTATTTTCATAGATTAGCGATTAATTGGAATTTTATTCAAAACTTTATTGAAAAAATAAAAGGTGTGGAAGCAGGCCAGACATTATTAGAATAATCTGGTGACAGTTTGGTTTTTATATCCATAAAAATATTATAAAAGTCATCATTTTTCAAAATTGTATGGGTAATTTTCACCCGGTCCCTAACTCAACGCTGCAAAGTAGCGTTTTACGAATGTGAGACTTATGTCGAATATGAAACTAACTTCACCTCGCTACCAAAACATGGCTGCTGCCTAAGCGCCTATGCGGTCTCCCTGGCGCATAGGCTTAATACAAAGACTTTCACGCCCAAATCAAAATTCGGAGCTGACAGGTCTGTGGGGAATTGCTTTTTCTCCTAAAGGCTGCCCTCCTCGACCTTTTTGATGAACAATTCTCCGAGATGCAAAATGATTCACTCATTAAAAACACAGAGGAAAAAAGCTAGAGCTGGCTACTTTTCAAGTTCGGTTTTCCGTCACTTCAGACTCACGATCTAAATGGTCTAAAATTAATTCTAGCTTAAAATGTGTAAAAATAGGAATTACCGAAAGTGGCTGCCTCCAACACGGCTATCACGCGATTCCAGTTGAAAACAACAATGGCCGCCAAAAAAGAATTTATATTCGTAACGGCGAGCTGCGATTGGAAGCTAAATGAAACAGGGGCTAAAAAACGAGGGTGGGGGCTTGGTCAGCACACAATTTCAAGAAAGCATGTGTGTGTCAAGGGAAGGCTGAGCCTGAGTGTGTGAGAATTTGGAGCACGCGCGAGGAGCAATTAGCCAAGCATGCATGTTTCAAATATTCACTAAAAATCGACTTTTCATCTTACAGTCAACTTTTTCTCAGATTTGTATACTAAACATTCTCAAGAGTCTTCATATGAACTTGTGATTGGATCAGAGCATCAGTTTTTGTCCGGCGGATGTGTAAAGCATTATTTTAGCGTTAGCGATAAATTCGATTTGCTTTATATCAATCATTTTTAGAGGTATGAAGTTGCCTTTGCACATGGTAAGATGTTGTAGTGTCTTCCACGTGACATACCAAGTTTGGTGTTGATATCTCAAAGATTTGCTGAGATTTGACCAAACGTCCTGTTTGGTTGCTTTGTTGCAGATTTTGAATGGCTCTACCGGACAAACGGTTTTGAAAATCAGAAATCCCTACGATAACTTTTTTGAGGCTCAGTCCGGAGATCATCTATGGCAATTTTGAAGAAAATTCTACGAAAAATGTAGGAGGAGTAGTGAAAAAACGCGTTTCCTTAATCTTTATTGTACAGAAAAATCCGATATGGCGGCCGTTATAGCTTCTAGAGGCTTTTTTGTTCCTCATGAGAAATAAGGCATATGTAATGAATTTCAGAATTTTGGGACTTATGGCCTGCAAAAGGCATCAATTTGAAAATTGACATATTGGGGCGTGGCCTGTAGCGCCACCTATTGTCTCACATGGCCCATGTTTGGTATGGTAGTTACTAATGGTCTGCAGTTTCAACATGCCAAATTTCACAACTTTTTACAGTACCCGTCTAGGGGCTGCCATTGACTCCCATGGGTAAAAAATAATAAATATAGCTGCAGGCAGCAATGGCAGGTTCCTCCTCAGCATTGCAAACCATTACAAAATTGACATGACACAGACATGTATTTCATACATGTACACAACATTTCAAGACAATTGGATCAATGGCTGATTTGAAGTCATTTTTTGAAATTCTTCACAAATTGTCACTGTAGAGAAATATCCATGCTGCCGACATTATGGGTTCTTGAGACTTATTTGTTCCCCATTGGCAATAAGGCATGCGTACCAACTTTTAGACATGTTGGACTGACAGGGTTAAAATGCCACCCTTTTGAAAGTGACAACTTTGAAGCGTGTTGTGTCAGGCCACCTGTGCTCTGGTCAGGCCCATCATGCAGAGATCCATTCTTTAAAAGCTTTGATTACAACAATAACTTTATGAAAGTGAGGATACACTTCACTAAAGGAAGTGTGTAGGTTATGTACTACTACTGCTTGCTCTGCCCACACACTTTCCCCATCCATGCGGTTTCCCTCTATCCCTGCGCAGGTCATGCCAAGGCATAAATGCGGCAGCCGTATGAGTATTAGAAGTAGCCCAAAAAACATACCATACACAGTCACACTGTTTTCAAAACTGAAACTGGTTACAAGACCATGGCTATTAGAACTCTACCTGAATTGAGCTCTCTCTAGAGTCTCAGTCAAACAACTGTCAAGAGTCATGTAGGGAACTGGACCAAGGTATCGCTAATGTCCAGCTGTTAGCAAGTGTACCTTGTGATGGTACAGCAGCTTAACAATACTTTGTCATGGTCAGACTCTCTGATCCCATTAAACTACACAACATGCACAATCAGAGTGACCAACAGTATTATCTTAAGTAAAAAACAATAACATTACACACATTTAAGTGAACGAACACAACAACTGAAATCCCTTGCACAGCTGTTGTAACCAAACTATTTTCCACAGCTATTTGCGTTTTTGGTGTGCACTGCATGCTGGGTACCCAAGGGCGCTGACGCTACAATATTTATTATCTAGCTGTCTTCCGGCTGTGTAATATGACGAGATGCTAGCGATGCAAACATGAAAGCTTGTCTCTGGGGGTCATGCATGTGATCTCACTACAAGCTTTTGATTACACGTGAGGACTGTTAGCAAAGTATTTCTATTCGTGTTTTGTTAGTGATTGAATGTTAATGTCAGCTAGCTAAAAACAATGTTAGTTAGCTTGGCTAAAATGGTTTTCATAGCAACAGATATCAACAAATCAGATCTATCTAACTTTATTCAGAAGGGGGGGGGGGTGGGAACATATAAACTAGAGGTGAAATGGTAGGCATTGTTCTGCCTTGAAGCTGCGTGCGCATCCTCATTGTTTGTAACCACCAACCCATCTATATGTAAAGATAACATCCAAGCTAGCAATTTCGCCAAATTTGACTGCAGATTTTTTACACCATATGTACTTCGTTATGGTTTTTGAGTCAAACAACTTGCTAAATTATTAAATGTCTGTTAAATGTCAAATCCAACTTTAAATGTATAAAAGAGAGAATTAAACCTAGAGGTTGAAAAGGCTACGTTTGTCTAAACTGACATGCACAAACTCAGAGCACTGAGTTTCAACATCCATGTACACATTTTGTCTCTATTTTTTACTCTACTCTTTAACGCATGACTATGTTTAACTTAATGTCAGCACCTCTCTGTCATCAATTGTCTCTGGAGTGGGGGATGGGGGCTTCTTATCCAAAAAATTACATCCCTGAACTTTTAAAACATATCAATGGCCTACTACAATTGTAAACATCCTTTGGCCTTTCCATGCTGGGAAGAAAACTACAGTTTTTCTTTGATTAAACGTTGACCTTGAATAAACGCTGCACCAAAAATGAACATTGTGTAATAAATGGCACCTTCGATTAAACGCCTCCCCACAAAAATCAGAAAACGGTTATTTAATTGGTTAAATTAAAACGCAGTATTTATTACACAAGTAATTTACAAGTGTAGCATACTATTATCCCATGAAACACTGGCAGGCACAAGTGTCTTTCTTGCTACAGATTTATTTGAAGCTTTTTCTCCAAATCCACCGTTAAAACTAAACTCACGCTGTAATGAGAAAATAAAGACCACATTAGCTTAATATGAACATGCAATGACATGCGCAGCATGTAAATAACATTCACCAAAGTCAAATACAGACACAAAACAACATACTTTGTTGGCTGCATGCTGTAGCCTACACAAGGGAATAGAGGTTTCCTTAGATTGCTAACAACCTCTATAACAACCTTAAACTTATCACTTAGAGTGAATGTGCATAAAGCTCCAGGACCTGACAACATCCCTGGCTGTGTTCTCAAGGCCTGTGCTCCTGAACTGGCAGAGGTGTTCACTGACATCTTTAACCTCTCCCTGTCGCAGTATGTCGTCCCCAATAGGTTCAAGGGGGCCACCATCATCCCAGTCTCTAAGAAACCATCAGTGAGCTGTCTCAATGATTACCGCCCTGTTGCCCTGTTGTGATGAAATGCTTTGAGACGTTAGTCAAAGACCACATTACATCCTTCCTGTCACCTGCATTAGACCCACTCCAGTTTGCATATAGGCCGAACAGGTCTACAGATGATGTTGTAGCTTTGGCCTTGAACACTGCTCTCTTTCACTTGGATCAGAACAACATATACGTGCGGATGCTCTTCATCGACTTCAGCTCCGTTTTCAACACCATAGTACCATCCAGGCTCATCATAAAACTACAGGACCGGAACATCAGTCCTTCCATGTGCAGCTGGACAGGATACAGGCAGTACGGCTAGGTAACATCACCCCACCAGTCTAACACTCAGCACTGGTGCCCCACAGAGTTGTGTGTTAAGCCCACTGTTGTACTCTCTGTTCACCTATGGTTGTGCAGCCACAAAAAGGTCCAACACTATCATTATGTTTGCTGATGACACCACCATTATCGGCTGCATCAAGAATGGTGATGAGTCTGCCTACAGAGCAGAGGTGGTAACAATGACATCCTGGTGTCAGCATAACAGCCTGTTGCTTAATGTAGCAAAAACCAAGGAGTCGATAGTGGACTACAGGCGGCTGCAGGGAGAACATACACCCATTCACATCGCGGGCACAGCTGTGGAGAGTCAAAAGTTTCAGATTTTTTGGTATCAACATCAGTGAGGATCTGAGCTGGACCACCATATTGGTGTGGTTACAAGGACAGCGAAACAGAGGCTCTTTTTTCAGCGGCGACTGTGGAAATTTGGCATGGACTGCACTATACTGACCAATTTTTACCGGTGCACCATTGAGAGCATACTGACTGGTGGCATTACAACATGGTTTGGCAACAGCACTGCCCAGGACAGGAAGACACTACAAAGAGTGGTCAAATCTGCACAGCGTATTACAAGGACTGCATTACCATCCATTCAGGACCTTTACAGCCAGCGGTGCAGGAGAAAGGCCAAGTGGATCATTTCTGACCCTAGTCATCCCTGCCACAGTCTTTTCTCCCTCCTGCCTTCTGGAAGGCGATACAAGAGTATAAGGTCCTGTACCAGCAGATACAGGGATAGTTTTCTCACACATGCCATCAGGATGCTGAACTGTCCTTGAAATATCTTTTTGCACTACAATTTTTCTTATTTTTTCTACCCTTTTTCTCCATTCTTTAGTATTTAATTTTTTTATTCTGCAAGTTGAACGGACATTGAGCACAAAGAATTTCATTACTTATAAATGCTGTTTATGAGTATATGATAATAAACTTGAACTTGAAACTTTTATCAGAGCTTTAAATTGTCTGTGCTTCGCTTGCTGTTAGGTTGTCGACTCTCTCACTCATGAGCGTCCCAAAAGGCCTTCAAAATAAAGTCACGTAATAATTCTGAATACAATTATATAATTCTAAATTAAGACATTGCTTGAAAAAAAATTATACATTATTATAATGCAATTGCGACAATTGCATTCAGGCCTATAGATAGTTATACATATTGTATACAATATGGCGAGGTAGCTGACTTAACCATTCCTGAATGTGCTTTTCATCAACACCAAGTTTGCGTGCTATAGATCTGTTGCTGGTGGTGAGTGCTTTCTGCACAGGTTTCTGTTTGAAAGCTAAAGTGTAAGAATGTTACGGCATGCTGCGTCAGATTTGTACACAAAGTAGAGACACGCGCGGCATACATTTTACACTGGGCTTTTGTTTGACTTCCTTGTCTATTCTGTGTTTGTCTATGGCTGCACTGCAGCTACAATTCACTGAATCTCTCTTACCAATTAAACGTTGCCCTTGAATGAACGCCACCCTCGAATAAATGCTGCACCACTAACTGCTCTATTAAAAGGGTTCACTATGAAGCAAACCATTCTAACAAAATAATAACAACATTTACAATGATTTCAACAAGAAGTCTGTCTGACTTGACAACTCTCTAAACAAGCAACTTTCCAAAGCAATCTCTGAAACAGCTGACCAGTGTGGTAATTTTATGTTGACAACTAAACCGCTGATTGGAAGTGCGCGGCTGATTGCCAATCACGAGATAGGGAGACTGATAGCCAACCGACAACAAACGCTGACTAGACCATACCTGCATGCAGCGAATAGAAAGAAAGAGGGGAGAAAAGAAAAAACACACAACCACAACTATACAGACTGAATTAGGACATTTTAAACATGGGTCCGTAACAAAGACGTTGTTAAAAATGCTCATTCACATTCATTTTTCTCAATTAATCTTATCACTTAAACACACTGGTTTAGCATTTTTTCCCACAAGGAAGTCTAACCTCAACAGTGGATCCTTGGTCCCTGGATCTCTTGCTGGAACATGGCATCTAAAAAACACATAGAAAAACCATCAAAAACTATGAAATGTAACATACCACACTACTGCTTAACAATTTCATAGTCTTACATTATCATAACTTCATACTCAACAGTTCTAGTATACAGACCTTTAAGAAAATATTGAAATGGTTAGGATTCTCAAAACACCAATCTCTGTACTTAAAAAAAATATTTAGAAATCCATTATTTACCTTTATTCAATTTACACTGTCTACATTCAAATTTAAGTCTGTAAAATGTAAACATAGAGAAACGGACTCGACTATAAATACAAATTAAGACCAATTGAGAACAATTTATCTTGCAAATGGTTTTTACTTTAAATTCATGTTTCACCAAAAGAATCATCACAGTTTAACACAAATAACCAAACCTTACTGTTAAAATACTGCCAAGCCACTGACTCACATTAGAAAATTAAAACAAATAAACATAGCCTAGAAGATGTACCTGTAGGTCAATTACATAATCAAGAGCATGGAGTAGGAATGGATGGATGACAAAATACCCCGCCGAGCCCAATCCATTAAATATTTCCTACCCATAAGTTAATTTCCTGAAATGCAATAATTCACCAACATTTTGACAATTTCATGCTCCAAACTTTGTGGGAACAGTTTGGAGATGGCCCTTTCCTGTTCTAACATGACTGTGCAACAGTGCACAAAGCAAGGCCCATAAACACATGGATGAGCGAGATTGGTGTGGACGAACTTGAGTGGCCTGCACACAGTCCTGACCTCAACCCAATACAACACCTTTGGGATGAATTAGAGCAGGGACTGCGAGCCAAACCTTCTTGTTCCACATCAATGTTGGACCTCACAAATGCACTTCTGGAAGAATGGTAAAACATTTCCATAAACCTCTTAAACCTTGTGGAAAGCCTTCCTAGACGAGTTGAAACTATTATAGCTACAAAGGGTGGTCCGACATCATATCCTATGGTTTAAGAATGAGATGTCACTCACGTTCATGAGCGTGTAAAGGCAACCGAGCGAATACTTTGGCAATTTAGTGTATAAAATTGATACAAATATAAAATGTTATCAAGAGGTAGGAAATCGTGCAGCATGGTACAAAATGCCGATTACAAACGTATTGTAGGTCTATAGGCTTTCAATGGAACTCCTAAACGATCAAACCATGAACCCAAACAAAGCTAGCAAGCAAAACAACCATGGTACCATTGCTACTTGCTTATGCTAGGTAGCTCTAACTGTGCAGCAAACTAGGCTACCTAGCTACAGTTTCAAAAAGAATAACTTACGATGTGAAGACCGTCAGAAAAACTTGGAACGAACAAACAAAATTACATCAACAATGACATGTAGCTAAAGATAGAATAACCCAACCGTAGGTACGTACAGTACATAAATTTGAAACGCCGTCCACAAAAGCAAAAACTAGCCTTAAGGGTTATAGCTTGCTCGGCATTTATCTGACCTCCTTGTCTATTTGTTTGTGTATGGCCGCACTGCAACTACAATTCACTGAATCTGTCTTACTAATTAAACGTTGCCTTCGAATAAACGCCGCACCACAAATGATCATTGTGTAATACACGCTGCAGTGTTTAATCGAAAGACACATTTGGAACTCACCGTACTAATTTAAATTACATCAACAATGACATGTAAAAATAGAACAACCCAACCGCATAGTTACGCACAGTATACAAATTTCAAACGCGTCTCACAGAAGCAAGTATAAAGTTAAAGATTTTACGACTTTCTAGCCTGTAATACTGTCTGTACAAAGAGATATCCTTAGCTCAGCTAGCCTAGATAGATTAGCTGCTATCCTGTTTACGACAGTATAAAAGTCTTCAAGTTATCATACGAATACAAACGCTAAAATACATGTTTTGTACTGCCATTGTAGGATCTTATTACTCACTGTCAAATGTAACAATGAAAATCTCTGAGGGCTGCAGGAGTTCTCCAACGATAAAATAAAATGGTCGTCTTCTTGTGCGTGTACCAAGCTCGCGCGTGTGTCAAGGGGCTCTGGCCCCTTGTGTGTGAGAGAATGTGGAGCACGCGCGCACAGGAGCAAAGGGAGAGAGGATTTGGGGAAACAGCCCTAGAAATTAGCCAAGCATGCATGTTTCAAATATTTACTAAAAATCGAGTTTTCATGTTACAGTCAACTTTTTCTCAGATTTGTGTACTCAACATTCTCAAGAGTCTTCATATGAACTAGTAATTGAATCAGAGTATCAGTTTTTGGCCGGCGGATGTGTAAAGCATTATTTTAGCATTAGCAATAAATTCAATTTGCTTTATATCAATCATTTTTAGAGGTATGAAGTTGCCTTTGCACATGGTAACATGTTGTAGTGTCTTCCATGTGACATACCAAGTTTGGTGTTGATATCTCAAAGATTTGCTGAGATTTGACCAAACGTCCTGTTTGGTTGCTTTGTTGCAGATTTTGATTGGCTCTACCGGACAAACGGTTTTGAAAATCAGAAATCCCTACGATAACTTTTGTGAGGCTCAGTCTGGATATCATCTATGGCAATTTTGAAGAAAATTCGACCAAAAATGTAGGAGGAGTAGGGAAAAAACGTGTTTCCTTAATCTTTATTGTACAGACAAATTCAATATGGCGGCCGTTATAGCTTCTTGAGGCTTTTTTATTCCTCATGAGAAATAAGGCATATGTAATGAATTTCAGAATTTTGGGACTTATGGCCTGCAAATGGCATCAATTTGAAAATTGACATATTGGGGCGTGGCCTGTAGCGCCACCTATTGTCTCACATGGCCCATGTTTGGTATGGTAGTTACTAATGGTCTGCAGTTTCAACATGCCAAATTTCACAACTTTTTACGGTACTGGTCTAGGGGCTTCCATTGACTCCCATGGGTAAAACATAATAATAATACCACCAAATATAGCTGCAGGCAGCAATGGCGGGTTCCTCCTCAGCATTGCAAACCATTACAAAATTGACATGACACAGACATGTATTTCATACATGTACACAACATTTCAATACAATTGGATCAATGGCTGATTTGAAGTCATTTTTTGAAATTCTTCACAAATTGTCACTGTAGAGAAATATCCATGCTGCCGACATTATGGGTTCTTGAGACTTCTTTGTTCCCCATTGGCAATAAGGCATGCGTACCAACTTTTAGACATTTTGGACTGACAGGGTTAAAATGCCACCCTTTTGAAAGTGACAACTTTGAAGCGTGTTCTGTCAGGCCACCTGTGCTCTGGTCAGGCCCATCATGCAGAGATCCATTCTTTAAAAGCTTTGATTACAACAATAACTTTATGAAAGTCAGAATACACTTTAGTAAAGGACGTGTGTAGTTTATGTACTACTACTGCTTGCTCTGCCCACACACTTTCCCCATCCATGCTGTTTCCCTCTTTGCCAGTGCGGGTGGTGCGGTGGCCGCATGAGGTTTAGGTGTAGTCCAAAAGTTGCCTCCCACAATCAAAACATATTAACCGCAACATTGTTTTCAAACTTTCTCAAAGATGGCTTGAAAACCACAGATATTGACTCTCTTCTTGAGTAGATCTCTTTCCAGAATCTCAGTCAATCCAGAATCAAGATTAGCCTCATAGGCAATTGGTCTGGTCTAGGGCACAGCCCACGTTCAGCTCCTTGCAAGTATAGCCTGTGATAGTAAAATGGCCGACTCTCTGTTCCCATTAAACTACACAGCATGCACACTCAAGGTGACCAACAAGATTATATTAACTAACAAACAATGGCCGGGTTTCCCAGATTCGTTAAGAAGCTCTTAACGCTAAGAGCTTCTTAAGAGCGTTCTAAGAACGCTCTAGAACGCTCTTAGAACGCTCCTAAGAAGCTCTTAGCGTTAAGAGCTTCTTAACGAATCTGGGAAACCCGGCCAATAACATTACAAACATCTAACTGAACGAACACAACAACTGAAATCCCTTGCGTAGCTGTTGTTTTTTTAACATGCCGCACTGCATGCTGGGTACCCAAGAGCGCTGACGCTGATTATCTAGCTGTGCTCCGACTGCGTGATATGACGAGATGCTAGTGGTGCGCTGAGGTCTCAGAGTCTCCTGCCTGAGTTCAAGTTCTGCCCGATTAGCAAGCTATTTTTTCTAATGTTTTGTTAGCAATTGAATGGTAATGCAAGCTAGCTAAAAACAATGTTAGTTAGCTTGGCTAAACTGGTTTTCAGAGCAACAGAAATCAACAAATCAGATCAGTCGAACTTTATTCAGAAATGGGGGGATGGCGGGAACATTAAAGGTGTAGGTACAGTAAAAGTGAAATGGAACGCGTCTTTCTGCCTTGAAGCTGCGTGCGCATCAACAAGACCCCATCTAAAGATAACATCCAAGCTAACTGCAGCTTTGTATACCATATGTACCGTGTTATGGTTGTTTGAGTTAAACAACTTGCTAAATGAATTAAATGTCTGTTAAATGTCAAATCCAACTATAAATGTATAAAAGAGAGTTCCAATCAAATCTGAATTTGTTTTAAACCTACGCTGGGTTGCACCAACAAGGATTAACTCTTAAACTAGGTTTAAACCAAGTTTGTCTTTTAATCCAGTTGCACCAAACTTTAAACCTAGTTTAACCTTAGTTTACAATTAATCCTGGGTAAATCTAACCCTTTGGCAATCTGTTTAATTTCCATTTAAATCTAGATTAAATTTAAATCTGTTGCACCAGTCATTTTAAACCTAGTCTAAACCTGGATTAGCAGTTATATTTAAACCACCCCTGGAGGAGGTTTATCTCAGTTTTATTGACAACATGGCTGCATATCTTCGCTGGATGGGGTTAGAGGAAAGTGTTCCTCGCAGGAAAATTAGAGATAGGTTAAACCCAATTGAATTCTATGACAACAGCGAGTTTTCACAGCGGTACAGATTTACAAAGGAGTCTGTCATATACCTGAATGGGAAGGTTGGACCAGCAATCAAGCATGGAAGTGAGAGGAATTTTGCTGTGCCACCGCTTCTCCAGCTCCTAGTAGCTTTGCGATTTTATGCTACAGGGTGTTTTCAGATGGTTGATGGGGATCTTTTCGGAGTTCATAAATCCACAGTCTGCAGAATTGTCAGCAGAGTGTCCAAGGCAATTGCAAGTTTAAAGGCTCAGTACATTCACTTTGAACCAAGGAGAGAGACAACAGCTGGATTTTATGGGAGAGCAGGTTTTCCAGGAGTAATTGGGGCTATCGACTGCACCCACATTCCCATTACCAACCCAGGTGGTGGGAATGGGGAACTGTTTCGGAATCGAAAGGGCTACTGCTCAATTAATGTCCAAGTTGTGTGTGATGACCAGGCCCAGATCACACACGTTGTTGCAAGATGGCCAGGATCCACACATGACAGACGAATCTTTGACAACGGTCAACTTTGTGCACTGCTGGAGAGGGGAGATCCGTGGACACCTAGTGGGGGACAATGGCTATGCATGTCGCCCATACCTGATGACTCCACTTTTGAACCCTCAGACCCAGGCAGAAAAAAACTACAACTACTCTCACATTCAAACAAGAGGGGTAATAGAGAGAGTGTTTGGGGTGTGGAGGGGGAGATTTCCATGTATACAGTTGGGACTCCGCACAAAATTGGACACTACCCTGACCATCATTGTTGCAGTAGCTGTTTTGTACAACTTTGGGAAGAGAGTAGGAGATGATCTACCCGAGGAGGATGAGCACCCACTTGAGGATGATCTGGAAGATGCTCAAGTGCAGAATGCTGCAAATAAATACATTACACAATTTCAGTTTCAGAATTCATTCAAAAATCTTTCTATTTCTTGTGACTGGCTTAGATCCAGTAGCCTCTGCTTCTGAAAAGTTAGGACCTCTTTCT
Source organism: Osmerus eperlanus (assembly GCF_963692335.1). Lineage (NCBI taxonomy): Eukaryota > Metazoa > Chordata > Actinopteri > Osmeriformes > Osmeridae > Osmerus > Osmerus eperlanus. The sequence continues at coordinate 11,106,582 of NC_085034.1, forward strand.
GTAGCAAGAGGACATCTTTTTTAATTTTTGCATTTTATATGTCGAGCATGCATCTTTCCTTCTCTAATGTGAGAAGCTCCTGGTGAGAGCTAAGCTTAGGGTGCTTAGCAGGGGGCTTCACAGGTGATGCTGCTGCTTCGATGTTTCCATGAGGCTCCACTTGCTCCAGTACGATGATAGTGTCAGCTAGACAAAACAAAAAAACATTAAAAACATTAGGAGGCTACCTACAACTATGCACAATGCACTTTACTCTTGAGGTCTCTGACGTCCAATGACATAGTGTAGGATGGCCAACTTTGCAGCGGTGATCAAAAACTTGGAGGCAGTGATTCAAGGAGTTAGAGTCAATCCCCGCAGGTTTTATTTAATAAAATGAAGAAAATGAAAACTCTGGAACCCTAATTTCCCCTACCTACACAACTTCCCAAATAACCAGACACTTTCAAAACATTTCCGCTAACTCAGGTCATTTCGGCATTTCACATACTTGCTCGCCAGAGGTGTGGTCGGCTGTTCCCCTTAGTCCCCACTGCCTCCACCTGCTCTGCGCTGCACTTTTATCTGCGCAGCCTCAACCATTCTGACCATTATCCCCCTCCTAAATCAATTAATCTTACTATACTACCTACTCCACCTAACTAAAAAGAAATACATTCCCTAAAATACTACCGACAGGTAAATACACACACCATCCTGCTACACAATGTCTAGCCCGCTAAATAGCTCCCCAGCGCTCACCTTATACAAACACCCCTGTCCTTCCACCAACAAAGTCTTACGTTCCGTGCGCTCACGTCTTAAAAAGATCCTTCCGACTTTCCGTCGGGTCTTTCCTCTGTCCGGACACAGGATATCCCTGTGCCACTGCCCAGCCCCGCACAACGTTCGCCATGCGGTGCATGAACGGCTTCCCCGCGACGGCACGTTGCTTGCTAGCGGTAACGGGCAGCCGCACCGTTACACATCCCCCCTCCTCTACAGACGATGGCTGTCGTCTCAGGGAAGAGCCACGCCCCTCCCCGTAGGGCACCATCCTCACACCCCCTCCCCCTCATCCTCCGGGATGCGGGAGAGGAAATCTGCAACCCTGTTTGAAGCACCCGGCCGGTACATCACTGTGAAGCTGTATGGCTGGAGAGACAGGTACCACCTGGTGATACGGGAGTTGGTGTCCCGCATCTTCTCCAACCACTGTAGCGCCCTGTGGTCGGTCTCCAGCTGGAACGATCTCCCCAGGAGGTAGTACCGCAGAGAGTCAAGCGCCCACTTGATCGCCAGGCACTCTAGCTCCACCACAGAGTACCTCCTTTCTCTCTGTAGCAGCTTCCGGCTGATGAATGCAACCGGCCTCCGGGACCCGTCCACCTCCTGGAGCAGGACTGCCCCGAGCTCCACCCCAGAGGCGTCCGTCTGGACGATAAAGGGCCTGTTGAAGTCCGGGCTCAACAGGACTGAGTCGCTGCAGACTGGCCCCTTCAAATCCTGGAAGGCCGATTCGCACTTGTCGTGGAAATTTTGGAATACAGTTATAATGTGTGTGTTTCATATATGAGGAACGGAAGTCTAAAGTTGATTAAGAAGAGTCAACTCCATTTGGTAGAGATGCCATTTGCAGTTTATGACACCTGGGGGGAAGAGACAGCTGGTCTGGAGACAATGTGGATTCAACTGTATTGTTATTGTGATCTGCTGCTCTGACCCTTCCTGTTGCATTGGGTGGGGTTAATCAAATACTTGTTTGAAGTGCCCACACAAAGGACAGTTGACCATTTGACTGGTGAACTCCTGTGGTTTTACTATCTACTGGTTTGGGAGAGAGGCCACATTTAAGGACTGTGGGACAAATGGTACAGAGATGTATTCTTTCAAACTGTCACTGAGCAGTGCTGACCAATCAACAGAGTTCAGAGGAATCATTTGATCTAAAGTTTATATAAGGCAGGGTTTTAGGGTTGTTCTGTATCACTCTGGCGAACGACCTGTGGCTAGCACCTCCTTCGTTATGACTGATCAGCAAAGCTTTGTTTAATATTACGTAATTGTATAGTCCAAATAAATTGTATTAAAATCACATCTCTTGACTGTTCGGATCTACACAGTGCCGCTTGAATTTCCACCATTACACTTGGTGGCCGAGTACGGGGATCCTCATTGGTCTACGGCGTTCAGCAGGCGGCTCCCCTCGGCGAATTGATCTTCCGGCAAAAAGCCGCCTTTCCTTCCGCCATGCGTGAGACAGCAGGGCCAGGGGGGGCGCCCGTTGGACGTTTTGTGGCTGACGCGGGATCTTCAAAAGAACCGGTGAGATATTCTTTTGGTTACTGTGTGATATTGAATTGTCTAAATGTGTGTTTTTTTTTAGGCTATTGTCAATAATTCGGTTAAGTAAGTAATTGGGCAGAGGTAAAACTGTCCTGTACGTGTAAAGTCGTACGAATTAATAAGGTAAGGTTGTTGAACCTATCTTTTACGTGAAAGTCGTAAAAAATGTCTGCAGAAGTGTGTCGACGGACACACATAGAGTTAGTGTTGTTGACGAACAAACACATAGAGGGAGATAAATTCACATGTTATATCGTGTTATGTGTCTTTTTGAGACCCTAAGGATTAGAATATGTTGGGTTAGTGATAGTTTGAGAAATTGTATTGGCATTGGTGCAGTTCTTATTTATTAACGGCCTAAACGTGATTCTAAGTCCCGAGAGAAAAGTATACTTGTGAGGAAATCAGCTGTGTGAGTGAGTGTTTACAAAGGGTTTGAGTCCCTGAAGGTGGAGAACAAAAAAGAAAAGGATGTATCCTGAGGGATTTTCAAAACAAAGGTTTGAGTTTTTTACACACGTGTTCATTTTTGTTTTATATGTTTTTTGAGGTTAAAAGAAGTATGAGTAACTAATGGTGTCTACTATTCAAGCTATATACAAATTACAAAAATCAAAATTTTAATTAATTTTCGGTTTGAATATTTGTAATTTATGATTGTGCAGTTATTTTCATTGAAAGTTGTGAAGTCGGAATTTAATTGTTTTTAGAAAAGAAAAGGGGTAATTGTGTCTTTATTTTCCTTAGTTGGTTATCGTTTATGGATTGTAATTCTAAAAAATGAATGGTCTGGAGGCAGAATTGACCTGTCCAAACATCGATTACATGAAACAAAAGTATGGTAACGATAGTTTATTGCAAATGCAAATATGGATTGATAAATGTGGATTTTCGATTGTGGGGTCGTTTTGTTTTAAGGACCTTATTGTATTGCGAAATAGGTTTGTGGGGAGAAATAGATACACGATTTTTTTTGAAGTGGAGAAAAGAATAGATTTTAGCCTGATTGGAGAGCTTTTTCTGATTGGATGGAGATAGGTAGAGGGATAAAGAAATATTAGGACAGAATAGTGTGGGGAATTTTTCATCTATTTCCCCACAGATTCACGATTGAGATTTTCTGGCTGTTCCGCAAACAAATTTCACCTCATCCGCAGCCAGGGGTGTTGCGGCAGGATGCGCAGGCGCATGAGGTTTTGCGGGAATGCGAGAACAGAATATGAACATGAGGTCAGACATTTGCCATTTCTCTATGACTCCGATGTCTTCTGACAGACGGTTATATCTAGGAAAAGTCAAGAAAGCAGGATCCTGGAATTTGTTTATAGATTTGCTTTGGATTCCCGCAAAGATTGAGGCTTGTGCTTTGACTTGCGATTGCATATACTGTGTTTCAAAGAAGGAGAGGTTAAAGTCCTCTCCGGAACAAAGGGTTTGAGTCCCTGTTGTGTTTGGAATAAGTGGTGTTGTGGGCTATGGTCAAAGCTGATGCAGAGCGTGTTGACATGCTGTTGAAAAACATGTAGGCCAACACGAATTGCTAGGTATGGTCAATCCAAAATGCGTGCTTTAATTGTGGGAATTTAGGCAAAATGTACGTGAATGTCCGGAGACGTGTCATCACTGTTGAAAGTTTTCTAGAAATTGTGAGCGAACTCTCAAATCAGAGGGGTTCGTGACCGGAAGTTGAGTTCCGAACTGGTGACGTACAATGTTTATCGGTTATGACACTGTTGGTAGAGGAGAGACGATTGACTTGTTATATTGTTTTACAACTCTGTTAACCGTTATATATTTGATGTTAGACTTTACATCGGTCTGATTACCGCCAGAAGGCATTTGTTTTTTGAAGACGGAGACATTCTGTTTTGAAAATGCTAATGTTAATTCTTTGACTGAATTCTCCACTTGAAAAGAGGCGCATGCGCTTGAGCCTAGCGGAAGTTGATTCTTTCAGTGAAGCTCATTCTGCGTGCAGTGGCCCACACATGAGTGCAAAAAAAAAAAAAAGAAAAAAAAAGGAATATTTTTGTTTATGTCTGGAAATGTTCGATGGTTTAATTTTAAATTTTGTGGGAGTTCACAGATGTTACTGTTGTTTAAAGAAATATATAAAGGGTTATGAAGAAGTGATTAGAAAGATTGAGCCAGTCCGAGGGACTGAAGTGTATACAAGGGGAACTAGTTAGAGAGACTGAATTGCGATTGTTGTTAAGGGCAAAGGTACTACATATGTGTGTTTATTGCTGCTGAGATGATTTGTTGAAATGTGTTGGGTTTGGTGGTATTCATATTTACCTATTTAAATGGACTTGAAGTTGAAGCTTTGTCCAACCAGAATGCTAATACATTGGTAAACTGTCATTCTCTGACGAGTGATATTAGGTGCATATGTAGATTTCGGAACCTAATTTTTATGTGGAAATTGAAATAGTACTAATGGTTGATAGACTTGTAAAGAAAATCCAGGCTGTGACTGTTGGTTAATGGCTAATGGTGAAAACGTGGAGGAAGTGCATTTTGTTCTGTCCTGAGACAAAGGAGAGTCCAGGAAGTTGAATTTGCAACTATGGCAACGACATTGGCTAACAAACTAACAGACCGACAGGCGGGTACAGGCTAGTAAAGGAATTGCAGCTTGATATTTGAGATCCAGGATTATGGAAGCAAATCGTTACCAAAATTCAAATGCAAATGCATTTCCAGAAATGCATTTGCATTTTAAGAATGTGGCTGCATTATTTGACTCATAAATGAAATTAGTAATCAATCATCCTATTTGCATTTTAATTTTCTTCTTCAAGAGTGCTCAATCTTTCACTTAATTAAAATGAAAAAGAAATAGACATTTGAGATTTAATTTTCAAAACATGCCCCAGCAAATAGATACCAAAATTCAATTTGAAATGTAAAATTTGAAAATTAAAATGCATTTCCAGAAATACATTAACATTTTAAGAATGTGGCTGCAAAATCCTGACCACAATTCAAATTCAAATGCATTTCCAGAAATGCATTTTCATTTTCAAGAACGTGGCTGCAAAATCGTGACCACAATTCAAATTCAAATGCATTTCCAGAAATGCATTTTCATTTTAAGAACGTGGCTGTAAAATCGTGACCACAATTCAAATTCAAATGCATTTGCAGAAATGCAAAATGAACGAAAAAGCATTCTGAGCGGCGCAGCAGAGTGACGTCAGTAGCCGCTCTTCTTCAGCTCCCTGCTGACCGAGCTACCCATCTTGTTCGGTAGGGAGCGGTGTGCACGTCTGCATTGCAATTACATTGCAAATGTGCCGGGAAATTGATTGAATTGCCGGGTCTTTAGAGGACGCATCACAGACTGAGCAACTTGATGTCAAACAATGACTAAAACAGTGGCAGAGCTACTATTAATGTGTAAATCTGTGACGGCAGAGTATGCAGCCAAGCTCTCTATGACTTGTTCTACTCGGTCACGGGCATCAGACTCAGATATATTATTAGATTCTACCTGTTCAGCTAATTCTAACAGTGTTTGCACAATTTGAGGGAGCGCCATGGTCTGTGATGCGTCCTCTAAAGCAGCGGTCCCCAACCTTTTTTGCGCCACGGACCGCTTTCATGTAAGACATATTTTCACGGACCGGCAGAACGGACTGGGAGGAAAGATAGGCCCTGGACAGCTGCGCTGCTAATGCATGTACATTCTGGGTTTGATCCTAGTTAGTGACTTCAACAGCTAATGCGAGCGCGGAGTGCGCGAGAAAAATAGTTTAGCCGATTTGAGCGAAAAATAGTTTTTGGAGTTTTTGGAAACAGCCGTTTTTTCAATTGACCCATCTTTAAGTTTCTTAGCCTGGTTTTCCATCGTTATATTGTTACTATCTAGCTTTCGATGTGTCAGTCCCACTGTTGTGTGTGACTATAAGCTACGACAGTGACACCCGAAGTGCGTTCCTTATATCCAGTTCAGGCCTATTCCATAATTTTGTTTGATTGCTGTCACGGCAGAAAATCCCGCTTGATGTTGGAAATGGAAGCAGGGTTTTCAGTGCTTTAGTGGCGATCTCAGGATAGCCTTCATCCAAAACACCGATAGAGTTGTTGTCTCAAACAGGCTTCATTGAGTGGTAACTATCACTTGTCATGTGTCAAGAGGAAGAGACGCGCATGATACCGTTCAATAAAGCCCACAAACTTGCTAAAAAATGAGTAAACACACGTCTTTGCAGAGCTTTTTTGCTCAGGGGAAAAGGCCCGCGGAGAAGGAGAGAATCAGGTCATTTTTCAGAATAAAACGTCTTTAAGACTGTGATAATCAATTAAAAGGAAATAATGTTATTAATTCTTTTTTGTGCGGCCCGGTACGAAATGACCCAAGAAAATGCATTTCTGGAAATGCATTTGAATTTGAATTGTGGTTAGGATTTTGCAGCCACATTCTTAAAATGAAAATGCATTTCTGGAAATGAATTTTAATTTTCAAGAACGTGGCTGCAAAATCGTGACCACAATTCAAATTCAAATGCATTTCCAGAAATGCATTTTCATTTTCAAGAACGTGGCTGCAAAATCGTTTACATTTCAAATTGAATTTTGGTATCTATTTGCTGGGGCATGTTTTGAAAATTAAATCTCAAATGTCTATTTCTTTTTCATTTTAATTAAGTGAAAGATTGAGCACTCTTGAAGAAGAAAATTAAAATGCAAATAGGATGATTGATTACTAATTTCATTTATGAGTCAAATAATGCAGCCACATTCTTAAAATGCAAATGCGTTTCTGGAAATGCATTTGCATTTGAATTTTGGTAACGATTTAATTCCATACAGGATGAGTAACCGCATGATGCATGCGCAGATGGAAATTGAGAAATTGACTAAGACGAAAATTTAGAGAAATAGATAAATTTGGAGCGAATTTTACATATTAATTTGGTTATTTTTGAAATATGTTGGGTGATGAGTATTTTGAGACATTTGCTCACAAGGTTTTTGTTTGTTTGAGGACATTTTAAATGAGTTTCAGAAATTCCGAGGAAAGGTGGGGGCTACAAAAAAAAAAGTTCCGTTACGTTGAGTTTTACAAAGGTGATCCCAGAGGGTATAATTCTGCATAATTATGTGAGTATTAATGGTGAAAGATGTGTCCGTTTAGATGAATTCGAAGTTTGGTGGTTTACAAATGTATGATTTAACATTTGTTCTAAATTCCTAGCAAAATAGGGAGGTAGAAGCCTTTCAGACCAGAACTTGTATTTACGAGCGGAAAATCTGTGGTGTGTGATGGTATTCATAAAAATGCAGAAATTTGACCCTGGTTCATAAATTAGTTCTAATTGGATTGGAAAAGTTATACTTTAGCAAAATTAAGTGAATAGATGGTAAACGCCAACCGTCTGTGTTGTTTAAAAGAAAAAAAGAGAAAAAAGGTTGAGAGTTTTTTTTTGTTTTGTTCCAGAGGGCGCTGTTTGTTTGATTCGAGTTTTGAAATGCGCGATGGGTTTATTTGAGTTGATTCACTAACAAAGAGTAATTGAGATAGCTGGTAAATATAGGAATATTCAATGGTGTATACATTACATGCTTTGATAAAACTTTTGAGGAGTTAAAGAATAAGGTTTTGTTTTACGGGTTTATGTTAAATTGTGAATTTAAAGGTTTAAAAAGAAAAAGGGAGAGTTTATATTTTCTTTTGTCTTAAGGGCATGGTACAATGTTTTGGGATAAACAGTTAGGCTGTGATGAGGTTGTTTTATTATGGTATTGGTTCATAAAGAGGGTTATGATAATTTGGTTTTGAAATAATTTGGGAAGACCCATTAAGTCTGATAAATTGTGGTATGATGGTTTGTGCGAAGTAGCTTGTTCTGGACTGCAGCCAAAGCAAGTTATGAAGTTCTACCTATCTAACCTATATAGAAATATAGATGGGGTATAAGTTTGGTTAATGGTTACATTAAGAACATTTTATGGTCTATGTTTTATTTTGGAATCATACAGATTAAATTCTGGTTTAGGGTAGTGATGCTGGTTTTCTACATGTCTTGGAAGAAGAGAGAGTTGATTTGGTGAATTTAAATACAAAAAAAATTAAAAGGGAATCTGAAATATAAAGGTATTCATTTGAACTGTTCCTAAAGGTTTTTTTTTTGAAGAAAAGATAATAAGAGACTAAAAGTTGAGGTTATTCGTAATTTGGTTGTTTTCTAAAATAGTTTTATTTTATACAAATTGGTTTAAAAGTTGGTTGCTTCAGTGTAAGCTTGTTAATTCATAAAAGGGAAAAGAGTTAAAATATTTACTGATAGTTAAATACATCATTGGTGTTACATATGATTTGGGGAAAGGTATGGAAACAGGAAGTTTCTTATTTTCACTTATAGAACAACTTGCTGTATGCAAATGTGGAATTCACTCTAACAATTATGATTATTCCACAGGGAAAATGCTAGTGCTGATACTAGCTGGAGCAGTTTCTAGATTGCCTGAATGCATTGATGAACTAACTAGAATATGTTTTTGATGTTGATATGTTTACAGGAAGTGATGAGATGATGTTGCTATGTCCGGATGAGCCTAACTTGACAAATTTGGGCTTACAGGACTCTTTTGAGGAAAATTGTTGTGTGACCTTGATACAACATTTGTTACAGGTTCTTTAAGGGAAGCGCAGGCTTCTTAGAGAGGAAGAGATGACGTTTAGGAATTTATGACTGACTGATGACTGACTGATCCAAACAGAGAGTGACTATGGGGGTTTTATGGTTTTATGAATTTAGTTTCAGTAGTTTGGATTTGTGATAGGATTGTGTGGGTTTGATATATTATTGCTGAGTTGAAAATATTGGACTGTATTTAACCCAGAGTGAGAATTTTGTTTTGTTTGAGTATATTTGATAAGAATTACAGAATACAGCGGACAGATGGAGAAAGGAATGGTGGAACGGAGATTCGAACTTGGACTAATCCACAAGAAAATGCGTTTTGGAAAAAGGAAGGATATGAGAATAAAAATGGAGGTTGTATGGTCTGCATAAAACATTTATCTTGAGATTTTGCTAAGTTAAATTCCTTTTCTCATAATACTTATCCCACATATGAAGTATTAACAAAATGACTATGCATCCATTACAAATCCTCTTGTATGCTAAAATAATGCATTCTTCTTGATATCACACAAACTGTAGAGGCATGATCTTTCCATGTGTTAAGGAAGTTATTTTGGTGTTGATAGGATTCAACATTGTGTTAATCACTTCAGTTGAATGAGAGAACAGAACTTTGAAGACTAAGTCAGACGACAAGAAGCCAGTTACCTTTAACTGACCTCTGTGAGAATGTGCTTGTTTATCACTGTGCAACCTTTTTTGGAGTCTACTTTGTGTGAGATTCACAGGCAGGTGAAGGAGGCTATTCCTATGACTGGACCGCTGCATGATTTGATACCAGATGACTGGATCGTGGTGAAGGACCTGAAACGCCAGGTAAAACCCAAGGTGGACGGGGCCATACCAGATTCTCCTGACGACTAATCCGGTGGTTAAGATCGGAGGGAAGAGCAACGTGGATACACGCTAACCATTGCAAGCGTGCACCTTGTCTGGAGACGGAAGCAGAGGATACGCGTTCTGCATAGTACCAAGGAAATTTCCGAGCTGTACGCGAAGTGCAGTGTCATTGAAAGTTGCCCTGAGCAATTTGATCGTCGTTTGAAATTGGTTGACTCGACTCGACTACACTGACTGAAAGAAGTTTGTCTACAAGCCAACTGAAGATGGCATCCGTTCCGACAACCTGGACTTTGTGGTGTACGGGTGTAATGGGTTTTGTCTTGAGACTAGCATTTCTTATGTTAATGTTTGAATTTAATTTTTCTTGATTAATTGTTTGGGTTTATGCTATTGTAAAACTAAAACAAAAAGAGTGGAATTGTCGTGGAAATTTTGGAATACAGTTATAATGTGTGTGTTTCATATATGAGGAACGGAAGTCTAAAGTTGATTAAGAAGAGTCAACTCCATTTGGTAGAGATGCCATTTGCAGTTTATGACACCTGGGGGGAAGAGACAGCTGGTCTGGAGACAATGTGGATTCAACTGTATTGTTATTGTGATCTGCTGCTCTGACCCTTCCTGTTGCATTGGGTGGGGTTAATCAAATACTTGTTTGAAGTGCCCACACAAAGGACAGTTGACCATTTGACTGGTGAACTCCTGTGGTTTTACTATCTACTGGTTTGGGAGAGAGGCCACATTTAAGGACTGTGGGACAAATGGTACAGAGATGTATTCTTTCAAACTGTCACTGAGCAGTGCTGACCAATCAACAGAGTTCAGAGGAATCATTTGATCTAAAGTTTATATAAGGCAGGGTTTTAGGGTTGTTCTGTATCACTCTGGCGAACGACCTGTGGCTAGCACCTCCTTCGTTATGACTGATCAGCAAAGCTTTGTTTAATATTACGTAATTGTATAGTCCAAATAAATTGTATTAAAACCACATCTCTTGACTGTTCGGGTCTACACAGTGCCGCTTGAATTTCCACCATTACACACTGCTCCGTCCACACCACTCTGGTTGGCAACGCAGCCCTGGTGAGATCCGAAAGGGGAGAGGACCTCTCGGCGAAGTTAGGGATAAACCTTCTATACCACCCCATTAACCCCAGGAACGATCTCACCTTCTTCTTTGTTGTTGGAGGTGTGCAGCTGCGAATGGCTTCCACCTTCCCCACCTGTGGCCGGATGACGCCATTGCCGATCACGTAGCCCAGGTAACTGACTTCTTTCTTTGCCAGCGAACACTTCTTCGGGTTGATGGTCAAGCCTGCTTCCCGGATGCGTTTGAGGACCTGCGTGAGGTGATACATGTGATCCTGCCAATTATCGCTATAGATTACCACATCATCTAGGTACGCCGCGGCAAACTTGTGGACGCCCGCCAGAACACCATCCATTAGCCTCTGGAAAGTTGCTGGCGCCCCCTGCAGGCCAAACGGCATTACCCAGAAGTCGTACAGGCCGAAAGGGGTCCGGAAAGCCGTCACCTCTTTTGCGTGCTCCCTCAGGGGCACTTGCCAATAGCCCCGGGAAAGGTCGATTGTGGAGATGTACTTTGCTTCCCCCAACCGTTCCACCAGATCGTCAATCCGGGGCATCGGGTAAGGGTCCACCTTGCTGAGGGCATTGACATGCCGGAAGTCTATGCAGAATCTGATGGTGCCGTCACGCTTCGGCACCAGTACCACTGGGCAGTCACTAGAGGAGGGCTCCACAACTCCAAGTGACAGCATGACATCCAGCTCTTCCCTCAGGCCAGCCACCAATCTCTCTGGCACCCGGTAGCTCTTCCGCTGGGGGGATGTGTCTGGCCGCAGGATGATGTCGTGCTCCACTGCCGTTGCCCGCCTAGGCTTTTCCTGGAACACATTGGGATCTAACAGCTCCTTCACCTGGTGCTGCTTACCTTCCTCCAGGTGGGAAAGGTCCACGGTCTGTGAGGTGGTCCCAACAGGGAAGAACTGCTCCTCCGGCTCTTCTACTTCAATCACCGCTCGGACAAACAACTGCGTCTCCATTTGTTCTCTGGAATGGAATTCTTTCAACAAGTTAATGTGAAAAGTCTGTTTCTTCTTACCCTGCTGTGGCATAGAGACCTCATAGGTGACGTCTCCCACTTTCTTGGTGATCTCATAGGGGCCGTGCCACTTGGCAAGGAGTTTGCGGTCATCAGTGGGCAGTAACAGCAGCACCCTTTGGCCTGGCACAAAAGTTCTTTCCCTGGCTTTTCTGTCATACCATGTTTTCTGCTTTTTCTGCGCCATCTCCATGTTCTGATGCGCCACAGCGGACATTTCTTCCAGCCTGTTCCTCATCTGGATGACGTACAGTGCCACATTCTGCTTCTCGTCTTTGGGCCCCTCCCAGAGCTCCTTCAGTAGGTCCAATGGACCTCTCACTTTCCGACCATAAAGAAGCTCAAAGGGCGAGAAGCCAGTCGAGGCCTGTGGAACTTCCCTGTATGCAAACAGGAGGTACGGCAGCCACTCATCCCAATCCTTTCCCGTCTGTGAGACAAAGCGGCGGAGCATGGTTTTGAGGGTACGGTTAAACCGTTCCACTAGCCCGTCTGTTTGGGGGTGATATGGCGTGGTCTTAATGCCTTTAATGCCTAAGAGACTGTACACTTGTCTCAGAAGTAGGGACAGAAAATTAGTGCCCTGATCTGTCACTATCTCTCTCGGCACCCCCACCCGTGAGAATAGCTGTATCAAGCAATTGGCTACCTGCCTTGCCTTGATGTTCCTAAGGGGAAATGCTTCAGGGTATCTTGTGGCATAGTCGCACACTACTAAGATGTATTGATACCCCCCCTTACTTCTTTCTAATGGGCCGACTATATCCATCCCAATACGTGCAAAGGGTGTATCGATGATCGGAAGAGGATGAAGATGTGCCCGTGGGGCTGCTCTGCCTGATGTTAACTGACACTCAGAACATGTACGGACAAACTCTGCTACATCCGTGTACATATTGGGCCAACTAAACCGGCTACCAACTCTGGCAAGGGTTTTGTGTCTCCCTAGATGTCCTGACCATGGGATAGAATGGGCTAGTGTCATAACTTTCTGCCTCATGGGGCCTGGCACCACCAAGGTCTCAATCCCTCCTTTCACTTGATACAGCATCTGATTCTTCAGTATGTATCCCTCTTTCTCCAAGAGACTACCCGTGCCCGGTGTCTCTTTGTCGCCCCCTGTCACTTTCTGAAACCATAGCTCCAGGGTCTTGTCTTGTACCTGCAGTTCCCCAATGTTTGTGGGTATATCAATGTCCAATGTAATCTCCGGCCGTGGCCACTCTTGCTCCTTCTGACCAACTGTCCCTTTTAACTTCTGTCTGCGTTTCTCCTGCCTTGACAAATGCCTCCTTCCCGGCCTACTCTCCACATCTAGCACCAATTCAGCCTCAGCAAAAGGAAGTGCCCTCCTCTCACTAGCAGCTTGGGCCCTAGTGACTGCATTACAGTGCTTAACCTGGGGAACTAAGTCACATAAAATTGGGAGATCATGACCTAACACCACCTTATACAGCAGCTGCGGTGCTACCGCCACCGACATGAAAAAAGTTTGGCCACTAACGGTAAGAAAAATCTCAGCAGTTGGGTAGCTCTTCACATCACCATGGACACAACATACTTTTACTGAGGGCTGACCACTACCCAATTCCTCAGGAACTAGACTCTCGTGCACCAGTGTTTGTGAACTGCCGGTATCAACTAGAGCTTTTGCTGACTCTCCATTGACCAGCACCTGAACTGTGTGACCTGTGATGTTAGGTATATGTGGTGTATGTGGCCTAGGTGTATAGCAGACACTGGTGTCCTGCGTTTTCCTTGCCTGACAGTTTGGCTTAGTGTGACCCCATTTCCCACAGAAGTAACACTGAACGTCCTGTCTGGTGTTATCTGGCCATCTAGTACTTGTAGGACTACCATAGCCTTGACCATGACTCTCCCAACCCCCACTAGATTTACTTATAGCTGCGCCCCGCTGGCTGGTGTTTGGACCCATGGTGCCTAGTCGGGCAGACTGGAACACTCCAGCCCATCTAGCTGCCTCCTCTGCAGTTCTGGGATCGTGCTCCCGGATCCAGATAGCCATTTCTGTGCCCAGCATATCCATATATTGTTCCAGAATGATAATTTCTGTAATTTCCTGTACAGAGTGCTTCTCTGGCCTAACCCACTTTATAAAGAGGTCTTTCAAGCGCACATACAGTTCTTTGGGCGTCTCATCCGGCCATATCTCTGTCGTGCGGAACCTCAGACGGTAGGTCTCCGGGCTTATGTTAAATTTCTTTAGGATGGCCTCCTTCACCAACGCATAGTCCCCTGTTTCCGCCATCTCCATAGAAACAAATGCACTGCGGGCCTTCCCAGTCAGCAGTGGTATCAGCCGTATGGCCCATGTTGACTCTGGCCATCTGCACGTCACTGCCACCCTCTCAAATGTGGCCAGAAAAGGTTCAATGTCGTCGTCCTTGGACAGTGGGTGAAGCTTAGGTTCCTTAACGAATTCTCTGGGTTCTTCCGTTGTTGCAGGCGACTGGAGTGTCCTGGGCCTTGGCCCCTCGTTGCCCTGACGGATGTCTCCCACCTGGCCCTGAAGTTGTTGAAATTGGTGATTAATTGTCTTCCATCGCTGGTCCTGGGACTGCACCACGTTCTCCCATCTTTGATCTCGTTGCTCTTGCACCTGTAGTAATGTCCTCATAAGCCCGGCCAGTTCTGCCACTGCCCCTTCTGCTGACTTTGTAGATGTTGAGGCCTCATCTCCATCTGCTGGCTTTGAGATGGTGTCCCCCTCCTCCCCTGACTGGGGATAGGCCTCGGCCCCCTTGGCTGGTTTGGGTTTAGGCGGCATCTTGAACACTGCCCCCTGTTAAGGCGCTCCAGTTTCTTCTGACACCAATTGTAGGATGGCCAACTTTGCAGCGGTGATCAAAAACTTGGAGGCAGTGATTCAAGGAGTTAGAGTCAATCCCTGCAGGTTTTATTTAATAAAATGAAAAAAATGAAAACTCTGGAACCCTAATTTCCCCTACCTACACAACTTCCCAAATAACCAGACACTTTCAAAACATTTCCGCTAACTCAGGTCATTTCGGCATTTCACATACTTGCTCGCCAGAGGTGTGGTCGGCTGTTCCCCTTAGTCCCCACTGCCTCCACCTGCTCTGCGCTGCACTTTTATCTGCGCAGCCTCAACCATTCTGACCATTATCCCCCTCCTAAATCAATTAATCTTACTATACTACCTACTCCACCTAACTAAAAATAAATACATTCCCTAAAATACTACCGACAGGTAAATATACACACCATCCTGCTACACAATGTCTAGCCCGCTAAATAGCTCCCCAGCGCTCACCTTATACAAACACCCCTGTCCTTCCACCAACAAAGTCTTACGTTCCGTGCGCTCACGTCTTAAAAAGATCCTTCCGACTTTCCGTCGGGTCTTTCCTCTGTCCGGACACAGGATATCCCCGTGCCACTGCCCAGCCCCGCACAACGTTCGCCATGCGGTGCATGAACGGCTTCCCCGCGACGGCGCGTTGCTTGCTAGCGGTAACGGGCAGCCGCACCGTTAGGAAATAATTAATTTAATAAATTACCATAGGCTACTAAAGAGAACATGGAACTGTTATTTCTGTAGTATGATGTGCTATTCAATTAGAAAATTATTAACATCTGAGGTGTATGTACAGTAATACATAGGCTCTAACAAATGCTTTGTAGGCAAAATTATAGCCTATTTTCGTCATTTTTGTCACGTTATTGCTGCAACCAACGGCGTTGGAGTTCGTAGTTACTTGCAGCTTCTGTGGCTGTACTGTCATCTAATGCGCCGTCATCGTCGTAGGGGTTGGGGAGGGGGGAAATCTGCTGCGGGATCATATCAATGATCTTCTTTGACAGAGGATCCGTAGCATTGATTGGTGGTCCTCCGCCGGTTTGAAATTGGCTACGCCTCTCTTCCGCCGCATCTTTTTTGGCTTTAGTCTTGAGGTTTTTCCAGCAGGCTTTAAGTTGCGCCCTGTCCCTCATCTCTTTAATACCGGTAGAGCCATTGAAGCACTCAGCTAACCGGACCCAGTTCCGCTCCTTCTTTTCTAGAGTACTGCTGTCAGTCCTCTTGTCCTAAATTATTACCCCAAACTCCTCCATCAATTCAGTCAGCAACATCTTTTCAAATGTTGAAAAGTTTGACCCTCTTTGACGTGCCATAGCTAGCTAGCTGGTTATTTGTAACGTAGTTTATTATAGCCGCTGTAGTGGTAGCCTAGGCTATAAACGGTAACTAACGGTATCAGTAACGGCATTTATTCAAAAAGCTGCTATAGGAAAAAGAGCGCATGCATTCATTTAGGGCTATTTAGTTCCGTAGGCTATTTGTTAAACATACGTTGTGAATTTGTTTACATTTCGTCGGAATCCATCATTGCGGACATTGAACATAAACTAATCCTGTTTTAACCCTTGTTTAAACTAGTTTAACTAATCCAAGGTTAAAATTAAGATGTGCAACACATCTCTGATTAATTATAAACCAGTTTAAACATAGATTTACTAACCCTAGATTAACTCTAAACCAGGATTAATTTAATCCATGTTGGTGCAACCCAGCCCTAGAGGTTTAAAAGGTTACCTTTGCCTAAACTGACATGCACCAACTCAGAGAACTGAGTTTCAACAGCCATTTACACATTTAGTCTCTATTGGTTACTCTACTCTTAAGGCATGTTTAACTTAATGTCTGCACCTCTCTGTCACCAACTGTCTCTGGAGTGGGAGGTGGGGGCTTCACAGGGTGTCTACAGGTATAAACAAGTTAAATGTAAGACCTTTTAATACCACTTCCAAATGAAATTAAAGACCAAACTTACGATGGAAATACAAATCAAAAGTGGAAATATACAGTAATCTTTCCAAGTAAACACTGATGTCTGTTCAATATGAACAGTATGGTAAAATGACAATAATCGGTTGAGTTTAAGAACATTGACTAAATGTGTCTAATGCGGAAGGATAACACAAAAATGTAATAGCTGTCCTAAATTATACTTATTATTACACTAGGGTGGAAATGGTGGAGCAGAAACTAACAATTCCATGAATCCCATGGAAACAAAGGCAAATGTGTGAGATGTACTGATGTGGAGCACAAATGATCCAAGAAGCAGTACTTCTCTTGAGTGGTTTTTATTCAGATGAATAATCATTGGATTCAGGTCAAAAGTCTATCACTTGAACTAGTTTCATCACTTAAGACACAAAGTCGGCAGCTTGGCATACTGGCACATGGAAAGGATTAAACATTTAGACTTTCATCAAAGTAATGCTGGCTTGTCCTTTTTCATCAATGTCCTCAAAAAAGCAGGCTGCAGAGCTACTGTGTCTGTGGGGTGACTGTCTCTGGAGGGCTGGCAGGCAGGGGCAAGCAGGGCCTGCAGGCAGGCAGGCAGGCCAGCTGGATGAAGCTGTCCTGGGGTCAGGGCTGAAGAGAAGCTGTCCAGCTAGAGAGGGGTAGTCCAGCAAGGGGTCTGTGTGGATCTCACCATCCTCGAGTCTGTTGCATCCTCTGTTGAACTCTGTTGAGCAGGCCTCTGCATGACCCTCCAGACCTGTCAAAGTGAAGAAAGGGTCCATGTCAGTTGTGAAAAATGAAGCTTTTCCCATCTACACTTGATACAGACTTCAGTTTTGACTGTGAAATGCAGTGTCATTACTTGAACTTGAATCCAAATGTGTTGATCTCATGGAGACCCATGCAGTCACTCAAAACACGGGTTCGATTCCAGGCTCTGGCAAGAGTATTTACCTCTAAACTGGTCAATATATACACATCTGACAAAAGACCAGCTCAACCTTTGCTTGTAAACAGTGATTCTGACTGTCAGAGACCTTTATATAGCCTGACTTACCGAAATTGGCAAAACTAGCCTGGCTAACGTAGGTCGCTTTCTCAGGGCATATGACGAATGAAACAGGCTCGCCTTGAAAAATCAGATATACTGACTATCTTTAGCAGGCCCTTGTCTACAAAAAGCAGTCCTCCCTGACGTTTTTGGAGTAGAATTGAGTGAAATACAAAATTGTTTACACACTGCCAGTGGGCGAGCCGAGCCTGACTCTGACAGTGCGTTCACACTGCAGCGTTTTTTAACGCTCTGCATCGCTTGCCTTCCCACAGTACACCACGCTCGGGGGCGTGTTAGACAAGTTAATACAGAGTTGTAGTTCTCTAAGGTCACTGTTGTAGTCATGGCCAAGCGTGCAGATTTGGGTTCATGTACTCACAATATCGATCAAAATACCACTTTTACACAACATTTATGTAAGTGCAAGATTTTACTAGTGCAAGATTACAGTAGAATACATGTTACGCCACCGGTCACTCAACCAGTCGTTTGTAGGCTGGGCTAGCAGTGGCACAGAACAGTCACGTAATGTGACGAGACTGAATTTAAAAGTAGGCTATAAAAACACACTAGGAACAATGACGACATCGGCAACCATGCACCATGCATTATTAGTTTAATGTAATCTTTAAATTCAGGCTCGTCACATTAGTAACTTTGTTCTGAACAGAACTGGGTGTGCAGACACATACGAAAAGTTTCTCCTCCATCTTGAAATTGTGAAACCTAGAAATGTTTATCATGACCAAAGGTTGCTACGTTACAAGAAACAAGAAAACAATCCGATTGGCCAACGCTAGCGTTTTCACGCTCCTCATTTACATAAAGTTGAGAAAATCCAACTTGCAACGCTCCGCTCCGCTCGCCTTCCCACAATGCCCTACGCGAGCGTCAACGCCTGGTTTCATTGAAAATGAATTGGAAGCCGACGCCACGCGCCGCCCGCTCCGCTGCAGTGTGAACGCACTGTTAGGCTAACGTCAAAACAATGTATCCCCGGGACGCAGTATCACTCCAATTGCAAGTCCACAAAACACAAAAATAATTGGAGCATCTGGCTAAAAGCACAATTCCCACATCCCTAAAGGCTTCCCTCCTCGACCTTTTTCGTGTAGACGTAACTGTAAAATGGTGAACTTATGAACATGACGCGACGAAAGCAAGGCTGCCGCCTAAGCGCCTATGCGGTCTCCCTGCCGCATAGGCTTATTACAAAGACTTTCACGCCCCAAATCACAATTATGAGCCGACAGGTCTGTGGGGAATTGCTTTTTCTCCTAAAGGCTGCTCTCCTCGACCTTTTTGATGAACAATTCGCCGAGATGCAAAATGACTCACTAATTAAAAACACAGAGGAAAAAAGCTAGAGCTACAGTAGTTACTTTTCGAGTTTGGTTTTCCGTCACTTCAGAATCACGATCTAAAAGGTATAAAAGTGCTAAAACGTTCACCATAATTCATGAGTAGTGTACTTTCACAAACCCAATCATTAATTCTAGCTTAAAATGTGTAAAAATAGGACTTACCGAAAGTGGCTGCCTCCAACACGGCTGTCACCTGATTCCAGTTGAAAACAACAATGGCCGCCGAAAAATAATTTATATTCGTAATGGCGAGCTGCGATTGGAAGCGAAATGAAACAGGGGCTAAAAAACGAGGGTGGGGGCTTGGTCAGCACACATTTTCAAGAAAGCATGTGTGTGTCAAGGGAAGGCTGAGCCTGAGTGTGTGAGAATTTGGAGCACGCGCGGGGAGCAATTAGCCAAGCATGCATGTTTCAAATATTCACTAAAAATCGACTTTTCATCTTACAGTCAACTTTTTCTCAGATTTGTATACTAAACATTCTCAAGAGTCTTCATATGAACTTGTGATTGGATCAGAGTATCAGTTTTTGTCCGGCGGATGTGTAAAGCCTTATTTTAGCGTTAGCGATAAATTCGATTTGCTTTATATCAATCATTTTTAGAGGTATGAAGTTGCCTTTGCACATGGTAACATGTTGTAGTGTCTTCCACGTGACATACCAAGTTTGGTGTTGATATCTCAAAGATTTGCTGAGATTTGACCAAACGTCTGGTTGGTTGAAAATAAAATAGAAAAGTAATACCTGAGTGAGGGTTGCTCTGACCATGATGGTTGCCAATTCTGGGGAAGATTGGAAAAAAATTGTAGGAGGAGTAGGCTTTCAAAGGTTTTTGATAAAACCGGAAATGGCGGAAAATCTATATAACCGGAAATTGACGTCATAGGGTGCGTTGAACTCGTCTTGATCCAGGGAATCCAATGGTACCTCATCTTTGAAAATCAGTTGTGTTGCGTGTGTAAACACAAGTCAAACTTTGACCCATTGGTGGCGCTAGAGTGGTCTAATGGGATACATGAAACTTGGTGTAGGTATAGAAGGAACTGTCCTTAAAGAGTGTGCCAAATTTCACAAAAAGTTATCCAAGGGTTCTAGGGGCTGCCATTGACTCCCATGGAACTAGAATAATAATAATAAAACTAACAATAACAATAGGTTTCCTCCTTACGGAGGAATCCTAGTAATAATACTAACAATAACAATAGGTTTCCTCCTTACGGAGGAATCCTAATAATACCACCAATAACAATAGGTTTCCTCCTACCGGAGGAACCCTAATAATAATAAGAAAATGTAGAAACACTTAAGGTGGCTTCGCCGCTTCGCGGCTTGGCCACCAATAATATAGTTCACAGCGAGCACAAGTAGTTCAATCAGTTACAACTAACCAACAAGTGCAAAAAGTCCCTCAATAATTGACATTGTGGTCCTGGAGGAAATAAACTAACATCTTTCCTCAGCACCGTTGTACTCCCAGAACAAGTGCATCTTTAGCCTTTTCTTGAAGGTGGAGAGACAGTCAATGTCTCTGATGGAGGTGGGGAGATGATTCCACCATTGGGGGGCCAGACAAGAGAAGACCGAAGGTGGCGGGTGGGGGTGTAAGGCTGGAGGAGAGACTGGATGTAGTCAGGTGCAGTCCCGTTTACCACTCGGAAGGTCAGTACCAGGGTCTTGAATCTGATGTGCGCCTTGATTGGTAGCCAGTGGAGGGAGATGAAGAGCGGGGTAACATGGGAGTGTCTGGGTAGGTTGAAGATCAGGTGGGCTGCTGCATTATGAATCCTCTGGAGAGGGCGGGTTGCGCATGCTGGATGTTGTAGAGGGTGAATCTACACGACAGGGAGACTGCAGCAATGTGGGCCGTAAGGGTGAGATTGTCATCCATGGTAACCCCAAGGTTCCTGGCAGAGGATGAAGGGGTCAACGTTGCAGATTCCAGGATGATTGAGAGATCGTGGGAGATGGAGGGTTTGGTCGGGATGATGAGAAGTTCTGTTTTGGCGAGGTTCAGCTGGAGGTGGTGCTTGGTCATTCAGGGGGAGATGTCAGTGAGGCAGGCCTCGATTCTAGCTGAGATCCCCGGATCAGTCGGGGGGAACGACAGGTACAGCTGCGTGTCGTCAGGATCTCAAATACCACTCTCAGATAAGAGACAATATACGGCATGTAACGGGGCATATCCCACCCTCCTTGTCTCTAGTGATATATCTACCCTGCATAATGTCTCCCTGACAAATTGGTGTATGTTGTACGCACTCCATGTTCCAGGTAACTCTGACTGCATGAAGCTCATGATCTCCAAAGGGGGTGGTCTTGAGACATGACATGTACTATGGCACCCCACTGCACATGGCCTGTGCCAATAATCAAACAGAATGTGTCAAGGTGCTACTCAATGCAGGTGAGTGACCTGTGACATCACCCCAGTCACCGGAACAACCAAGAACATGGAGCTCATATACACATTGTTATTCTTTGTCTTGGGCTTCTTTCAAGGTTCCAAAGTGAACGTGGCCAGACTACATGAGTAGGGATGGGTATCGAGTTTATTTCCTCCCTTCGTCGAAGGGAGGAAATACTACAAATATGAAGAAGCATTTGAACACACAGCATGGAACGAAGTTACTGGAACGTCATGTGTTCGATGCATGCAGCAGCGCAGCTAACGTTCGCGCTTCATCTCTAACTATCTAAGGTAGAGCTAAACTGCTCAAAAGTGATCACAACCACTTGTTACTGTGTGAAGCAATTTGCCTTTATTGTGTGTAGTCGATCTAGTTATCTTCTGTCCCGTCGTTTGAAGCATACATTTTAGCTCCGTCATTCGTCTCCCATTAGTATTGATCTTATTGATCATTTCACGTTATCGGGGCGGCGTGTGTTATCAGCAAACGTTCACGTGTCGCATTATTAAACTGAGCATATCGATTTTTAATCCATTATTAAACTTAGCATTTTAATTGTTTTAAATAGTCCTGTTAAATGTGCCTGAAAACGCCTAAACAACATACCCAAAGTACATTGAAAGCTGTTGTTGAACCATTTGGAGTACATGCATGTAAATGGTCTCTTTTGAAAGGTGACACTGAAGTTATTTCCCCTGTTGTTAGGACACCTGTAAGTCCTACTGGTGTTGAGTAATAGAAGCTTGAACACAAGGAAGCTGAAAGTTTCTATCTCCGACTAGATTTTGTTTTGAAAACAGAGGCCTGAAGAGGCCTAGAGGTGGTAGGTATTAGCTAATTTCAGAGCCAGTCAAAGCCAGTTTGAGAAATTTGTTTAGAACGAGTGTGTGTGTGGGGGGGTGCAGGACCCACAGACATAGTTGGCTGTAGAGGGGAACATCGATAAGAGAATCGATAAGGAATCGAATCGATAAGTAGGAATTGATAAGGAGTCGGAATCGTTAAAATCTTATCAATACGCATCCCCATACATGAGACTCCACTGCACCATGCCGCCAAAGTGAACAGTGTTGACATGATCAAAATGCTGGTGCATTTCGGGGCTAACGTGTATGCAAAAGACACACACAATAAGAGGCCAGTCAACTATACTCATCCTGGCTCTTCCTCTGCCCTCTGCCTGGAGTTTATGAGGTTAAGTAAGAGTCGTTTTTTTAGATTTTGAGGCTGCAGTGTTAGGATATCACCAGTAGATGGCGCTCGGAGCTTGTTTTACAAAACAAATATGATTCCAGCACTTCATGTTTCCTGAGATAGAATTTAGATTTTATAACTGAGATTTTATCTTTTCTGATGTCTACCCCTGTGCCTGGTGCTGACCATACAGTCTACCAAAAAACAAAACAAATCCCACTGCTGTAGAGAAACATAATGAATGCGTGTGTGAATGTTTGTGTGTGAGACAAGGCGCTTAACACATTTGTAGTACATACATGTTGGTGAGAGAGTTGTTTCCAATTCAGGTAAAGTACAGAAACATTGTTTCACACAACTGTAACCATTTACTTGACACTAAAGTAGGGTTTGAGGGATGGCCTCATTTGTGAGAGTGTTTTAAAACAACCTTTGACGTTTGCTTTTTCACCCTCTCAGCCAATCCCCTGAGTCTGCAGCAGCTGAGCAGGATTTCCCTCAGGACGATGCTGGGGCCAAAATCACTGGGGGTTGTAGTTCAACTGGACATACCTAAGCCCATCATGGGTTATCTATGCCAGGGGTTCCCAAACTTTTCAGCCCATGACCCATAAAATAATGGTGCCAATGACTCGTGACCCCCGCATCCACGGAGGTGGTTTACGTACGTGAGAGTAAAAATAGTCCATCCATCCATCATCTTCCGCTTGTCCAGGGGTCGGGTCGCGGGGGCAGCAACCTAAGCAGGGAGGCCCAGACTTTCCTCTCCCCGGCCACTTCCACCAGCTCTTCCTGGGGGACCCCGAGGCGTTCCCAGGCCAGCCGAGAGACATAGTCCCTCCAGCGTGTCCTGGGTCTTCCCCGGGGCCTCTTCCCAGTGGGACGTGCCCAGAACACCTCACCAGGGAGGCGTTCAGGAGGCATCCTTATCAGATGCCCGAGCCACCTCAACTGGCCCCTCTCGAAGGCGGAGGAGCAGCGGTTCTACTCTGAGCCCCTCCCGGATGACCGAGCTTCTCACCCTATCTCTAAGGGAGAGCCCGGACACCCTGCGGAGAAAAAGCGGCCGAAATGAGAGGATAACAGTTAAAGCTAATTTAATATCCACAATGCCAGCTGGTGGACAAAAGTATGTTTGCATAAAACAAAGCCAACAAGTTCATGTCACTTGTGGTGGAAATTTACAATACAGTGTTTTAAGAGAAGTTTAAAGTTGGTTGAGAAGCTTGATACA
Source organism: Osmerus eperlanus (assembly GCF_963692335.1). Classification (NCBI taxonomy): domain Eukaryota; kingdom Metazoa; phylum Chordata; class Actinopteri; order Osmeriformes; family Osmeridae; genus Osmerus; species Osmerus eperlanus. The sequence continues at coordinate 11,130,582 of NC_085034.1, forward strand.
ATGAATGTTGAATCAACTCCATTTGGTAGAGATGCCATTTGCAGTTTATGACACCTGGGGAGGATGAGACAGCTGGTCTGGAGACAATGTGGATTCAATTGTATTGTTATTGTGATCTGAGGGAGTAGTTTAAGATAGATGAACTGATCAAGCTGCTCTGACCCTTCCTGTTGCATGGGTGGTGTTAATTAAATACTTGTTTGAAGATGTCCACACAAAGGACAGTTGACCATTTGACTGGAGAACTCCTGTGGCTTTAGTATCTACTGGTTTGGGGAGAGATGCCACATCAAAGAACTGTGGGACACTTGGTATGGAGTCAAACTGTCACTGAGCAGTGCTGACCAATCACAGAGACCGCCATATTGATGGATTGACCATCAGAAGAACCATTTGTTCTAAGTTTATATAAGGCAGGGTTTTAGGGTTGTTCTTCATCACTCTTGCGAACGATCTGTGGCTAGCACCCCCTTCGTTATGACTAATCACAAAGTACTTTGTTAATTCTTAATTTGTACAAGCTAAATAAATGTATTGAAACCGCCATCTCTTGACTATTCAAATCTACACAGTGCCACTAGAATTTTTCCACGTCTCTTATTATTGCCTATGCACTTTGGTAAAAGGAAAGAACAGAGGAACTGTTTTTTTTCAGAGCAGTATTCATAAAAGTACAGAACCGTCACCGTAAATTACATCAATTCCGTTTACTATAGAGAAACACCACAGGACATTTCTGTAAGACATTACTGAATGTTTAATTTAATGCTATTTTTTTTTTAAAGCAAGTATGTTGCACCAAATCCTAAATTATCTGAATTCCCTTCAGGAGTTCTTGTGTACATATAAATAACACACCACCCCAATACATGGTGTAATATGTCCTACTAACAACAAAAATCTAGTTTTACCCCAACCTCCCTTGTTTTGGCAACGGGACATTCCAGAAATACAGTACCAGTCAAAAGTTTGGACACAAATGGGAAAATGTGTCCAAACATTTGACTGGTACTGTACCTCCTCTCCTCCTAGAGGTTATTTTAAGACTCATCAGCCTTTCCTCAGAACTGGGCAGCAATGTAAACAAGACTTAAAAATGAAAAGATTGTATCCGTCTGCTGGACAGAAACCAGGGCCGACCGGCTTGTAGGACTTCGTCTACTGACATATTTATGGACTTCTTCTGAAGGCCGTGATGGATGGGTGAATGACGCAACATTTTTTCCACAGAACATATCCAAATAGATTCTTATAATGGTGGGGGGGGGAGAAGGCTACCAATGATAGTGTAACAAACTTGGAAATCTTTCCAGAGATATACATTAAACTCAATAGACCAATTATCACCCTACGTCACACGACTGTCAAGCAGGCTCAACTGCGCATGTCGGAGGCAAAAGACGAACTTCTCCCAGCTATAATACACTTGGAGTGTCGATCAGGTCATCATATATCTCTGGCCACTGGATTGCAGGGCTTGACATGAACTTTTTGAGGCACTTGTCCTTTGGGCAAACACATTTACGTTTCACTTGTCCATGCACAAAAGTCACTTGACCCCCATACCTTTAAACAGCCTGACCAAGTGATCGGGCAAAACTAGTTTTCTCAGGCAAATGATGAATGAAACAGGCTCGGTTCAAGAAATCTGAGATGCTGGCTATCTTCAGCAGGTTCGAATCTACAAAAGGCCATCCCTGCCGTTTTTGGTGTAGAATGGAGTGAAATACAACATTGTGCCAGTGAGCAACCCGAGTCTGACTCTGAGGCTAACGTCAAAACAGTATAATGCCGTGGGACGCAGTGTCACTCAGATTGCCAGTTTTACACAAATCACAAAAATAATCTGACCAGCTGGCTAAAAGCAGAATTCCCATATCTCTTGAAAGCTGCCCTGCCTTTTTGGTGTAGAATTTTTTGGTGTAGAATTGACCGAACTGTCTACCGGGCGACATCCTCACTCAAATTTCAAGACTTTCGTGACCCAAATAAAAATTCTGATGCGACAGATCAATGGGGAATCGCTTTCTCTCTTAAATTCTGTCCTCCTTGACCTTTTTGGTCTTTTTAAATCTAACTATTTGTATTATCCATGTAATCCTCTAGCCGTTATAAAGTCAAATCAAATCAAATTTATTTGTATAGCCCTTTTTACACGCAAGCATGTCACAGAGGGCTTCACATATGCCCATAGAACTGCTCCTCAACCAACCTAAACCCTCAAGGAAGACAAGGAAAAACTCCCGAAAAACTCTCAATAGGAGAATTTTTTTTTGAAGAATAAAGGCTACCATTCACGTTTTTTTGCCACCATGTTGCACGTGCATCCCGAATGTTTACAAACAAATAATCAGTGTTTCACAAAAATAATCTGACCAGCTGGCTAAAAGCAGAATTCCCATATCTCTTGAAAGCTGCCCTGCCTTTTTGGTGTATAATTTTTTGGTGTAGAATTGACCGAACTATAAAATTATGAACTTTGTGACATGACGCGACCAAGACAATAGACTGGCTGCCGCCTAAGACAATGCGGTTTACCGGGCGACATTCTCACTCAAATTTCAAGACTTTCGTGACCCAAATAAAAATTCTGATGTGACAGATCAATGGGGAATCGCTTTCTCTCTTAAATTCTGTCCTACTTGACCTTTTTGGTCTTTTTAAATCTAACTATTTGTATTATCCATGTAATCCTCTAGCCGTTATAAAGTCAAATCAAATCAAATTTATTTGTATAGCCCTTTTTACACGCAAGCATGTCACAGAGGGCTTCACATATGCCCATAGAACTGCCCCTCAACCAACCTAAACCCTCAAGGAAGACAAGGAAAAACTCCCAAAAAAATGGAAGAATAAAGGCTACCATTCACGTTTTTTTGCCACCATGTTGCGCGTGCATCCCGAATGTTTACAAACAAATAATTGGTCTATAGTCTAATGGTCATGTCATCTCAGGCCAACAGATAAAACAAACTGACTAGGACACAAGAGCCTGAAGTGCTCTGGGCTGTCCTATTGCTTTCGAGTGCATTTTTGAGGACTTGACAGTAGTGTAAAAAAACTCATGGGTCACTCGGTCAGTACTTTAAACTAGGACTAACCTGAATAATCTGCCATGATCTTTCAAGAATAACAGTTACAGTCAAAGTATCAGTGCAGACATTTTAATTTAGACAGTGCAAACAGAACAGAGGCCCACTAATGATGACTAAAACTGATGCCACAGTCAAACCAAAACTAGAAGATGTGTCGTCAACCAGGTTTAACACAAAAACGAATAACTAACAGTGATCAGTAACAAATCTTTAGGCTTGGGAAGTGTATCTGTAGACAATATGGATGAAAACCAGACCTCCTCCATTCTTCAGTGCCTGCGTCAAACAGTCCCTGTTGCCAGGTGTGAGTTCCAATTCAGATGGCAGCAGGTATCTGGCAAACACACACACATACAGGGGGCCGTCTGGAGAGATGCCTGAAGAGGAGTCTTGTTCCACCACCTCATTTCTGATTTTGCACTGCATCAGTGTTTGTGAAGGTGTGTGTCACCGTGGTGTCATGGTGACCACAATGCTGTTCATTACTGTCCTTACCTGGTCGATGACTCGACAGTGTCAGCTGTCACATTCTCTCTGTCTCTCTATTTCTCAAGTTCATCCCTTCTTTCTGATCTTTCCGGCCCTGAGCCTTTCGTTTACCACACTGTTTATGAGCTGTGGATGATCCTAAAATAAACTATCTAAATGCTAAAAATGTAGGTCCATTTAAACCACCCTTTCTACTTTGGTTCCTATAAACAAGGACCTACTACTAAATAACAGCAAACATTCACATTGAAGACTTCATGGTAAAACAGAGGTGTGCTTGACAGTGGTGACTCACTTGTATTTAACTGAAAAAAAATTGCACGGTCCTGCATTTACATTTTGACTATAGCGGAACTGCATTTTCAGGCTAGTTTCATGGTTGTTGAAAAGTGTTGTCTTTCTGAGCATTCTGGCATCCACTCCTCAGTAAGATAGCCGGTCAGTGGTAGCATAGATCAGTGGTTCCCAAAGTGGGGGTTGCAACCCCTCGGTGGGTCGCAAGATGATCTCGGGGGGTCGCGAGATGATTACCAGAAATGAAGGAACATTTAAAAAAAATTAGAAATAGCATATTTTAGCCAACATTTTTTAAATAGTTAAAAATAGTAGTTAAATTAATGCATGCAAATAAAAAAGCTATCAGCCTTTTGATTGTCAATTCTCTGTAAGTACGGCAAACCATCTGACATCCGACCAGGAAGACGCATTAGTTGAACTGTCAAGCGACCGAACGTTAAAGGCAGCGTTCTCAGCCAAGACACTGGCTGAGTTTTGGATTTCAGTGGAGAGGGAATACCCATGGCCGCGGGAACTATGGGTGCTGAGACTGCTGCAGCACCCCCTGACAGCACGAGAATTTAAAATAATATGACTTGAAAATCCACCACCGCGGACACAGCCCCGCAGTAGCGGACGGGCCATCGGGAGCACCGGGAGAAGAATAACGATGGAAAACCAGGCTAAGAAACGTAAGGTTGGGGGGATACAAAAAGACCTTCACTAGACAAGGTTTTACCAATTGAAAAACAGCTATGTTTATTTTACACAAAGCTCAAAAACTCTTCTGCTCTCAAATAAAGGCCCAAAATTTGCCTCGCGCGCTCACATTAACTATCGAGCTCCCGAACTAGCATCACATCAAACACAGAATGTGCATGCATTAACAGGTTAGCTGTGGTGGCGTATACGGGGGCCGGTTCTGGTGGGCCGGTCTGGATAAAAGTCTATTTTTAATTTAATATTTCTAAAGGACTATTTTTATGGTGGGGATGGTGCGCTGCTGACCTCGATGGGGGACGTCCTGGATCGGTGGAAGGAATACTTTGAAGACCTCCTTAATCCCACCAACACACGTTCCGACGTGGAGGCAGAGTCTGGGGACATTGGGGGGGGCCCTTCTATCTCTGGGGCTGAGGTCGCCGAGGTGGTTGAAAAGCTCCGCGGTGGCAAGGCCCCTGGGGTGGATGAGGTCCGCCCGGAGTTCCTTAAGGCTCTGGATGTTGTAGGGCTGTCTTGGTTGACACGACTCTGCAACATCGCGTGGACATCGGGGACAGTGCCTCTGGACTGGCAGACCGGGGTGGTGGTTCCCCTCTTTAAAAAGGGGGACCGGAGGGTGTGCTCCAACTTTAGGGGGATCACACTCCTCAGCCTCCCTGGGAAAGTCTATTCAGGGGTGCTGGAAAGGAGGGTCTCTCGGATTGTCGAACCTCGGATTCAGGAGGAGCAATGTGGAAGCCTGATTTATTCAATCTCAAGCATAAAATGTTACTATAGACAATTCTGTGCTTGAAACTTTGTGGCAACATTTGGGGAAGGCCCTTTTCTGTTTCGGCTGTTCTGTGCTCCTATGCACATGTTATGTTGTGTTTGGAGTGAAAGTTTGGCTTGCACAGATCCCTGACCTGAACACCATCAAACATATTAGGGATCAATTCTAACGCCATCTGCAAGCCAGGTGTAATCACCCAACAGCAGTTCCTAAACTCCCAAATGCACTTGTGACTGAATAGACACAAATTCCCAAGGACACACTCCAAAGTCTTGTAGAAAGCCTTCCCAGAAGAGTAAAAGCTGCAAAGGGGAGACCAACTCCATATTAATGCTTATGGATTTAGAATGGGATGTCATTAAAGCTCTTGTTGGTGTAATGTGTAAGTGTCCCAATACTTTTGCCTATATAGTGTAGGTAGTTCTCTTTCAACCTTGGAACTCCAACCTTTTAGGGACTCATCTGTTAAGCCCCTAATAAAATCCTTCACAGCTGTTAAGAAAGCACCCTAGATAACTCAGACATGTAAACTTCATCACATCACTCAACAAGTGAAGATTTCTGGGCTGTAGGAAGATTCAAATGGAAGAAACTGGGCAGGGTTAGGATAGGATAGAGCTACGGTCGACTAGGCAGGCGGGAACTAGGAGGCTTCGTGTGAGATGAAAAAAAAATTGTGGTGGGTACCGTGATAGTCCACTAAAAGGCTTTACAGAGAGAGACTGGCCCTGGCAAATTGCAATTCCTTCCCCTGTAAACCAAGAACATGTGTGAGACAGAGCTGATGCCTGGCCTGGACTCTGATACATTGGTTACTTTCATCTATAGGTAGCAAATTAGATACCAGTCCTGTCCTACACCAAGCATTTTACCCATAACAGGAGCAGCATATCTGGAACCAGGCCAGTTCTGAAGACCAATTTATAAACTTGGGTGTAATTGGTCTGGTTACTGTGCTCCACTCCTCCCATACACAATTAAGTAACTATTAAATTACGTCAGATTATAGAAGCCCGATATTATGCTAAATATGTTTTCCCTGAGCAGAGTTCATTGAAGGAATGTTTTGATGTTGAATAGTTAGAGACTATGGCCTTGTTCTTGCCTTTCAAAAAACAACTCCAGTCCTTTTTTAAATCTTTTTTTTTAACCTCAAACACCCATACCATGCTGCCCAACACATCATACCATTTATTATCTGCAGAGAAGAAGAGGGGGCACCATTCATAAAAAATTATAATTCTCGAGGCAGTTTTAGCAGTGACCGATGGGATTGGATTATTTCGCTCAAGGGGTATGTAAAGTAGCATGAATAGGAGAACTCAGTTTTCATTTCCCTTTGGAAGCTCTCCTAATCTCTATAAATTGACTTGTGTTGGATTGAGAACCTCAGATACAGAGGTGCATGTGTTTAAGGAATGAGTACATGACTCCATGACCCAGAAACTATCAAAATACTCTGCCATGTTTACTGACAGAACTGTTAAAGCAGATTAGTTCCATCAATAGGGAAAAGGGTGTGAAGAAATACATTCCAGTACCTTCTTTGCCTGGTCCATTAAACCTTTCAGATCTTGAATGTGCCCAAGGCCGAAAACCAGACATTCAAATTTAATAAGGTGTCTGGATACTAGAGAAAGAGTGAAAAAGGCCTCCAGTTCGACATCTACTTCCAGACATCCAATAAAATCAGTCTTGGAGTTTGTCCCTTATGAGGAAATATGTACATGTGTCTTGTGGATGCTGCCAAAGGGCTCTGCACACACAAACGTCCCAGAACCACCGCAGTCAGCCAGCTGATCTCACGAGCTGCTGCCTATAAGGGATTCCCTCAGTCCCAGCAAGCACCCCCCCCCCCTTCCCCCCATTTCCTCTCAACACTGTGCTGAACCCAGTCTGAAGTCAGCAGTTCTTAGACCCTCACTCGCTCACCTGTCTGCCTCCTTATGCCCCCTCTTCTCTCTCTCTCTGTCTGTCCCTTGTTTAGTCCGCCATGACACACACACTTACTCAGTGCTAGACAACTCGCCTAGAGAGAAAGGTATGTCCTGGACTAGGTGAGGGAACCCATTAAGGACCTGCTCCCTGTGAAAGAAATTTTGGGCCTATGTACAATGAATGTGTTTTAGGAGAAGTTTACAGTTAGTTAAGAAGCTTGATACAATGTATGTTGATTAAACTCCATTTGGTAGAGATGCCACCTGTAGTTTTATGACACCTAACTAGGAGACGTGAAGTCTAAGAGACGGGAAGTCTGGGTGACCTGAGAGAGTTCTTGTCACCTGGGGGGAAGAGACAGTTGGTCTGAAGACAATGTGGATTCAACTGTATTGTTCTAAGGATTTAACCAATGACAGAAGAGATTTGGTATAGCTGCATGTCTGTAGGATGGACCAATGACTTTTGAGAACTGTCGTATCTATAAAATGGTCTGTTGAAGAATGTTCTGGGGGGTTCAGGGCCATCAGCTGGGTAGTGCTGGTGGGCTGGATTCTCCCGGTTCCATTCTAGAATGCTAGATGGAGCTGTATAGAATTGTCTTTGTGTTATTGTCTTATGTTTGTGTGTCGATGATGTTATGTTGATAGCGTTATTATGTTCAAATCTACGTCAAATAAACATTAACTCTGTACTTCACCCGACTTCAGCTTAAACGATTGATTCTCTCAAAAACTTCCACGACATCCCCCACACACACTCTCCCCACTCTCCTTCATCATCAGATTTTCTGTTTCCCCTAGACTTTCTTACACTCTCACACTAAACAAATGTAATCAGGAGCCAGGTATTCAAATTAGTCCATTTCTTTCCTTTTGATGTGGTTTGCAGTATTCTTGTGGTGTATCTGAACGCATGTTTGGTTGAAGTTTCCGTTCCTAGGGTTGGAATGGGAAAGAGGGGCCAACCTGTTTCATCTGGATGGCAGACGCTTTGGAGCCACCACCATTTCTCAGGACGGGTAAACAACCGTGCAGGCAGAACAGAATGTGCTCGGGTTTGTTCTCCTGTTCTGCTGTCAAGGAGGCTTGTCTCTTCCACACACTCTTCTTTGACATGTGGGAGGGGGATAAACCAGGAAGCCATCTGGTTCACCTGGTTCTGTCACGTGACCACGTTAATTTCAATTAAATACAGGTAGATGGCACGCCACAGTTAGTCTTTTGTTTTTAATCAGAGCTGGCCGGCGGTGATTAATGTGAAGCGGGTAAGGACAAGCGTCACCACGTAGTCTATGCTTACCAATGTTTGTACTGCTTTGTATTGATTATGCACTTATTGTCGTTGTAGTGTCCTGTGCTAGAAATACATGGTTCCCGTCTGCAGTCTGACCTCAGCACAGACGTACAGGTATTAATTGCACCAAAGTTGTAATTGCATGTAAAACCAGTACGTTTTGATGCACAAGTGGCTGATATGATGTTTGCTACTTTCAGGGATCATTAGTAGCCACTGTTTTTCCCCACCGTAGATTTTTACGAACTCAACTATTTAAATGTTGTTATGTTTCTGGGCAACTACTATAGGACAGCAGTTCAGGGCTTGTGGTTTGCCGTTGTGTGCCTTTTAATTACATGTGAAACCACCTCCAAGTGTTGTTTTGTGCGTCACTTATTTTGTTGGACGGGCCTTATTTTGTCTTTTCGTTTCTTTGCAGTGAGAATGCCCTCTCTTGGGTTGATTTAATTACGATAGTTTGATTTGACATTTTGTAACAGGCATTGTAACGAAATCGCAGCCTTGGTGCCGCTTGTTGTACTAGTAGCTCGTGTGAGCACCTTACCGTACTGTGAATAAAGTGCATTATTTTGTACGCCGCCTCCTCCCCCATTCATTTAATTGAACAAACTATCGTGGGAAATACCGTTCTAGCTACCGCTGGCTCTTAGTGAAGAGCCAGTAGGGTGTAGGTTACATTTGTTACGAAACACTTTTACTGCACATCCCCTCTGGCTAATTTCATCTGGCTAATTTTATCTCTCTTTCATCAAGAAAAGTCAACTTGATGGTTTTTCACCTTACAGGTGAGAAAAGTATGTCAGTAGGGGGGATGAAGAGAAGGGAGGAGTGTGTGCACCCAAATCCATATACTTTGTAATCTTAACTACAGGAGCATGCACTTGCTTGTGTGGATGGTATGTTAGGATGACCATAGTCCACAGACTGGGGTAATCTAGGACAATGAGTTACTGATTTCAATAATTTCACCATATGCAGTGAGGCCATAGCTGGAAGGGGGGGATTGCAATCAATTTGATTTGTGTCTCAGCTCTTGGACCCAGACTTGATTTACAGTATTTGAGCAATTTGGTGGACTGCCATGCCACAAAGGTATGCCTCAAAAGTGTTTTGTGACAGTTTTGGAGCGTGCTCCTTTATGCGGTTGTGCCGTAAGAACAAAATAATTACCGTATTTTTCGTAAATAAAACCGCGGTTTATAATCCGATTTAATTTTTTTTCTTGTGGTGGTGCGGTTAATATTTTGAAGCTACGGTGGCCAACATGTGCACATGCGCTGCAAATTAAGAAAACGCATGCAAATAGAGAAAACACAAGCAAATTAAGAAAACATCTCCATTAATTTGACAACACATGCGCATCATTCAGCAAACGCGCTGCAAATACATAAACACATTGCAAAAATGAAATCACGCAAACCAAAAACGCTGCAAATACATAACGCTTTGCAAAAACGAAAGCACGCAAAACAAAAACCCTGCAAATACATAAACGCATTGCAAAAAGGAAAGCACACAAACCAAAAACGCTGCAAATACATAAACGCTTTGCAAAAACAAAAACGCTGCATCCAGTTTTCACAACGGAAGTTCTTCAGGCCTCTAGGGGAAGGAAATGGAAAATAACACTAGATGTGAGCACTATATTTATTATAATAGAAACAATGTTAAAAATAGCATACCTTTACTATTTTCTGTTTCAAAACATAGCATACCTTTACTATTTTCTGTTTCTGGACCTTCTGACGTTTTTTTGAAAATAATGTCTTTCTCTCCTGTCATGGAAATTTTGGAATACAGTTATATATGTGTGTTTTATATGAGGAATGTGTTTTAAGGGAAGTCTGAAGAAGCTTAATACAGTGACAGTCGATTCAACCCATTTGGTAGAGATGCCATTTGCAGTTTTATAACTAGGAGACGGGAAGTCTGGGTGACCTGAGAGGGTTCTTGTCACCTGGGGAGGAAGAGACAGTTGGTCTGGAGACAATGTGGATTCAACTGTATTGTTATTGTGATCTGCTGCTCTGACCCTTCCTGTTGCAATGGGTGGGGTTAATCAAATACTTGTTTGAAGTGCCCACACAAAGGAAAGTTGACCATTTGACTGGTTTGGGGAGAGAGGCCACAATAAAGAACCGTGGGAACTTGATATAAAGTCACTGTTACTGAGCAGTGCTGACCAATCAGAGTTCAGAAAAACCATTTGATCTAAAGTTTATATAAGGCAGGGTTTTGGGGTTGTTCTGTATCACTCTGGCGAACGACCTGTGGCTAGCACCTCCTTCGTTATGACTGATCACAAAGTACTTTGTTAAATCATGATCTGTATAAGCAAAATAAATTTATTGTAACCGCATCTCTTGACTATTCAAATCTACACAGTGCCGCTAGAATTTTTCCGTATCACTTGGTGGCCAGTAGGGGGATCCTCATTGGTCTACGGCGTTCAGCAGGCGGCTCCCCTCGGCGAATTGATCTTCCGCCATGCGTGAGACAGCAGGGCCAGGGGGGGCGCCCGTTGGACGTTTTGTGGCTGACGCGGGGTCTTCAAAAGAACCGGTGAGATATTCTTTTGGTTACTGTGTGATATTGAATGTGTGTTTTTTTTTTTTTTAGGCTATTGTCAATAATTCGGTTAAGTAAGTAATTGGGCAGAGGTAAAACTGTCCTGTACGTGTAAAGTCGTACGAATTAATAAGGTAAGGTTGTTGAACCTACCTTTTACGTGAAAGTCGTAAAAAAAATGTCTGCAGAAGTGTGTCGACGGACACACATAAGAGGTAGTGTTGTTGACGAACAAACACATAGAGGGAGATAAATTCACATGTTATATCGTGTTATGTGTCTTTTTGAGACCCTAAGGATTAGAATATGTTGGGTTAGTGATAGTTTGAGAAATTGTATTGGCATTGGTGCAGTTCTTATTTATTAACGGCCTAAACGTGATTCTAAGTCCCGAGAGAAAAGTATACTTGTGAGGAAATCAGCTGTGTGAGTGAGTGTTTACAAAGGGTTTGAGTCCCTGAAGGTGGAGAACAAAGTAAAAAAAGGTTATGTATAGGCCTGTGAAATTTCAAAGTAGAGGTTTTAAGTTTGCAACACGCGTGTTCATTTTTTGTTTTAATTACAAGTTATGTTTTTTGAGGTTAAAAGAAGTATGAGTAACTAATGGTGTCTATTATTTAACCTATATACAAATTACAAAAATCAAAATGTTAATTATTTTTCAAAACTTTAATTATTTTTCGGTTTGAATATTTGTAATTTATGATTGTGCAGTTATTTTCATTGAAAGTTGGGAAGTCGGAATTTAATTGTTTTTAGAAACGAAAAGGAGTAATTGTGTCTTTATTTTCCGTCGTTGGTTATCGTTTATGGATTGTAATTCTGAAAATGAATGGTCTGGAGGCAGAATTGACCTGTCCAAACATCGATTACATGAAGCAAAAGTATGGTAACGATAGTTTATTGCAAATGCAAATATGGATTGATAAATGTGGATTTTCGAGTGTGGAGTCGTTTTGTTTTAAGGACCTTATTGTATTGCGAAATAGGTTCGTGGAGAGAAATAGATACACAATTTTTTTTAGGTGGAGAAAAGAATAGATCTTAGCCTGATTGGAGAGCTTTTTCTGATTGGATGGAGATAGGTCAGATATTTTCTGACATCTGCCATCTTTATAGATTTGCTTTGGATTCCCGCAAAGATTGAAGCTTGTGCCTTGACTTGCAATTGCCATTGTGTTTTAAAGAAGGAAAGGTTAAAGTCCTCTCCGGAACAAAGGGTTTGAGTCCCTGTTGTGTTTGGAATAAGCGTGTTGTGGGCTATGGTCAAAGCTGATGCAGAGCGTGTTGACATGCTGTCGAAAAACATGTAGGCCAACACGAATTGCTAGGAAAGGTCAATCCAAAATGCGTGCTTTAATTGTGGGAATTTGAGCAATGAATGTCCGGAGATGTGTCATCTTTGTTGAAAGTTTTCTAGAAATTGTGAGCGAACTCTCAAATCAGAGGGGTTCGTGACCGGAAGTTGAGTTTCGAAATGGTGGCGTACAATGTTTATCGGTTATGACACTGTTGGTACAGGAGAGACGAATGTTTTACAACTCTGTGTTAACCGTTATATGTTTGATGTTAGACTTTACATCGGTCTGATTACCGCCAGAAGGCATTTGTTTTTGAAGACGGAGACATTCTGTTTTGAAAATGCTAATGTTAATTCTTTGACTGAATTCTCCACTTGAAAAGAGGCGCATGCGCTTGAGCCTAGCGGAAGTTGATTATTTCAGTGAAGCTCATTCTGCGTGCAGTGCCCACACATGAGTGCAAAAAAAAAAACAAAAAAAAAAAAAAAATCACTCATTTTATTGAGAACTTAAGAAAATATTGTGAGTTGCCATACTCTTGATTTGGAAATTATGTACAGACCGATTTTCTATATTGAGCTTGATTCGTTATTGAATAACGCGCTGGAAATTTAGTGTTTGGGTAGGATAATTGGTAAAAGGCCAGTTTTGGCAATAAAAGCGGTATTCATTTTAAGAATTACAATCCCGGGGTTATTGAAACTTTTATAGAAAGTTATGTGTTCAAACGGAAATGTTATGTTGTTTAAGGAATATTTTTGTTTATGTCTGGAAATGTTCGATGGTTTAATTTTAAATTTTGTGGGAGTTCACAGATGTTACTGTTGTTTAAAGAAATATGTAAAGGGTTATGAAGAAGTGATTAGAAAGATTGAGCCAGTCCGAGGGACTGAAGTGTATACAAGGGGAACTAGTTCAAGAGACCGAATTGCGTTTGTTAAGGGCAAAGGTGCTACATATGTGTGTTTATTGCTGCTGAGACGATTTGTTGAAATGTGTTGGGTTTGGTGGTATTCATATTTACCTATTTAAATGGACTTGAAGTTGAAGCTTTGTCCAACCAGAATGCTAATACATGGGTAAACTGTCGTTCTCTGACGAGTGATATTAGGTGCATATGTAGATTTCGGAGCCTAATTTTTATGTTGAAATTAAAATAGTACTAATGGTTGATAGACTTGTAAAGAAAATCCAGGCTGTGACTGTTGGTTAATGGCTAATGGTGAAAACGTGGAGGAAGTGCATTTTGTTCTGTCCTGAGACAAAGGAGAGTCCAGGAAGTTGAATTTGCAACTATGGCAACGACATTGGCTAACAAACTAACAGACCGACAGGCGGGTACAGGCTAGTAAAGGAATTGCAGCTTGATATTTGAGATCCAGGATGAGTAACCGCATGACGCATGCGCAGATGGAAATTGAGAAATTGACTAAGACGAAAATTTAGAGAAATAGATAAATTTGAAGCGAATTTTACATATTAATTTGGTTACTTTTGAAATATGTTACGTGATGAGTATTTTGAAACATTTGCTAACAAGGTTTTTGTTTGTTTGAGGACATTTTAAATGAGTTTCAGAAATTCCGAGGAAAGGTGGGGGCTACAAAAAAAAAAAAAGTCCTGTTACGTTGAGTCTTACAAAGGTGATCCCAGAGGGTGTAATTCTGCGTAATTATGTGAGTATTAATGGTGAAAGATGTGTCCGTTTAGATTAATTCGAAGTTTGGTGGTTTACAAATGTATGATTTAACATTTGTTCTAAATCCTAGCCAAACTGGGAGGTAGGAGCCTTTCAGACCAGAACTTGTATTTACAAGCGGAACATCTGTGGTGTGTGATGGTATCCATAAAAATGCAGAAATTAGACCCTGGTCCATAAATTAGTTCTAATTGGATTGGAAAAGTTATACTTTAGCAAAATTAAGTGAATAGATGGTAAACGCCAACCTTCTGTGTTGTTTAAAAGAAATGAAAAAAGGTTGAGAGTTTTTGCTTTGTTCCAGAGCGCGCTGTTTGATGCAAGTTTGAAATGCGCGATTGTTTATTTGAGTTGATTCACTAACAAAGAGTAATTGAGATAGCTGGTAAATATAGGAATATTCAAAGGTGTATACATTACATGCTTTGATAAAACTTTTGAGGAGTTAAAGAATAAGGTTTTGTTTTACGGGTTTATGTTAAATTGTGAATTTAAAGGTTTAAAAGAAAAAGGGAGACTTTATATTTTCTTTTGTCTTAAGGGCATGGTACAATGTTTTGGGATAAACAGTTAGGCTGTGATGAGGTTGTTTTATTATGGTATGGGTTCATAAAGAGGGTTATGATAATTTGGTTTTGAAATAATTTGGGAAGACTCATTAAGTCTGATAAATTGTGGTTATGATGGTTTGTGCTAAGTAGCTTGTTCTGGACTGCAGCCAAAGCAAGTTATGAAGTTCTATATATCTAACCTATATAGAAATATAGATGGGGTATAAGTTTGGTTAATGGTTACATTAAGAACATTTTATGGTCTGTTTTATTTTGGAATCATACAGATTAAATTCTGGTTTAGGGTAGTGATGCTGGTTTTCTACATGTCTTGGAAAAAGAGAGATTTGATTTGGTGAATTTAAATACAGAAAAAAATTTAAAGGGAATCTGAAATTTAAAGGTATTCATTTGAACTGTTCCTAAAGGTTTTTGAAGAAAAGATAATAAGAGACTAAAAGTTGAGGTTATTCGTAATTTGGCTGTTTTCTAAAATAGTTTTATTTTATACAAATTGGTTCAAAGGTTGGTTGCTTCAGTGTAAGCTTGTTGATTCATAAAAGGGAAAAGAGTTAAAATATGTACTGATAGTTAAATACATCATTGGTGTTACATATGATTTTGGGAAAGGTATGGAAACAGGAAGTTTCTTAGTTTGATCTGGGACACAACTTGCTGTATGCAAATGTGGAATTCACTCTAACAATTATGATTATTCCACAGGGAAAATGCTAGTGCTGATACTAGCTGGAGCAGTTTCTAGATTGCCTGAATGCATTGATGAACTAACTAGAATATGTTTTTGATGTTGATATGTTTACAGGAAGTGATGAGATGATGTTGCTATGTCCGGATGAGCCTAACTTGACAAATTTGGGATTACAGGAATCTTTTGAGGAAAATTGTTGTGTGACCTTGATACAACATTTGTTACAGGTTCTTTAAGGGAAGCGCAGGCTTCTTAGAGAGGAAGAGATGACGTTTAGGAATTTATGACTGACTGATGACTGACTGATCCAAACAGAGAGTGACTATGGGGGTTTTATGAATTTAGCTTCAGTAGTTTGGATTTGTGATAGGACTGTGAGGGTTTGATATGATATTGCTGAGTTGAAAATATTGGACTGTATTTAACCCAGAGTGAGAATTTTGTTTTGTTTGAGTATATTTGATAAGAATTACAGAATACAGCGGACAGATGGAGAAAGGAATGGTGGAATGGAGATTCGACCTTGGACTAATCCACAAGAAAATGCGTTTTGGAAAAAGAAAGGATATGAGAATAAAAAAATGGAGGTTGTATGGTCTGCATAAAACATTTATCTTGAGATTTTGCTAAGTTAACACATGGAAAGATCATGCCTCTACAGTTTGTGTGATAACAAGAATGCATCATTTTAGCATACAAGAGGATTTGTAATGGATGCATAGTCATTTTTTTGTCAGTTCTTCATATGTGGGACAAGTATTATGAGAAAAGGAATTTAAACACGATAAGCTTCACAGTTAAGGTTAGAGAAACTATTTGGGTATTGATAGATGGATTTTGTAGAGTTCAATTTTTGGAGAAGTGATACTGTTTAATGATTGTTGATGGGAAGAAGTTTTAGACTTCTCAGGGGCTCAGTGATCAAGCTTTTGTTAATTTAGATTATTTTCGATGGGATTTTTCTTTGAGGATATGTAACGATAATGGGTCACACTTGTTTATGGAAGTTATTTTGGTGTTGATAGGATTCAACATTGTGTTAATCACTTCAGTTGAATGAGAGAACAGAACTTTGAAGACTAAGTTAGACGACAAGAAGTCAGTTACCTTTAACTGACCTCTGTGAGAATGTGCTTGTTTATCACTGTGCAACCTTTTTGGAGTCTATATTGTGTGAGATTCACAGGCAGGTGAAGGAGGCTATTCCTATGACTGGACCGCTGCATGATTTGATACCAGATGACTGGATCGTGGTGAAGGACCTGAAGCGCCTGGTAAAACCCAAGGTGGACGGGGCCATACCAGATTCTCCTGACGACTAATCCGGTAGTTAAGATCGGAGAGGAGAGCAACGTGGATACACGCTAACCATTGCGTGCACCTTGTCTGGAGACGGAAGCAGAGGATACGCGTTCTGCGTAGTACCAAGGAAATTTCCGAGCTGTACGCGAAGTGCAGTGTCGTTGAAAGTTGCCCTGAGCAATTTGATCGTCGTTTGCAATCGATTCGACTAGACTACACCGCCTGAAAGAAGTTTGTCTACAAGCCAACTGAAGATGGCATCCGTTCCGACAACCTGGACTTTGTGGTGTACGGGGTACAATGGGTTTTGTCTTGAGACTAGCATTTATTATGTTAATGTTTGAATTATTTTTCTTAATTAACTGTTTGGGTTTATGGAATTGTAAAAAAAAAATATATATATATATATTTTGGAATTGTCATGGAAATTTTGGAATACAGTTATAATATGTGTGTTTTTACATGAGGAATGTGTTTTAAGGGAAGTCTGAAGAAGCTTAACCTTTTCATGTTCCTGTTAAATTTGCCTGAAAACGCCTAAACAGCATACCCAAAGTAAATTGGAAGCTGTTCTTGAACCATTTGGAGTACATGCATGTAAATGATCTCTTTTGAAAGCTGACACTCTGAAGTTATGTCCCCTGTTGTCAGGACCCCTGTCAGTCCTTCTAGTGTTGAGTAATAGAAGCTTGAACACAAGGAAAGTGAAAATTTCTATTTCCGCCTAGATTTTGTTTTGAAAACAGAGGCCTGAATAGGCCTAGAGGTGGTAGGTATTATCTGGAAGACTAAATTGGACCACAGGTTGAAGCCTTACCCAATTCAAATCAAAAGTCAAACATAATACCACAATATATTCATATTTGACACATGTTTTTATAAGAGTACATCCAGGAATTTTCTAAAAGGGTCTTTTGGAGACTCCAAAATGACCCTTTGTAACCAAGGTCAAGGTCAAATAAAAAGGTATTATTTTTCATAATTGTTATCTCTAATGAAAGGTGGTACTTAGAACTATCATATATAATAGCTAAATCCCTAATTAGTAATACTGAAACACAAAAACTGAAGCATGAACACATTGGAGTGCTTTATCTGATTCCAAGGATTGGCGCACAAAGAACACTGATTCTGTCAACCATATTGCGCAATCGACTGTTATTTTGAAGGCTCCACAGACGCATACAAATGAGGTATTGGCATTTTCAGCTAGCTGTCAGCTACAAGGCTAACGAGCTAATTTCAGAGCCAGTCGAAGCCAGTTCGAGAAATTTGTTTAGAACGAGTGGGGGGGGGGGGCGGGGGGGGGGCAGGACGCACAGACCTAGTTGGCTTTAGAGGGCTGTCAACGGGGCATGGAAGCTCCTATTGGGTCGAACAAGGTGTCAATCAAAAGGGGAGGGTTCAACGGACATTTTGAGACCTTCATTTTGTAAATACTCCGTTGATAAATCTGAGAAAATAACACTTTTATGTGAACAAGTTGTTTCTTCCGTCGGCTAACTTGCATAATGAAACAAAGGATAATGGCTATTCATGAACGTAAAACATTGTATTTGGACGAATTACTTTACATGGTTAGATACTTTGAACCCTTGGGACTTACGCAGATCAAGTTTTGATGGCATGATTTGCACACCTGGACCTATTTGAACAACTTAGGGTGAGTACAACTTTTTTCTTTGGCATTGTTGAAGGAATGTTCACCGGAAAAAGACGTTGACTTTGCTTGCTATTGCGACTTGATCTTGAATTGGTTTATTTCAATGGAAGCACAAGAATCGTAGCTTTCCAACGATGTATAACATGTGTAGCGTCTAAAAAATATATTTTTTAGAATTTAGTGCGTCGTAACTGAGGAAGGGGGAGGCAGCATTTTTGTCTCGCGAGCGAAACAGGAGCGTAAACAGGTTAATACAGTGACAGTCGATTCAACCCATTTGGTAGAGATGCCATTTGCAGTTTTATAACTAGGAGACGTGAAGTCTAAGAGACGGGAAGTCTGGGTGACCTGAGAGGGTTCTTGTCACCTGGGGAGGAAGAGACAGTTGGTCTGGAGACAATGTGGATTCAACTGTATTGTTATTGTGATCTGCTGCTCTGACCCTTCCTGTTGCAATGGGTGGGGTTAATCAAATACTTGTTTGAAGTGCCCACACAAAGGAAAGTTGACCATTTGACTGGTTTGGGGAGAGAGGCCACAATAAAGAACCGTGGGAACTTGATATGAAGTCACTGTTACTGAGCAGTGCTGACCAATCAGAGTTCAGAAAAACCATTTGATCTAAAGTTTATATAAGGCAGGGTTTTGGGGTTGTTCTGTATCACTCTGGCGAACGACCTGTGGCTAGCACCTCCTTCGTTATGACTGATCACAAAGTACTTTGTTAAATCATGATCTGTATAAGCAAAATAAATTTATTGTAACCGCCATCTCTTGACTAATCAAATCTACACAGTGCCGCTAGAATTTTTCCGTATCACTCCCTCTCTTTTATTGCCCTAAATGTCATAAAGGACCCTACATCTGAGCTTCCTGCTACAAAACATATGTTAATTACTTTTATTATTAAGTTCACAAGGAGTGTCATCATTAATCTTTCCTACATAGCATTTTAGAACAAATGAATATGCTAGTTGCTTGAAGTAGACACATGCAGAGGTATACAGTATTTCAATAAAAGAACACTGAACTGTCAAACCAAGTCTTCTAACTACTGATTTTTCTGTAATACAACTACAAATCTATTTACCAGCACTAGGCTGTGCATTAGCATGTGCACTGGTCGTAGGCATATCCTCAGGGACTTTGTTTGCCACTGCTTTTAGATGTTTTTGCCACACATAAAACAAAACCCAGGGGAAGCTGTTTTAGACAGATCCACAATATGGACAGAACATCTGTGGGGGAAAACAACAAAAAGACAAGCGTTTGCAAGGTCGGGGAGGTTATGTCAGAGAGAGTGGATATTTTGTATGTGTTTAGTGTCTGCTAATCTTCTGTATATGAATGTTTACCCTGTGTTTTGTTTAATTCCGTCACCTCTCTCTTTCATTGTCACCTTTCCCTGATTTGTATTTCTTGTTGAGCATATCTAATGCTCCTTCCTCTTATGCAAAGTCACCTCGCTGATCAATAAAGTATTCTATCATATGTAGAGGAGATGAAACTAACGTAAATGCAATAAAAACACTCGGAGCCGAGTGCACCAGCTGGGCGTAAAAAAGTTGGTCTTAACTCTTACATTGGTCTTAGGTACGTCCGAATTTGTGATTTGAATTTACACCAAGTGCACCAAGGTTGACAAACCACGGTCGTAGCTATGCGTGGTCTTAAGATGCGCGTCCTTGTGAAAATGCCAAAGCGTCGACCGTTGCTAAGCAACACCTTTATTAAGAGCCTATCCAAAGCGCACTCTATAGCTAGCCTATCTCCCTTCAAAACAAGCCAGGGATAAAGAAAACCAAAAGAAAAGGAAAATAAATTGTACTGAGAGAAATTAGAAAACTTAGAGTTGTATACTTCGAATAGACGCGTGCTCACGGGGAAATGTAATAATATCAACACAAACAGAAACAATCAGCTTGGAAATCGATCACCAATCAAAGTAATAGGTGGATTTGTGTGATCCCTTTCTATGTGTTACCTATAGCTAAACAAGACGTGCTGCATGTGCGATCAAACTGTGGTACATTAAAATTACCATGGATATTAGTCCAATTTTACAACTTACGCCTGCTCCACACTAGGCGTAAAATGTACACCCTTGTAGAAGTCAATCTCTAACACAGTAGCTACGTAAACCTGTTGCTCTTTTAAAATACTGTAAAAGAGGAGGGCCACGTGTAACAATGAATATTAACCTTTTTATGTTGCCTCTTCGACGTTTGTCCAAACTTCTCATGCTTCTTCTTCTCTCTCTCTATTGCTCCGTGGGGCCGCAAATCAAGCTGTTCCACTTAGCGCTCTCACTTAGCGCTCCCCCTAGAGGCCTGAAGAACTTCCGTTGTGAAAACTGGATGCAGCGTTTTTGGTTCGCATGCTTTCATTTTTGCAAAGCGTTTATGTATTTGCAGCGTTTTTGGTTTGTGTGCTTTTGTTTTTGCAACGCGTTTGCTGAATGCTGCGCATGTGTTGTCAAATTAATGGAGATGTTTTCTTAATTTGCTTGTGTTTTCTCTATTTGCATGTGTTTTCAGACATCCCAAGTCTCCCGGAAGGTCCGGGAGTCTCGCGCATTTCATTAGCGGCTCCCTGACACCCGCAAATGCTGTACAAACTCCCGGAAATCGGGGATTTTGTATTTCGAGCGAGCGAAAGACTGTCTAATGGTCATTTTTGGTCGAGATAGGTGCATATCGGGAGGGGGGTTGGGGGGGGCGGGGGTTACGTGCAGGTTGAGGAGCTACATCATGCGTCCGGATTGCGTCCCGGGGGGGGGGGGGGGGGGGGGTATGAGAGCTGCCTCCCGGAAATGAGTCTTTGCAGGTTGGGATGTCTGTGTTTTCTTAATTTGCAGCGGGTTTGCACATGTCGGCCACCGTACGAAGCGGCTTATAGAACATTTTTATAACAAAACAACAGTAGAATCACTTTTTTTGTGAATGCTATTTAACCCGTTAAGGAGTAACGTCGCACATATGTGATTGTTCGAATGCGGGTCTCACAGCGTAACATCGCATGCGTAGCCGGTGAAGCCACCTCCCTGAAATTAGTTTTTGCAGGTTGGGATGTCTGCTAGCATGGTAGTAGCATTGCTACGAGTGTTATGCTAACTAACTTAGCCCGGAAGCTAACTAAAGCTAGCTAGCTACCGTTTTGGAAAAATAGCTTACGCTTTGAGAACTGTCGTAAGTATTTAGAACTCACGAGTCTAAAGGTAAATATTAGTTAATTCCCGGGCAATACAAAACATACATTACGCAATTAATTTTGTTTTCGAAATGTGTTACACAACGGCATGCTGTACTGCCTATACTCGTGCATTGCTTGGTATCATTGTTCCCGTATCAAGTGCGCCATATATTCCAGTGCAGTTTATACTCAGATTTACAAACACAAAGCTCACATTCTGGTGGGGTGCGGTTTATAGAAAATGCGGCCTATTGTCCGTAAAATACAGTACAGTGATTATATTTATCTGTTTTTATGTGGGTTTTGGTTTGGTACATTCCTTGCCAGACATAACAATCAAACATAATTTTTCCTTGAGGCGTTTATTCTGCTGTCCTTTTAAAAACTGTAATGCTAGTTTGAATGGAAATTAGATGAAATTCCGCCTGGCTTCTGTGTGGGTGCTTCTGAAGTGAATTATTTACACCTGTGGCTCTGTTTCTGTCCCTGTTTAACGTTGCATGGCTCTTTACCAAACTGGTGCTGCTGTCTGTTTCAAGGCCTTTTTATTTGCAAGGGATTGTGTTGGCCTGTGATAGATACGATAGGCCCACTGAGGATAGAAATCCCTGCTGTTATTGAGGCACATACCTTCCTTGCTCAGCTACCTCGACTGCCTAAACCCTTACTGCGGCTGGGTCTAGAGCACTAACAATCCCCCCCCCCCCCCCCCCCCCCCCGCCAGGGGAGATAACCACAGCTTCACATACCTGACACAGCTCACCCTCCCTGGAGAACCTCTGAGCATGGCCTACCTATCTGTCCTCATCGGCCCATTTTTTATTTCCGTTTTTTTTAAACAGGTTACTAGTGAGTAACC
The DNA here is from genome assembly GCF_963692335.1 of Osmerus eperlanus. Classification (NCBI taxonomy): domain Eukaryota; kingdom Metazoa; phylum Chordata; class Actinopteri; order Osmeriformes; family Osmeridae; genus Osmerus; species Osmerus eperlanus. Next base: position 11,153,018 of record NC_085034.1, read on the forward strand.
CCCCCCACACACACACACATTCCCCCAACCGGTTCTGCCAGGGTGGACCCCAACAGAACTGTGGAGTCATGAGTGAGAAGTGGAGGGGGGTGACTGGTGTGAGGTGGAGGGGGTCAAGCAGCTGCTTTCGTCTTCAGCAGGACCATGACGATCCTGCGGGACATCTGCTCTGTGTCTTACATTCCTCCACAGGACACACACACACATCATAACTATACAATTAGCATGTAGGACAACTTATTCCTTTCAATATTACTCTGTTTATACAGTACCAGTCAAAAGTTAGTCAAACTTTTGGCTGGTACTGTATGTCCCACATGACACAAGTAATCTTGGACACACACCGAAACAACGTCCTCCTTGCTCCAATAATGACAAATGTCTGTCTTCTGCATCAAGGATCAAGAATATCTGGCAATATTCCAGAGCATTGGCATGTCTGCTAATATCCGCTCCCAACTAACCATTCAGGATATTGGGTAATGTCTGGATTCTATGCATTGTGATTGAGTTGGAAAAAAAGAAAGGCCATGGGGTACGAGCTGTCTGGTTCATTGATGGCAGTGAGAGGAAATTGAATCTCTCCACCCCCTCTAATGTGAAATAACGATGTTGAGTAATCATGGACAGTTTTCCGTTCGTGGGGGCAACATCCCCAGTGTGTACTGCGAGTGTCTGAGAACTCTAAAACCAGACGAGTGTAATACGATAGGCTGTCGTGTGTTTGTGTGTGTCTGTGTGGGGGGTCAGATGGCTGAGCGGTTAGGGAATCGGGCTATTAATCAGAGACTCGAACCCAGTGACTAAAGGTTAAATTCTAAAATAGGTCAGAGGTAGGAGTTTCAAAAGCTGTCCCCAAAGATGTAAACAATAATTTTATTTTCTGTAGGAACATGAATGGATTGAGTCAGTTGAATTAATTGTTGAGAAAAAGCAGTTCTACAATAGCTCTACCTGTATAAAATAATTTAAATAAACTCACTCAGAAATTCACTTATTTGAAAAATGTGTACATACTGTCATACTACACTGATGACATAACTTATCTTGATTACTCAGGATGCTTATCTTGTGTGATGAAATGACTACAGATTAGATGTTCCTTGGCCGCAGTCAGATACTTTTCCTATGTATTTAAGTCAGTTTGGGGTTTTAAAAGTGCTGATATCCCATTACACCAGGCTTTGTTTTTCTTCCCAACCTCATCGCTATTTTGTGACTTTGGTTATATAATCCTTTTCCAGACCGTCTGAATGTCATAGCTCCTCTCCAATGGCTTCAGTGAAAAAAGGTCTGTTTGCATGTGTATGTGTGAATCAGTGTGTGTTTGTAGCATTAAGAAGAATTACCCTGTGCAAGATTCCTCTCACTTTCTTCACACCTCAAACCCCCTCCCCTTTTTCTCCTGCCTCTGTCATGCACACGCTTGCCACAGTCCCTCTGTCTGTCTTCTCTCTTTTCTAATTCAACCATGAAAGACTATGGTAAACATCTGGCCACCTCATGGTTCCCCAACCTGGGCTACCCTCAGGTAGTCATCTGGGTGTCCACCTGGGATAACTTTAGGAACCTTCTGGAAAACCATGACAAAGCTAAACATCCTTGCCAGCACTGCGTTTGACACACGGGAACCCTTTTCCCTTCAAACATGCTTTTTTCCCTCTGTTCACACCTTGCCTATACATTTCCAGTCCACTTCCCAACCCCACGTGTTCCCCCCTCTCCCCATCCCGCTAACGCCCCCTCTCCCAGCCCCCTTTCTTCTTCTTTTCAACCTCTGTCTCACATCTGTTTTGGCCAGACGCAATTTCACTTGTTATGTCAACTACAGTGCAGACAAAACTATTACAACCGTATGCTGGGTCTGGTGCGAGCAGACAAAGGGCCTTTTCAGACTCTCCTTACTTCCAGCCTATTCAGGTCGCCCCAATTTAATAGGCCTGTGACATTGCATAGGGAACTACTGGAGTTGGGGGGGTGGGGAGGGCTGGGGAAACACATTTATAAATGTTGCATCGTGGCTGAACAATATGCACAACACTAAACCAGACCCGTTTTTGCTGACAAGTTCTCCTCTCTTGTCTCAAGCTATGTTTTTAATATTGAGCATCTGTAATCAGTTCTGCAACCTATTTCCCTTTTTACTTTCTGTTTATTGAAGAGTTCCTCTTTTGATAGACATGAACTATTGAACTAAAGATGTAACTGTCTGGAATTACTGTATAAAAGAGTGCTCAGATCTTGACACCTTTAGTGAGCCCTTCTACTCCAGACATCATTTATGATACTGTTTTAGAACTGATCCTCCTTGCTTGCAAGAATAAACAGATAAAGACAAGTTCTTCGTACCTCAGACATTCAATCATAGAAATTCCACCACAACATGTATGTTACACAAACATGGAATTTACTGTGGCAGGAAGGTGCAAACAATAAACATATACGGGTCGTAAATTAAGTAAAAAAATACAATGGTTAAACTATTTCTAAGAACTAAACAATTTAAAAATATAACAATTTAAAAAATAATATATATATATAAAAATAAGATTAAGAATTTGAATGAGCAGCATGAGTGGGCAACTTAGTGCAATGAGAAAACTGCTCTGCCTTCCCCATACAATGTCACTTCTCTATCTTTTACGGCCCTGATGAGAACGTCGGTCTCCTCGGCTGTGAACAGCTCCTGGCGTGCGCCTGGCAAATCCGCCATTGTAATAGAAATCCGCCATGGAACAAGCGTGTCTGCTCTTAAAGGGAATGTGATGATGCTCTGTTTGGTTTATTGCACGTTACGCCCAAACCACACCCATTAGTAATGTAGCTACTTCAGACCAACCCATTTTAGATTTGCGCCAGACGCAAAGACATTTATCCTGCCGGTATAATAGCAACAGCGCTGGAGTCCTGCCCACAAAGTTACTTGCGCTTTGCGTTTTGATACTTGCGTTTCAGATCGTTAAAATAGGGCCCTGTGTTTCTTTTTGGGACTTTCCTTCTTTTTCCCAAACAGCTGTGCCTTGGCCCTTACTACAGCAAGTAGCCTACTTGGCCACCGAAAACAAGTCCTGACACCTCTTTGTGAAGTAAGCTAACCCCGAGACAGGATGTTGGTAAAACCAGGAAGTGATAATGAAAGACATTCCTCTTGGTTTCTGGTTCCTGTCGTTGCAGAGAGAACACTTGAAGAGGATATATCTGACTCTGCATTCGTGCTGTGGTATTGTAGCTGGCTATCAGTGTGAACTGAGCATGAGGACTGACCTGTACACAACTAGTGGTACATCTTCCTTCCCTCTCTGTAATGGTTGTAGACACTTTGTGTCTGTGTATGTGATTAAGGCACTGTCCTGATCCAAAACAAAAAGTTATCTTATCAGCAACATAGATAAAGCATCTACAACAAATACAAATAAACAATGAAACCACTATTTGTGCAGAGTGTTTAGATTTCAGTTCCGGCAGTAGGAGAGGGAAATGTGAGAGGCCGAGGTTGTGTCACTGGGGGGTCAGATGGCTGAGCGGTTAGGGAGTCGGGCTATTAATCAGAAGGTTGTTGGTTCGATTCCCCAGATATGCCAAATGACGTTGTGTCCTTGGGCAAGGCACTTCACCCTACTTGCCTAGGGGCGAATGTCCCTGTACTTACTGTAAGTCGCTCTGGATAAGAGTGTCTGCTAAATGACTAAATGTAAATGTCACTGAGGGGGATTTTGTGGTGGTTGACACACCCCAAGCAGGGGCATGTGAGACCCAGGGAGCTGGAACATCTTTGGGGATGAGAGGGGCAGACATCTGGCCCTGGGGCCTGGCTTGTTCTGCCTGGGTCCTGGCTGGCTGAATGTCGAACGTTTCTGGGGAAAAACAAAGGGGGTAGAGTGGGTGAGACTTAATAGTTTAATAGTTTGGTTGATTTCAGACAAACAACTTAGTTTCATACAGTTGAGCCAACAAACAAAAGAATATTTATATCAGTCTGAAACGGGTGTAGGCTGAAGCTCATGCTTATAATGCCTACCCTTTATGAAAACATCTCATATCTTAACAATAAATAGAAATAATTATTGTCTTACATCATTATGTTGACAATCAGATCTGAACAGAATAAAAAAAAACATATTTCTTATGCAATAGAGTTGCACAATCCAAATACAACAAAAGCAGCTTGTTCATCTATCACTCTTTAAATTGTTTCATATAATTTCATTGCATTATTTTTAAATAGTTTCTTTAACTTACTAAAGGTCCCACATATTTTTAGTTCTGCATGACAGCTGTTCCATAAATGTACACCTTTAACGGAAATACAATGGTATTTAGCATTGGTCCTCACTTGGTTCTTTTTGAATATACAAGATCCCCTTAAGTCATGTTGGCATTCTCTTTCTGTGAACAACCCTTGGATACTTTTTGGCAACTGATGTTTTTTTGCTTTGTACATGATTTGTAATGTTTTTAGTTCTACTAATTCTTTAAATTGTAGAGCCTTTAATTCAATAAAAGGGAATTTGTTGGCTCCCTATAAGTGGTTTTCTTTACTATTCGTATGGCTTTCTTTTGAAGCATAAACTGGGGGCAAGGTGAGAGATGGAAGGATTGGGAATAGCCAGCCAAGCGAAAAAGTGGAATGGAAAGAGAGGGTAGATGAGAGAGAGAGAGAGAGAGAGAGGGTAGGAGGGGGGGATTAAGGGTGAAAGAGCGAGTAATCACCGTTTTGGTCAATGTGGAGTGGAGTGGGGGGACGACGTTTGAACTGCCAGAACCCCTGGGCCCATTAGTGGTCCTAATGCAGGGAGGTAAGCTGAGAAGGTTTAATGTCTGCCATAACCCCTTTACCATGTGTAACCACCAGCCACTGGGTATCTCCGACACTTTTTTAGCTCGCTGCGCGCTGCTCTGTACTTCCATAGGAATTACAAATAAGAAAGTTAATAAGTGATAAGATGTAAATTCTGGAGAAGGCAGGCCGGAGGGAGTCACGACAAAGGAAAGGAGTTGACTTGGGTTTATTAGTCGAGCGGCCCGGATCAAACAATCAGTTCAAGACGAGCTGATGGCATGAGTGAAGACTCTGTCTCTCAATCGTGCTTAAATACATGAGTTGGACAGTACAGATATAGAATGCACAGAATTGCTTCCTTAACGGGTCTCCAGTAGTCAGTGTATTGACACACTAGAACGTTCAACAGGTGAAGTGGTCGTTAATCACATAAGCCTTATTTGTACATGATTTTCCTCACTGTCTCCCCACTGTCTGGACTGCATGCTATATTCTGCTCAGAGGGGGCCTCGCTGCATGACCTCTTGACCTTACAGAGACTCAAGCTTCTATGTACCCAGAAACTCTGCCTTACAATAAGTTTTCAAGATATTGAAAATGGAGCGCCGTAAATGCATTGTTCCAGGCTGTACCATGAATCCTGACACTTTTCACCATCTTCCCAAAGAACAAGACACTAAACAGGCATGGCTGATGTTTATCTATTGGAATATCCCTATTTATTAACGCTGATTTGCATGTAAACTAGTTTAGCTTGCTAACGCAAAAGCATCAGAATGTGTGATGATTTAGCCTAGTTTATTGGCAATGGGGCTAATTTTATTTCATGTTCCTGACTGTGTTTCATTCAAATAAATAATCTGTGTTGTCAATAAATCTACAATTCAAGATGCATGTTTGTCCAGATCTGTTTTTCAGCACAATAGAGCTAACTGAAGCTGAGTTGAATCACGATAGTTTGTTTGCTAAGCTATAGTGCTAACGTTACCCACCTAAGGCGATCCTGTTTGCTTCGACAACAGAAGTGGAAACAACTAACGTAATCATTTCAAATGATATCTAGTCAATCTGTTGAAAACAGTATTGTGTAGAGACAATAGATTTATTTGTTCGTTTTTAGTCTCCACCTTCTTTGTTTCAGTGAGTGCTGTTGGCCGAGTTGCGTCTTTGCTCCGCAGCTTCACTTGTTGTAAACCAACCAATCAGCGCGCAGCTCATCTATATATTCATGAACATACCATAAAAGGAGAAAACCTAGCGTTTTTTCCCGGGAAAATTTCACTGGATGTATCAGGGGGCATAGAACAGCACCCGGGCCATTTTCAGCCCAACCAATGTTATATACCCTATTCGGAGACTTTAATGTATGCAATAAAGGTGTGAAATACCCCCAAAACCCAGTCAATCACCCCTTTAACACACAAATCCAAGAATTGCACACACAAAATGCAAAATGCCTCGCTTCTCTTGCAAAATGAAGCACTGCATTCAAAATATCACAAACGCGTCTCAAAAGCAAACATTTGTCTCATGTTGCAAACACTTTTACCATTATATTACATTTTTTGGATATATCATATACACAGTCATTCCAAACCTAAAGCTCTTCTTTCATGAGCTCCTATGTACATTTTTGTACAAGATTGTAAGTAAATGGCAGAGGTATTGAAATATTCATGGTAAATACGAAAACAAGATTGAAACTGATGAAGAAAGTGTTTAGTCTGTCTCTTCATAAACGGAGTGACTAAGTTCAGTTGAGTTCTGGATTTTAATAAGTATTATCAATCTGCAGATTGGGAGAGAACCAGTCTTCTGACCATAAATGACAACACAACACCAAGCTTAGGTCTCAACCATGTCTCTCTCCGCTCTGAAGGCCGGAGGACCATCTTTTATAGGGTACAAGAATGTTAACATAGATAGTGACAGTCAGGCAGTAATGACGTTACAACAGTCTCAGAGAAAGAGATTTACTGCTCCTCACACATGACAACTCTCAGACTAGAGTTCATTGGTGGAGCTCTCCTTGTAATCATGACAAGGAACGTTTAGCCAGTACTTTCTCCTGATCCCGAATATCTATTAACCCTGACACATAGACACAATCTATTCTTATTAATAGCAAGCTTACATGAGAACATACTAACTAGTATCCAATGACTAGTTCTATTGATTAGTGAATAATGTAAGCACACAGGAAATCCCAATTTCTTCCACAAAACCAAACGTATTTTTTTACTGTAAGCATTTGTGGTTGTGAATACAGTATTACACAGTACGAAAGAAAGAGTGTAGTAGGACAGAAACCAAACCTAATTTTGAAAAAGGTGATTACGGAATGGTGTGTGTGCCGTGAACTATAGCATACAGTAATATATATACTATTTTCTACAATATTGTCAGAATGTCTTCTTACAGTCACTGTACTGTTGCACAGTATGATACAGTAATCCACCAGACTGTGACCAATCATGCAGTGCAATGAGCGAAGCAAGTTCAGGCATGGCACTGGGGAAGCGCGCGCCATATCACCCATCGCCGTGTTCTTAGCCCATAGGCTTAGCTTGATAGGCGGCGCTATAAAGTCGCACGCACACGCGTCCTCGATTACCTATGTGTTCTGCACTGCTGCCATTGCTGGTCGCTTCCCGTTCTCTGTGTTGTGTTGGGTTGTCTGTCGTTCGCGTTTCCCTGTCCGTCTCTTCGGTCCCGGACGGCGTGTGCGTGTTTTGGGGATCTGAACGAAGGTTTCGAGCTGCTTCCTGATGATTCTCCATCTGAGGAGCCCTGCATCGATGGGGTCGGTGATGCGCCGAGTCAGGCGCAGTTCCCGTTTTGGCCTTGATCGGCGAACATTAAGGACTGTCCGTTGTACAACATGTGGTTCGGCCAAGAGGAAATGTTTGTTCCTCGAGTGCGGCGAGGCCCTTCCATCCACTCCCATGCATGCTCCCCGGGGAAGGCTCCGGCGAAGGGCGTCTCTGTTTCCCGTGCTGCTGTTGTGCTGTCCAAAAGGGGGCTCGCTTCCAGGAGCCGACCACGAGCACTCGCGGCATATCTGGCATATCCGAGGAGCGACATTTGCAGGTACTGACGTGAATCACGTTCAGGTTTTCTCGGTGCACTGACCCATTGGACAGGCGTCTGATCGATTGCGGGGTGTAGGGTTGGACATATCGTGCAAGGACAAATGCAATGTGCACGCCTTCTCAGTCTACTAGCAACTATAATAGGAGCATTGCTGCACAAGCCCGCTTTCGAAGAAGCAGCCAGAGTTCGCTAGGTAGCCTACTTTAGCCAACTAGTAGTGTTACTGTTAGTAAAAGCTGCCCTGTTTGTCACTGATTGACTGAGCCGAACAAAAGTGCTTGCTGTATTTGCGCCGTTTAAATTGGTTGTTAGAATCGTGGAGCAGATCTACTCGCTCGCATTTGATGATATTTCATTCAATTCGGAAGCAGCGGTATGATGAATACAGCAGAAGCACTGGAGCACATCGGCCTAGTGACATTTTAAGTAGACTAACAATGGAGACGGCAAACGTTGTCGGTTAATAGCTTACACTTAACCGGATAAATCCTGAACAGCAAAGAATTGATCAATGATAATTCATGAACATCCCTAGCAGGGATGTGTCCTGTGAAGGAATGAATCTATGATGCTAATCCTGCTGCTGTTTCACATGTGTTATGTATCTTACTTTAAGAGACACATCAATACTAAGGTCCCATGACATGGGACCTTGAGTATGGATGCTTATATAGGCCTTAGCGGTCCCCTAATACTGTAGCTTATCAGGTCTATCTTCGGTCATTTGCACGCATGTTGTCTGACATCATAAGAGGAACATTTTAAAATTGGAGCGTTGAGCTTCATTTTTTTGCGATCTCACCATGCATGTCCAATTTCATACGGTGTAGGGCCTACTTCAAACTGATGTGATGTGTAAAGGCACCCCCACTGTGATGGTCCAAACTAACTACCTTTTGTCCCCTCTCCTTCATGCGCGGTACCTGCTGTACTGCCCCCGGGCGACACCTGATGAGCCTCTGTTTACCAGTGACGCAGCCGGCAAGGCCACGACCAGATTGTGGCTCACGCAACGCCACTGAGTTCTGTGCAAGCGCTTCCCCATGTACATCCATTCCGCCAATGTTAAACCATTTGTCATGTGTAAGAATAAATGGTGAAACAAGTGAGTGTCTTGACTGAACTGCAGTCCATGGATGCATGGGTGCTAAAATATATGTTTGTGTATAGTATACCGTGTATTGTGCTGAAACAGCTATTATGTGTACATTAGAACATGTGTACACTAGAGAGGATACCATTTCTGGGGAAATTGTGAGGTTGTGCTTGCGGCTGCCCCAGCTGCCCATAGTCTCCTGGTGTTTACTGTTATGAACCATTCAGTGTGTTTTTACATTGGTTTTAGACAGCAAAGAAAATGTGTGTATGTTGTTGGTCAACTCGTCCCGTTATCTGGTTACTAGGATTATAATTCCTGGACAGCAACCATTAGTTGACATGTAATTTTGTAAACTTGTAATAAACCATACAACCAACATTTCTTCCAGTTTATAGGCAACATATATACAAATTACTCATCCAAAGCGACAGAAAGATAGCCTTGAGTAACGGATATGGGAATGTTATTTAAAGAACATGTTTTACCTTATTGTGTGAAATTTCTCAAAATAAAATTCCATCAAAACTTATGTCCAGTTTTCCAGGTTAGGATTTCCAGCAACAAGTCTATCTAAAATGGATATTGGATTTTCAAAAGTATTTTAAGCATCATATAGATTTGGGGTTAAGTGTCTCCCGCAAAAGGTATCAGATTTACACAGACAAATAACAAGTATTTAAAAAAGCACACTTGAAATCCCTTCTGGACAAGTTCAGGTTTATTTTGTAACAACTACAGGTACATTTAAATTATTTTATAAATACTGTCCTAAATGTCGGAAATGGTTATTATTGATGCCCTTGTAGCACCTGTATCTCATCTTCAATGTGAATGGAATCACAAGAACATTGAGAACTGGTGCACTTTAATTTATCTGGATAATTGAGACTTGTACACACTTTTCCAGAATGACCAGTGGTGGGAATTAGAAATGGATCTGGAGTTAGTCACCGGTCAATGCTCTGCAGCTGCTCACTGCTCCTACTGTACAAGATGGATACAAAATATATACACATTTATAACATTTACACAAACTGTAACTAAATGAACATATGTTATAAATCAGGAGGTGGTGCCTGATCACTGCTCCACAGCTGCCCACCGCACCTACTGAATAGAACGGGTGACAAAACAACAGACATTAAAACATGAAACGTAACACGACATGATTGTACCACAATAAAAATCAATGGGGGGGGGGGGGGTGAACAACAGTTTGTTTTGAAGGCTGGAGATGCTGGTGGGTTTTTGTGGGGCGTGACACCTTGGCTTAACAAGGAGTCACCCTCTATTAGGGCCCCCTGTCTCATATCACCAAGATGTCCTTACAAAATACACCAAAGTTAGGTCTGTCAGTGCCGCACAGGCCCACTTGATCAGACAACTTGAATTCGAGGGTTGGAGGCATACTATCCATATGGTGACAAGTGCTGGTTGGTTGTCGTGTGGTGGTGAGTTGATTTGTTGGTCCTTTGTCATGGCGTGACAAATTACTGCTGTGCTGTGATCTTGCGTTGATTTGGAAGGCTGTTGAGTGGCTGGTAGGTTGCTGTGGCGTGACATGATCCTGAGTTGGTTTTGAAGGCTAGAGATGATGGTGGGTTGTTGTGGCATAGTTAGGTCTGTCAGTGCCGCACAGGCCCACTTGATCAGACAACGTGAATTGGAGGGTTGGAGGCGTACTATCCCTATGGTGACAAGTGCTGGTTGGTTGTCGTGTGGTGGTGAGTTGATTTGTTGGTCCTTTGTCATGGCGTGACAAATTACTGCTGTGCTGTGATCTTGCGTTGATTTGGAAGGCTGTTGAGTGGCTGGTAGGTTGCTGTGGCGTGACATGATCCTGAGTTGGTTTTGAAGGCTAGAGATGATGGTGGGTTGTTGTGGCGTAGTTAGGTCTGTCAGTGCCGCACAGGCCCACTTGATCAGACAACGTGAATTGGAGGGTTGGAGGCGTACTATCCCTATGGTGACAAGTGCTGGTTGGTTGTCGTGTGGTGGTGAGTCGCTTTGTTGGTCCTTTGTCATGGCGTGACAAATTGCTGCTGTGCTGTGATCTTGCGTTGATTTGGAAGGCTGTTGAGTGGCTGGTAGGTTGCTGTGGCATGACATGATCCTGAGCAAAACTACTTCATGTTTGGCCAACAACAATAGGCTGAATGGGGATTTGAACTCATGAGCATAAGGTTACAAGTCAGTCTGTCTATCCTCTCTGCTACACACCAACTGTTGAGATTTGGTGAATAGAAATGGAGTATTACCTTTGGTCAGGTTTGGAACAAAGGTTAAGAAACGGTTGACATTTCAATGTCAACCGTTTCAATCAGTCAAAATGATATTTGATTTATTGACACAAACATATTGAGGCAATGTGTACATTTACATAAATACACCCCTTTCAGCCATTTTGTATTGCATTTCTTATTCCGTTTCACCCTATATAAAGACACATCTGCCCACACACAACTTCCATCCATGCTGTTTCCCTCTCTCCCAGCGCAGGTCATGCCAAGGCAGAAATGCTGCGGCGGCCGCATGAGGTTTAGAGATAGTCCAAAAACATGCCTCCCACAATTGACACATTTTAACCACAGTACTCTTTTCAAACTTTGCCCAAGATGGCTGAATAACCACAGATATTGTAATTCTTCTTGAGTTGATCTCTTTCAGTCAATGCACAATTAACAATAGTCATGTGGGCAACTGGGCTAGGGCAGAGCTCATGTTCAGCTCCTTGCGAGAATAGCCTAAGGCAGTACAGCAGCCGACTCTCTGGTCCCATTAAAATACACAACATGCACAATCAGGGTGACCAAGAAGATTATATTAACTGAGAAACAATAACATTACAAACATCTAACTGAACAAACACAACAACTGAAATGCCTCACACGGCTGTTGTAACCGCACTATTTTCCACAAGTCTTTGCCTATTTGACATACCGCACTGCATGCTGGGTACCCAAGGGGTGCTGACGCTGATTATCTAGCTGTGCTCCGACTGTGTGATTAGCTTTGGTCAGCTTTGGGACAAAGGTTGAAGGCCGATTTATACTTCTCCGTTTTTACGGAGACGGACACAGGGAACGCCCTCTCCGACGAGGAATTCCCTCTCCGTGCCCTCTCCGAGCCCCTCGGAGAGCTCTACGTGCACCTCCTGATTTTCCTGACTATCCGTCTGTCCGTCCGTCATTTTACGGATACCGCTTGGCGGTGATTGGTCCGTATTAAGAACCGCTTGCGTCAGCGGCGGGGGCGGGGTTGCCGTGATAAACAGGATGAACAGAATCCTTTGACCGCCATTGCTGTATGTTTTTACAATTCATATTTCAGCTAAACAGTACCAGCATCTGAATTAAAGTGTGACGAGAAATGGGCAGTGTAGTTGCTGAAAATGTGCGTATTTTATTGATGAAACGGCTAATTTGTACATTTGCTCCGACTTCTCGAAAACCTAGGTAAATAAACACTCGACGACGACTTACAAAAAACCGTTGCGCCACCTACTCTTCTGGCGGTGAATTGTTTTCAGCACCCACAGCCTTCGGAGTACTATAAATTCAACCAATCTGTCCGACTCCGTCCGTCCGTCTGTCCGTAACGAAGTCGGAGAAGTATACTTCGGCCTTAAGAAACGGTTGACATTTCAAGGTGAAATTGCACATGGTATTTCAGAATGATGTCATCCTGTTTAACTAAATGGATAATCATTGTGGTCAGTTACTGTATAGAAAAGTATTTGTCCTGTGGCAAGCATTATAAGTTTTGGCTGAAGTTTAAAGAGCTGTAATTCAGTGATCTTTTGAAATATCAAGGCAGGGGCAGGCAGGCAGGGCAGGCCAGCTTGAATCCCAAATGTGTTGGAGACCCATGCAAAGTCACTCAAAACACTGGTTCGATTCCAGGCTCTAGCAAGAGTATTTAGCTCTAAACTGGTCAATATACACATCGGACCAAAGACCAGCTCGACCTTTGCCTGTAAACAGTGATTCTGACTGTCAGAGACCTTTAAATAGCCTGACTTACTGAAATTGGCAAAACTAGCCTGGCTAACGTAGGTCGCTTTCTCAGGGCATATGACGAATGAAACAGGCTCGCCTTGAAAAATCAGATATACTGGCTATCTTTAGCAGGCCTTTGTCTACAAAAAGCAGCCCTCCCTGACGTTTTTGGAGTAGAATTGAGTGAAATACAAAATTGTTTACACACTGCCAGTGGGCGAGCCGAGCCTGACTCTGAGGCTAACGTCAAAACAATGTACCCCCGGGACGCAGTATCACTCCAATTGCAAGTCCACAAATCACAAAAATAATCGGAGCATCTGGCTAAAAGCACAATTCCCACATCTCCTAAAGGCTGCCCTCCTCGACCTTTTTTGTGTAGACCTAACTGTAAAATGGTGAACTTATGAACATGACGCGACCAAAACATGGCTGCCGCCTAAGCCTATGCGGTCTCCCTGGCGCATAGGCTTATTACAAAGACTTTCACGCCCCATATTAAAATTCTGAGCCGACAGGTCTGTGGGGAATTGCTTTTTCTCCTAAAGGCTGCCCTCCTCGACCTTTTTGATGAATAATGGCCGCCGAAAAATAATTTATATTCGTAACGGCGAGCTGCGATTGGAAGCGAAATGAAACAGGGGCTAAAAAACGAGGGTGGGGGCTTGGTCAGCACACAATTTCAAGAAAGCATGCGTGTGTCAAGGGAAGGCTGAGTGTGTGAGAATTTTGAGCAGGCGAGGGGAGCAATTAGCCAAGCATGCATGTTGGTCAGCACACAATTTCCAGAAAGGATGTGTGTGTGTCAAGTAGGGTGACCACCTGTCCCGCTTTGCGCTGTATCGCACAGCATTTTCAATATGGGACGTGCGAGACAAGGGGTGAAAATGCTGTGCGACACAACGCAAAGCGCGACAGGTGTTCACCCTAGTGTCAAGGGGCAGGATGAGTCTGAGAATTTGGAGCACGCGCGCTGTGGAGCAATTCAATTGAATTCAATCATATATTGACATATCAAGGTGAAATTGCGTATGGTACTTCAGAATGATGTCATCTTGGAGGCACAAAGGTTTGAAAAACCATCAGTAAAAATTATATTTGATTTATTAACACAAAGATATTGTGGCAATGTGGGCATTTACATAAATACACTTCTTTCAGCCATTTTGTATTGCATTCCTTATTCAATTTCACCCTATAGAAAGACATGTATTCTACAAATCTGTAACAATTTTCAAGTCGATTGGATCTATGGTTCATGAGGAGAAGGGTTTTGAAGGTTGTACCAAATTTGGACAGTACAGCAAAATCTATCATGGCGGACCTTATGGGTTCTTGAGGCTTTTTTGTTCCCCATGAGAAATAAGGCATGTATACCAATTTTCAGGCATTTTGGAATAATGGGGCGCTGGGGAAATCACGTAGACTTTGGGCGTGGCTTATAGCGCCACCTATGGGCGTACATGGGCCATTAGCGGTCTGGGAGTAGTGAGTGACCTGGTGTATCATTGGGCCAAATTTGAAAAAATCGGGTCAAGGACTTTTTGAGCTATTGGGCCATTTAGCGGAGAAATATAATAATAAGAATATAGCTGCAAGCAGCAATGGAGGGGCCAAGCAGTCCAGAGCAGGACATGGCCTCCATAGCACTTGCGCAACAATTAAGTCACAACAACCTGTTGCACTCATGCAACACACCAAGTTTGGTTGAAATATATGTTTGCGTTCAAGAGTACTGAGAGTTCAAAGTTATTTTTCTGGTATAACACCGCAGGCCTCCTCTGCTCCTCATGGGAACGATGGAACCCAAGTCTGGTGACAATCGCGCAAATGGTTGCTGAGATATGCTCTTGCGCCTCGTTTGGCGGCTTCGCCATCGCTTTTGATCGTCTCTACCGAACAAACGTTTTTGAAATCCATCTGATTGCTTTTGTGAAACTGGGTCTAAAGATCATCTTTGCCAAATTTGGTAAACATTGGACAAAAATTGGGGCGTGCAAAAGGTTTTTACACTTTTCCATGAAATCCAAAATGGCGGCCACGTCCAGTCGAATTTTATGAAAATTTATTAATAGTCAGGCTTGATATCTCACAAGACATCAAGAAACAAAGAAATTACTTTATTAAGGTACACACTTCAACAGTTATTAGCCAAAACACGTTTATGCTTCCGGCCACGCCCCCTTTTAGTCACATGACACAATCTTTGGAGGACATCCTCAGAATAAGGTTCCGAGGCGGCGTACCAAATTTAGTTTCACTGCCTCAAACAACTGCTGAGATATGACTTCACTTCCTGTTTGGTGGCTTTTCTGCTGATTTTGATTGGCTGTCACGGACAAACGGTTGTGGGTATCAAAATGCTCTACCATAACTTTTGTGCGGCTTGGTCTGAAGAGCATATCTGGTAATTTTGAAGAAGATTTGACAAAGATTGTAGGAGGAGTAGGCTTTCAAAGGTTTTTGATAAAACCGGAAATAGCGGAAAATCTATATAACCGGAAATTGACCCCATAGGGTGCGTTGAATTCGGCTTGATTCAGGGAATCCAATGGTACCTCATTTTTGAAAATGGGTCATACGGTTTAAAAGTTGCGTGTGTAAACACAACTCCAACTTTGACCCATTGGTGGCGCTAGAGTGCCCGAGTATGGGACATGAAACTTTGTGAATTGGACCAAGGGACTGTCCCCAATGAGTGTGCCAAATTTCACAACTTTCGACCAAGCGCTTCTAGGGCCTGCCTTAGACACCCAGTCTTAAGAAGTATAATAATAATAATAATAATAATAATACTAACAATAACAATAGGTGCCTTGCAGCTTCGCTGCTTGGCCCCTAAATAAGAATACTAACAAAAACAATAGGTTCCCTCCTACCGGAGGAACCCTAATAAGAATACTAACAAAAACAATAAGTTCCCTCCTACCGGAGGAACCCTAATGAAACAGGAGCTAAAAACAGAGGGTGGGGGCTTGGTCAGCACACAATTTCCAGAAAGGATGTGTGTGCGTCTCGCCAAGCTCGCGCGTGTGTCAAGTAGGGTGACCACCTGTCCCGCTTTGCGCTGTATGGCACAGCA
The DNA here is from genome assembly GCF_963692335.1 of Osmerus eperlanus. Classification (NCBI taxonomy): domain Eukaryota; kingdom Metazoa; phylum Chordata; class Actinopteri; order Osmeriformes; family Osmeridae; genus Osmerus; species Osmerus eperlanus. The sequence continues at coordinate 11,169,070 of NC_085034.1, forward strand.
ATTTCAATATGGGACGTGCGGGACAAGGGATGAAGATGCTGTGCGACACAACGCAAACCGCGACAGGTGGTCACCCTAGTGTCAAGGGGCAGGATGAGTCTGAGAATTTGGAGCACGCGCGCTGTGGAGCAATTCAATTGAATTCAATCATATATTGACATATCAAGGTGAAATTGCGTATGGTACTTCAGAATGATGTCATCTTGAAGGCACAAAGGTTTGAAAAACCATCAGTCAAAATTATATTTGATTTATTAACACAAAGATAGCTCGCGAATACAAGCGGCCGAAATGAGTTTTCTCCGCAGGGTGTCCGGGCTCTCCCTTAGAGATAGGGTGAGAAGCTCGGTCATCCGGGAGGGGCTCAGAGTAGAACCGCTGCTCCTCCGCGTCGAGAGGGGCCAGTTGAGGTGGCTCGGGCATCTGATAAGGATGCCTCCTGGACGCCTCCCTGGTGAGGTGTTCTGGGCACGTCCCACTGGGAAGAGGCCCCGGGGAAGACCCAGGACACGCTGGAGGTGGACATGTCTCTCGGCTGGCCTGGGAACGCTTCGGAGTCCCCCAGGAAGAGCGGGTGGAAGTGGCCGGGGAGAGGAAAGTCTGGGCCTCCCTGCTTAGGTTGCTGCCCCCGTGACCCGACCCCTGGACAAGCGGAAGATGATGGATGGATGGATGGAACACAAAGATAATGTGGCAATGTGTACATTTACATAAATACACTTCTTTCAGCCATTTTGTATTGCATTCCTTATTCAATTTCACCCTATAGAAAGACATGTATTCTACAAATCTGTAACAATTGGTTACAGATTTCTTAAGATCATCTTCTTAACCAATAAGAAGATGGGTCAAAGAGCTGCAGTTAGTGCCTCCCATGTAAATCTATCTGATACTGTGGGGTTAACTGTAACATTTCAGTAAATCTTGTCATTGATGATATTCCCTCTCCCTTTTCTGTCAAATAACCCCTGTAGTACCTCTGCATAGAGGTACATGTACCCCAGGTTTGGAACCACTGGAGTAGTGGCCAGTAGTATATTGAACATGTGGAGAACATAGAACATTCCTATGTAATTGTCTGTAACTGTTTTATATTATTTGTATATCTCTTTTGTATGACTGATTTGATGTTTCCTTTTTTACGCTATTGTAGAGAATAATGGCATTGGAAGGAAATGTGACCCATCAAATCCTTGTGTTTGTGGATGAAGCTGGCTTCAACCTGGCCAAGGGCCGAAGACGTGGCCGTAATGTTATTGGCCACAGGGCCACGGTGGATGTCCCAGGCCAGCGAGGGGGCAATATAACCATGTGTGCTGCCATTTCTGAGAATGGTGTGGCCACTCACATCCCCAGTCTTGACCCATACAACACTCAGAAGCTCCTCATCTTCTTGGACCGCCTTCATTTAGATTTGATACCTGAAAATGAGAGAGGTCTCGTAGGGCCTTACCTACCCAAATACGTAATTGTATGGGACAATGTGAATTTCCACTGTGGCCCGCTCATAAGGGCATGGTTCACTACCCACCCAAGGATGGTCATGGTGTTCCTACCACCTTACTCTCCTTTCCTCAATCCAATTGAGCAGTTTTTCTCTGCTTGGAGGTGGAGAGTATATGAGCATCGGGCGCAAGATCAGAGGTCCCTGCTCCATGCAATGGACACTGCATGTGAGGACATAACTGGAGATCAGTGTAGGGGATGGTTGCGACATGCACGCCGTTTCTTCCCTCATTGTATCGCGAGGGAGAATATACGGTGTGAAGTGGACGAGAACCTATGGCCAGACAGGCAGCAGCGTGTGGATGGCCAAGAGGGTGAGGACGGTGGCCACGAGAGGGAGGGTGAGAACAGCGACCAGTAAAGAATTGTTAGCTTTATTTAGAGCACTGTAGGCTGCATATCATTTTCATTGTTTTTTGTCTGTGCGTTTATATTGTGCTATATACATTTTATTTTTACTCTGATGAATGGAAGTTACTTTGCGTGTGAATAAAAACTGTTACAATTTCCTTGGCAGTATGAGTGCAATGTGTGATGTCAAACCTTGGAGGCTACTCCTACCCTAAAATCCTATTTATTTATTTCAGTTTAATACACAACTGTATTCTGTTTGTCTGCTAGACAAAAACAGTACAGTAACCATTGTCAATGAAGAACTGGGCTAAGACTGAAAGGTGGACAAGAGGGATATTTCAACAGTCCTCTGCCATAGTGACAAAACATCTAAACATTTTGACTTGCAGTGCTTACACAATGCCAAAGGGACAAAGCATTTTGGGGGCACTGACTGTTTAAATGAGAAGGAAATTTACTTTTGACACAAGTGAACTGTTTTGGGAGAGGTATAAGCTTTTGCAGGTGAACCATGGTGTTGTGCTGAACCATCCACGTTATTTTGGCAAAAGCACCAAGAGTGTTGAGAATGTCCGGTTTATTTCGAGAAATGAGCCAAAGCAATTGAGAAGGATCTTTGCCGTTCTTCTGGCAAGGATGAGTGCACAGTTTTGGGAGAGATATGAGCTTTTGCTGGTGAGCTATAGTGTTGTGCTGAACTGTAAGACTGTTTTGCCAAATGATCTTAGAGTTTTGAGAATGTAATTTTTGTTTCAAGAAATGAGCCAAACCAATGGAGAAAAACTGAACTCCAGTCAACATTTACAAAACTATCTCCCCCAATAATTTTTGTTCGATTCTCGAACCTGGCTCATACTAATAGCTTTTCATAGAAGAATTTTGAGACCAATCCAAATGAGCCTGTGTCCATTTTGCGTCCAATCGCAGGTCGCCGTTACGAATATAAATTATTTTTCGGCGGCCATTGTTGTTTTCAACTGGAATCGCCTGATAGTGTTGGAGGCAGCCACGTTCGGTAAGTCATATCACCTATTTTTTACACATTTTAAGCTAGAATCAATGATTGGGTTCGTGAAAGTACACTACTCTTGAATTATAGTAAAGGTTTTAGCACGTTTAGACCTTTAGATCGTGAGTCTGAAGTGACGGAAAACCAAACTCGAAAAGTAGCTAGCTCTAGCTTTTTTCCTCTGTGTTTTTAATTGGGTGTGCTCAAGCCTTCGGCGAGAGCACAACCTTTGTTCTCTCACATATATATTTCCTGTTTCTCTTTATTGTTGGAATGCTGCTTCAGCATTCCAAGTATTGTTCTTTGAATCTTTAATCATATCCTTTAAATCTTCAGCTATTAAAACCGTTCAGCTATCAAAAAATTCAGCAGTTTCAGGCCATGGGTACTATGACTTTTCAGCTTTGTACCTCTTATGCTTGAATTAATATAAATCAATATTCATAATATTTTTAACATGGGTTTCCAATGGAGTTTCTTTCAAATCCTCTCAAACTTATTTAAACTTCTTCAACTTCCAAATCCTTCTTCTTCCTCAATATTTCAGCTAGAGCCACCATTTAAACTTTAAAATGTTGACAAAACCCTAAACAATTTTTAAATAATTCAGCTTTTTGATATCTATTCAACTTTTTTCAATATCACTGATTATGTTTCATGACTTTTTCAAGCCGTTTCTGAGATTTACATGGGTGTGTACGTGAAACCCTAGAGTACAGACTGAAACGCTTAGAGTGGAGGCCTGAGCTTCGGGAGCCGAGTGCACCAGCTGGGCGTACGCCTGGGTGTAACGCTACGTCCGACGTAGAACTGAAAGTTATTACTAACTTAAAGTTACGACTAGTGCACCAGTTAGATTTAAGCCCTTTATGTGCTGCACCTGGGTGTACATTTTACGTCTAGTGGGGAGCAGGCGTATGTTGGAAAATCGGACTAATATCCATGTTTTTTTTGTACGTTTTTTTGTAAGTCGTCGTCGAGTGTTTATTTACCTAGGTTATCAAAAAGTCGGAGCAAATGTACAAATTAGCCGTTTCGTCAATAAAATAAGCACATTTTCAGCAACTACACTGCCCATTTCTCATCACATTTTAATTCAGATGTTGATTTACATGTACTGTTTAGCTGAAATATGAATTGTAAACTTACAGCAATGGCGGTCAAAGGATTCTGTTCCGTCTTGTTGGTCACAGCGACCCCACCCCCGCCCCTGACCCAAGCGGTTCTTAATACGGACCAATCACAGCCAAGGGGTATCCGTAAAATGACGGACGGACGGATAGTCAGGAAAATCAGGAGGTGCACGTAGAGCTTTCCGAAGGGCTCGGAGAGGGCACGGAGAGGGAGTTCCTCGTCGGAGAGGGCGTTCCCTGTGTCCGTCTCCGTAAAAACGGAGAAGTATAAATCGGCCTTAATTCGGCCTTAAAGACCAACTTTTTTACGCCCAGCTGGTGCACTCGGCTCCGGATGTCGTTGAAAAAATATTTCTAGTTTGCCAGCATTACCACAATTTTCGCTCTTCATGCTTCATTTTTAGATCAATAGATAGCAAATTTTGTGCTGGTCGTAGACAGTTGTCTGTTGAATCCAACAGACGTACACATTTGTTCAGAGCCCCACAAAAGCGAGACAAAGTCCAACTCTCGCCCCATAGAGACCGATGCAAATCTGGTGACAAAATCGTCAGAGAAAGCAAAAAGAACAAGATTTTGAAACTGCCGGTAGAGTCGTATTTCTGACCGCACAGAAATATAAAGGACATCTCTGGTTTCGGCAGAGTCTTGGGTCTCGGAAAATATCCTTATTTTTGGGATTGGATTTATAGTTTTGCGTCTAGGTTAACTTGTTTGAAGTGTGGATTCTAGCTACATTTCTGTTATTCTCTGCCCTCAGCACGTTAGCAATCATAGCTGCACCATCACCGTGGCAACGACAGACACGCACCACTCAGTCTCACGCAGGTGATTGGTATTAGCTGATTAGTGGAGTCACAAGATAGAGTTTGATAGTATTTCAACCTAATACAATTTACAAGAGGTGACTCTGCAGGTGCTGCTAATATCTCTTTTACTACTATTGTTAATGGAACTGTTTTATTCTACTACGCCACTGAGTGCGTTTACTTGACCATGAGAAACCCGATTACTAGCAATTGTCGGTTTATGCCATACGATTACTCCGTTTACATGTGTAATTGTGAGAATGCTGTTAAGCATTCTCACTATTGTTTTCCTGTTTCTCTTTTGTTTTCCTGTTTCTCTTTATTGTGAGAATGCTGTTCAGCATTCTCACTATTGTTTTTCAACTTCTTAGTTCTTCCGCCGTTTTTTGGCCTTTAACTCGTTCTGCATACTTTAACCGATTCCTACAACTTTTGTATCAAAACGTTCAGCTCCTTCAGGAGATGATGGCTATGACTTTTGGTATTTCTCACTTTTATACTTTTTAAGACATTAAGGTTTTTGTGCAAATTATTCTCCCATTAAAAGTAATGGTAAATCCTTTCAAATCATTAAAAAGCTTCCTCCTCTTTCAAACGTAACTACTTCAGCTTACTTTCAGCTAGAGACACCATTCAACCTTTAAAATGTTCACAAGACATTCAGCTATTCCTAAATGATTCAGCTTTTTCAAATGTTCAGCCAATTTTGAATTATGACAGTTTGAAATACATTAAAATGTTTGCTCCTTCTTGATTTTTATGAATGAGCAGCAAGCAGAGTGTGCTGCTTGCTGCTCTTTTTCTGATATTCAACTAATTTGTCAAACAAATTCCTCTAACGTTCATATAGTTTAACTTACAGAAACAAGTTATACCTTAAAATGTAGGGGAAATGGTCCTCTTTCAGCCAATGTAACTACTAAAGAGCTCACATTTACAGATGTTCAGCTATGAGCCTTGAAGCGAGAGCAGCCTTTCAAATTCTCTCACTAACTTCAATGGAGAGGTGAGTAAAATCAGTCAGAGAAAGCAAGAAGGAACAAGATTTTGAAACTGCCGATAGAGTCGTATTTCTGACCGCACAGACATATAAAGGACATCTCTGGTTTCGGCAGAGTCTTGGGTCTCGGAAAATATCCTTATATTTTGGATTGGAGGTATAGTTTTGCGTCTAGGTCAACTTGTTTGAGGTGTGGATGCTAGGTAAATGTTCGTTTTTCTCTCTGCCTAGCTCGTTAGCTATCACAGCTGCGCAATCACCGTGGCAACCAAACAAACAAGCACCAGGAAAGCAAAAAGAACACGTTTTTGAAACTGCAGGTAGAGTCGTATTTCTGACTGCACAGACATATAAAGAATATCTCTGGTTTCGGCAGAGTCTTGGGTCTCGGAAAATATCCTTATATTTTGGATTGGACGTATAGTTTTGCGTCTAGGTCAACTTGTTTGAGGTGTGGATGCTAGGTAAATGTTCGTTTTTCTCTCTGCCTAGCTCGTTAGCTATCACAGCTGCGCCATCACCGTGGCAACCAAACAAACAAGCACCAGGAAAGCAAAAAGAACACGTTTTTGAAACTGCAGGTAGAGTCGTATTTCTGACTGCACAGACATATAAAGAATATCTCTGGTTTCGGCAGAGTCTTGGGTCTCGGAAAATATCCTTATATTTTGGATTGGACGTACAGTTTTGCGTCTAGGTTATCTTGTTTGAGGTGTGGATTCTAGCTACATTTCTCTTATTCTCTGCCCTCAGCGCGTTAGCAATCATAGCTGCACCATCACTGTAACGACAGACACGCACCACTCAGTCTCTCACACAGGTGATTGGTACGTTTACTTGACCATGAGAAACACGATTACTAGCAATTGTCGGTTTATGCCAATAATACGATTACTCCGTTTACATGTGTAATTAGTTATGCGATTACTCAATAAACGCGTCTACATGATTCTTTTTTATTAATCGTTGTATGCTCCACGACAAAACTTGCACCATCATCCTTCTGCAACAAAGTGTCGCCGTGTCTTCCTGTATCGGCTCTACTGCTGTATGTTTCATTCCATCAACACATTGAATCCTACTAAGAAAGCCGAGTAAACGCACTCAATGGTAGGCTACATCTGCTACTGCTATTACTATCCCAACTATAATTTCAGCTGTTAAAACGATAATATTCTTGTTCCGACTAGCTAGCCTACTTCTTCTGTTTAACAGTTCAGCTTTTAGCTTCTCCCGCATTGTAGGCTATTTTAGCTCTTAGCTTTGTTAAGATGATGCAGTTCAGCTTCCACACTGCCTCTTTTGTGTGACTCACACATTTTTGAAATTCATTTCAGCTTGCGGGTATTTTCTCATTTCTCACTTTTATACTTTTTAAAATATTAAGGTTTTTGTGCAAATTATTCTCCCTTTAAAAGTAATGGTAAATCCTTTCAAATCATTGTTGGAATGCTGCTCCAGCCCCTTTCAAAAATACCTTTCGGTTGCTTTGAAGCTTCAGCTTATAACTTTCTACTAAATTTTCACTATTTTCAGCTTTTTTAGCATGGTCAGCTATCCCCATTCAGGTTTTCAGCATTCTCACTGCTGTTTCGCAGGAACAGCCTTTTCTAGTTATATCAACTTCTTAGTTCTTCCGCCGTTTTTTGGCCTTTAACTAGTCCTGCATACTTTTACCGATTCCTACAATTTTTGTATCAAAACGTTCAGCTCCTTCAGGAGATGTTGGCTATGACTTTTGGTATTTCTCACTTTTATCCCAATTTTTAAGACATTAAGGTTTTTGTGCAAATTATTCTCCCATTAAAAGTAATGGTAAATCCTTTCAAATCATTAAAAAGCTTCCTCCTCTTTCAAACGTAACTACTTCAGCATACTTTCAGAGACACCCTTCAACCTTTAAAATGTTCAAAAGACATTCAGCTATTCTCAAATGATTCAGCTTTTTCAAATATTCAGCCAATTTTGAATTATGACAGTTTTGAAATACATTAAAATGTTTGCTCCTTCTTAATTTTTATGAATGAGCAGCAAGCAGGGTGGCACACTCTGCTGCCTGCTCTTTTTCCGATATTCAACTAAATTGTCAAACAAATTCCTTCCTTCCTTACAGAAACAAGTTATACCTTAAAATGTAGGAAAATTTGTCTTCTTTCGGCCAATGTAACTACTAAAGAGCTCACATTTACAGATTTTCAGCTATGAGCCTTGAAGCGAGAGCAGCCTTTCAAATTCTCTCACTAACTTCAATGGAGAGGTGGGTAAAATCCGTCAGAGAAAGCAAGAAGGAAGACGATTTCGAAACTGCCGGTAGAGACATATTTCTGACCGCACAGACATATAAAGGACATCTCTAGAGTCTTGGGTCTCGGAAAATATCCAAATTTTATATATTGGACGTGTAGTTTTGCGTCTAGGTCAACTTGTTTGAGGTGTGGATGCTAGGTAAATGTTCGTTTTTCTCCCTGCCTAGCTCGTTAGCTATCACAGCTGCGCCATCACCGTGGCAACCAAACAGACACGCACCATGAACGTTTTTGAAACTGCCAAAGGAGTTGTATTTCTGACCGCACAGACACATAAAGGATATCTATTAGTGATGGGAAGTTCGGATCATTCTACTGATTCGGTTCTTTGAATCTCGTTCAGTAAAATGAACGAATCTTTTTTCGAGTCATTCGTTCATTTCAACGGGGGGGGGGGGGGCGGGGGGGATCACATGAGAACACGAATCATATTCTCATGTAGGTTAGTGCATGACATGTGCACCAGCAGATACTATTTTAAAAGAAATGTTTGCATTAAAATAATGTATCATGACAGTTTGTATGATTTGGTAAATCAGGTATCGACCCTTCACTCTATTCCACACATTCTTTCAGGATCGGCTCGGCTTCCAGCCAGGGCATTGCCGACCACACCATCCAGCTCCTGGGTCGCTGGTCCTCCCAGGCATACCGCTCATACGTCAGGACTAACCTCCCTGACCTTCACCACACTCAGGCTCGCTGCAGCCCACTAGGTGAGTCTGTTAATTTTGGGGATCTGCTCGAGCTGCTGCTCGTGCCCAGTAACTATGCATGCACCATTCACATAATCTCCATCACCATTCTGTACATCCCCTAATCACACTCTCGTCCTCCCAGGACCCCACGCCCGGCTCTGCTACCGGCCTCCTCCATCAGCACCAGGATCGGCTCTGCTACCAGCCTCCATGAACCACAACAGGCTCTTCTACCAGCCACTACCACACTGCATCAGGCTTGGCTCTGCTACCAGCCTCAGGCTTGGCTCTGCTACCAGCCTCTACCACACTGCATCAGGCTCGGCTCTGCTACCAACCTCTACCACACTGCATCAGGCTCGGCTCTGCTACCAGCCTCTACCACACTGCATCAGGCTCGGCTCTGCTACCAGCCTCTACCACACTGCATCAGACTCGGCTCTGCTGCCAGCCTCTACCACACTGCATCAGGCTTGGCTCTGCTGCCATCCTCTACCACACTGCATCAGGCTCGGCTCTGCTACCAGCCCTGCTTCAATAAAAGCTATCTATTCGATCTATGGTGTGATTACTGAACTTGTGAAATCACCAAACATATGTTAGGAGGCGTCAAAAGGTAGAAAGAGCAAATTACACACAAAAAGTAATAGTAAAGTCTATCCCTGCCAACTCTCCTCCCCTTCTCTGCCTGTCAGACTAGATACATTGGTTACACATGATGTCCTTGTCAGCTTCGCCAGTCTAACTTCAAAGAAGGACGACTATGTCCTCATGCCTCAGTAACGCGCTCCCTTCTCTCCCTCTCTCACCTCGCTCGAGATGAGGACTTAATGCCTCTTAACCCGACACAGCAAGCCTTTCCAATCCTCTTCACACCCTCATCTACGTCTTTGTTCTCTCCCTTCTCATCCTCAGTCTGTCTTACTGTATTTCTCGTGTCTGTGAAAGGGGTGGACAGCACACTGCTCGTTAGAGGCAGGGCCCATTGAGTTTAGCCTGTCTTATGTCAGCTGGGAGATACTTGACTGTCTCAGCCCAACTCTCTCATCTGTGTACTAGAAAATAATAGTATTCACATAGTTCTGATAGTGTGTTTCATCAACCGTGGTCATTTGAGTGGAATCGCTTTTCAAGTTTTTACTGTGCAACAAGGCATCTGTATGGTGTTGCACCTTACCCTTGCTGCATAGCTGAAGGATGGTCTTACCCGTACATGTAGGTGCCAAACTGGACATGCGCGCACACACACAGACACACACAGACACACACACAAAATGTCATTTTTTTTTAGAACCTTTTCAGAAGACGTGGGGATCAAATCTGTGAATATGACCAGATCTGACATCAGAATGGCTTGCCTAGTCACTGGGACAGGTGTTGAAAAGTAAGGCCTCCAATTTGTAATCAGTGTAAGAAATCGTGAGTAAGCGTTTGGTCATTGTATGCTGCGGGGGAGTGTTCGCGTATATCTGTTTGTTTTGTTCAGAACATTGTTTAACAATGGGTGTGTCCGTGTCCTAAGGGTCCCAATGACTTGGAAAATGGATTGTACATATTTATCTGATATACAATGCATTTTGACTTCAAAGTATCTTGTGAGCAGCGGTGGCAAAAATCCACTGGCCCATAAGATATGGGACAGCCTGCCCCCCTGTCTGCCTTCAGTGAATTTGTAGGTAGATGTGTGAGTGAGTGACTTTGTGCTTGTTTGTGTATTGTGTGTGTGCATTTGTGTGAACAGAGTGAATGTGCGGATAAGTGTGTGTGGTGTGTATGTCAGTCAGTGATTTTTTGTGTGTGGTGGTTGTCTTCCTGTCAGCTTGCATGTCTGTGCATGTATGTGAGTGTCAGTGGCTTTGTGTTTGTGTGAGCGTGGGTATTTGTGCGTGTGTGGGCAAATGTGCAGGCAGGTGTGTCTGGTTTGTGTGAGTGAGTGAGTGAATGAGTGAGTGACTTTCTGTGTGTGTGGGGGAGGGGTGTTGTGATGGTGTATGTGTGAGAATGTAAGTTACTTTGTGCATGTTCATGTAGTGTGTGTGTGTGTGTGTGCACATGTACACAGAGAATATGTATAGAAAAGGGACAACAGACACAACAGTGCCAGTCAGCAGTTAGTCCGGCCACTCTCTTTGTCCTCACCACAGCACTTCCCAAACCCTATCCCTTCCCCCCTCTCTTTCTCTCTCTCTCTCTCTTCTCTGGACCTGAGGAAAGACAACCCGCTGACTCATGGACCCTTCTGTTACTGCTGACATCCGTGGTCCGCCTCCGCCCAGGTCAGACACATCGCGTGTGAGCGAGCCAACCTTCTGGAACTTGTTCAAGGTGTTACTCACCCCTATGACTCACCCACTCCCTCACCCCTCTGAGAGTACTCTCTCATCCTCACACCAGCACATACAATCTTTCTCTTGAATCCTTCCACCTCTTTGCCTGTGGGTTCAAACAAGAGGTAAATAAGAGGTCCCAGACTCCTACCAGCATGGGCAGATATCCCAGGATTCCCCCAATCCTGGAAAAAAATTGCTTTTAATTTCAATATTAATAACATGCAATGAAGGCACTTTTGCTCATCATAGACACAGAATAACCGTTTCTAAGTTTAGTGTAGGCTATGTGTTACAGCACAAGTCTTGGTCCCCCCCCCAAATTGTGCCTCTCATAGTTGATATCAGATTTAAGCCCCTGCCTACCGGTCTGCAGGGTGAAAGAACTTGAGCCTCATTGATCGATAATTGACTTCGCTAGCCTTTTATCTACTAACTTTTATATTTAATCTAATTGGAAAATGTTCTCCAGTCTATGATCTGCATGTTAATGCATCACAAACCATCTCTGGAGGAAGGGATCCCTCACTGAATTGCTCCTTCTGAGTATTCTTCCATTTTTGTCTGTTTTTCCTTGTGTTCTCTGAGGGTTTAGGGTTGGTTGTTGGTGCTGATCTGTGGGCAACCAGGAAGCTTTTCGTGACCTTGCTTGTCGAAAGTTTTATTTGAATGGATGAGTTTTACAGTTCGACAGAATCTCTGCAAGCTTCAATGGTTGATAAACGTTGTTACACAACCGCTCTCTCAACAACAAAGTATTTTGTAGTGGAAATGCACTGTGGTTGAAGGGTAAAAACTAATAAGGAAACATTGCTCAAAAATGTGCGATAATAATGACACCTTCAGCTTTCGAACAATAGCCTGTAATCGTTCAGCCACCTCTTTCCATCGGAGAAAAGTAATTTCAGAGAGCATTAAAGTATGCCCATAAAACAGGCAGAAAGAGAGAGAGAGAGAGGCCACCTCAGAGAAGGCTGAACAGTGGCCTTACTGTGGAACTTTCACCTTTATCTCTGCATCAAAGCATAATGAAGCTGAAACAGTACCAGACTGTCTTAACTGTCTCGTCCCACCCTTTCAGCAGGTCATGATGTGCTACTAGTAGAACAACAGTTCCTGATGTGTTTTTTTTCATAATTTCAATGCCTGACTGAAACCAAATAGCATGACATTATTTGAGCATTCAAAGGGAAACTGTCTCAGATTATGTGTGTGAAAACTAGTTTAAGGATCAAGATATAGTCACAATTGAGCTACAAGACACTATGACTTGACCATGTTACGTGCTGTGCACTTTTAACCAACACAATACATTCTTAAGCCAGTTGGTACCAAATGTACCCCTTTTACTCCGTTGCTTGTATCAGCCATGCCTGAAACCACCTCTGTCGGCCCACACCTCAACAGTGCCCTTCCAGGCGATCTGTCTCTCCATGTGTCATGTGATTACTCATGATCAGTTTGAACTTGACAACTGCAGCTCCTCTCGCCTCAAGGCATAGCATGAGGGTCTGTTTATGGAACTTGTATAATAGTCATGTCTGTCTTTATTGAGAGCTTTCATTACACTATGTGGAGGAGTGTCTGTGCTTGTGGTGACTGTGTGTGTGTGTGTTTATCTGGCTCTGACTCAGTGAGGGAGGACACTGAAACTTCCTCAGAGAATCTCTCAAGCAGGAAGATGTGTGTTGCTGTCTAGGTTTCCCCGCCATACCAGTTAACCTGTGGAGGTGACAATAAGTGTGTGTGAGTGTGTGTGTGCGCGTCTGTCTCTTTATAAAATCCAGGCTCCCTAGGTGTACTCTAAACTGCTCACTCTACAATGGAGAAAAAAAAACATGCAGCTGTAATTTGTGATTTCATCATTTGTCAAGGCTATCACATACAATAGTGTTGTTATGGTCTTATGTGCAACATCATATCATAGTAGCATAATAACTTAATTATAACCGATGCAGTCAGCACTTACAGATTGCTTTAATATAAAGTGCAATACAAATAAAATGTATTATTATTATTAGTGTACAATGTAAATACATGTATGTATGTATTACAGTTTCACGATTGATAAAACACATTTCTTGAAACAGTCAACCATTTTCTCCAATCTGTAAACACAAAACCGAATATTCAAACTTTGGGATTTTGAAACACTGGATTTTTGTGTTTCAACACCCATTGACACTTTCCTGATGTATGACTATGTTTAGCCTGTGTTCTGCACCTCTCTTTTTCCAACCGTCTCTGGAGGAGGGGATCCCTCACTGAATTGCTCCTCCCAAGGTTTCTTCCATTTTTTCTTCTCTAGTGTGTTTTTCTGGGAGTTTTTCCTTGTCTTCCTTGAGGGTTGAGGTTGGCTGAGGGGCATTTCTATCGGCGTATGTGAAGCCCTCTGTGACATTGCTTGTAAAAAGGACTATACAAATACTGAACATTTGATTTGATTTGAAAATATTACAGTAACCATCAGAGAAGAACAAAGACAAATTGGGTAAAAGCCCTCTGGTGTGCTGGATCCAGCCAACACTCCACATCTGTGTCACCACAGGCCAATTCCATTGCCTGTTGGAGATTTACCCTCGTATATGGGTTTCGGTCATAGACCTTTCACCGCCACACAGAGAAAAACTCTTCAATTGGGTTGAGAAAAGGACTGTTTGGTGGAAGGCAAACATTTACAGTAAAAAATGCTGGTTGATGTTGAACTATTCTAACACCACGGTGAAAGCTGACATTGTCCCAAACCACCATTAGAAACAAGTGTGAACAATTTTGACTCTTATTGAGAGACTTGTTGCTCTTGTTGGTTAGTTGTAACTGATTTAAAATTATTGTACTCGCTGTGAAATATTTTACTGTTTATTCCTATTCTACAGGTACACTCTTGCACTTTTTGAGGTTCATGTTGCTTAATTGTAACTTGTTTACAGTTTTTCACAATTTTCTCAAAACAATAACGGCTTTCTCAAAACTGCACACACAAAACTGAAAACCTCACACACAAAATGCTTAACCTGACACTCCCTTTTCAAGATGACTCTGCCATCAAATCTCTTAACTGTTCACAAAATGGAACTTGTGTTATCATTTGGTACACACAGCCATATTTTCAAATGACACACACATACCATTCATAACAGTACACACAACTAAGCATTTGCTGCACACTACCAAGCATTCACAGCACACTGTAGTGCAAAATTGAAAACACAATTATAGAAATGGAACACACCATATGAATGACAATGGCTCTGGAGAATGAGCCATTTCTCCTTTTGTAAAATGTCTCAGTGTAGGCCTACTTTTTTCATAGTCAAACATAAAATAGCTCACAAATATGCAGCAAAAAAAGTTTTATTTCGGTGCACACACGGTCTGGACGTTCCTGAATGTAGCATGGTCAGCCAGGATCCTAGTTTGTATTTGTCAGAGTTTTTTATAGCGTTGTTCTCATGAACCATATTTACAATTTCAGTCTCCTGTTCGTCTGTGAAAGTGTGTGTTCTTGTGGTTATCTTTCAGTCCTGCAAAATACAAATACTGTGAGCACACTGTATTCTATTGATATGCAGCATTACAGTACACAAGGCAAATAGATTTCGTACTTGTTCTCCATCCTGAAGATTCTAATGATGGCAGCAACTGTGAAGCGGCTGAGATTTGGTTGGACCCTCTGGCCAGCCTCCCCTCATGCTCAAACCATGGTTGAGCACATGGTCAACCACAGTGGCCCGAATCTCATTAGAGACGACCGTTCTCCTTCTTTCTCCTCCTCCTCTTTCTTCTTTTCCTTGTCCTTCTCCTCCTCTTCCTCCTCCTTGTCCTCCTCCTCATCCTTGTCCTCCTCTTCATCTTTGTCCTCCTCCTCCTACTCTTCCTCCTCCTCTTCCTTCTCTCTGTCCTCCTACTCCTCCCCCTTGTCCCCTCCTTCTTGTCCTCCTCTTCCTCCTCCTCCTCTCACTCTTTCTCATCCCTCTCCTTCTCTGGTTGTCAATATGTTCTAAGTTCTCCATTGTTCACCAAACAGAGGCCAAAGGCCCTTTTTATGCTGCAGTCTTGATTGCAAATTGCTCACCAGACCTGAGTGTTTAGAGATTTGAATAGTTGGGTGTTGTAGGTTGATGCTTCGAGATTTTACTTGAGAAGTGTGTGCAACAACTGAACATTGTGTGTAGTGTTTTGACAACAAGGTGATTTGTAATTGACATCAGTGTGTAAACAAGGAAAGTCCAAGTCTAATGCAGATAAGGGAGTGTGAAGTAGTGCCAAATTGGGTCGAGCAATTGGTACATGTTGTGAAAATTGTGCCAAACTTTAGCTTTTTGTGTGTTAACAAAGTTAACAAAACTGTAACTACATGCTCTTATGGTTCTTCCCTTTGGCACTTATTTGTTTTTTTCACAATGTATACTTCATGTTTTGGCTACCCGCAATGTTTGGGGCTATCTCGTTGTTATGATCAGTGACCTATGCACTTTTGTAAAGCTTTCTCTTGGAAGTCGCTTTGGATAAAAGCGTCTGCTACATAAATAAATAAATGTAGTTGTGTTTACTGTTTGCCGCCTGTGTTTACCATTTTGCAGCACAAGAGCATCACAGTGCAAATTCGCTGCTCGCTGGTCTCCCAGCATGTGCAACCCGCCCTCTTCAGAGGATTCAGAACGCAGCGGCCCGCCTGGTCTACAATCTACCCAGACGCTCCCATGTTACCCCGCTCCTCATCTCTCTCCACTGGCTACCTATCATGGCCCGTATCAGATTCAAGACCCTGGTACTGACCTTCCGAGCAGTGAACGGGACTGCACCCGTCTACATCAAGTCTCTCCTGCAGCCTTACACCCCCACCCGTCACCTACGGTCTTCTTCAGACAACCGCCTGGTGGTCCCACCGCTCAAGACCGCCCGGTCCCAACACAAGCTCTTCTCCTGTCTGGCCCCCCAGTGGTGGAATCAACTCCCCACCTCCATCAGAGACACTGACTGTCTCTCCACCTTCAAGAAAAGGCTCAAGACGCACTTGTTCCGGGAGTACAACGGTACTTAGGAATGGTTCGCTTGACCCGATGTTAGTTTCCTCAAGGATCACAATGACTTAGAGACTTGTTGCTCTTGTGGTTAGTGGTAACTGATTTAAAAATGTTGTACTCGCTGTGATATATTGTTTTTATTATTGTTGCTTGTTTTTTTGTTGTTTTTTTTTTCACAGGTACACTTGCACTTATTCAATTGGTTCATGTTGTTTAATTGTAACTTGTTTAACTACATGCTCTTATGATTCTTCCCTTTGGCACTTACTTTGGTTGTTCACAATGTGTGCTTCATGTTTTGGCTACTCGCAATGTTTTTGTGGCTATCTTGTTGTTATGATCAGTGACCTATGCACTTTGTAAAGCTCTCTCTTGGAAGTCGCTTTGGATAAAAGCGTCTGCTAAATGAATAAATGTAAATTGTGTTTAGTGAATGAGAATGTGTTTAGAGTGTTTGCCAAAAGAGTGTCTGATTTGACAAATTGGTTTAGTTCACTGACAATTTGATTCAGAGAATGGGGTTTAATGTTTTAATTGTGGAAAACTGTAATATATATCATTATCGTGTTGTTTTGTGTCTGTCAATGCAGCTGTAACAGTGCAGTTTCCCCTGGAGGAAGTACTTCTCTCCTCTTCTCTCCCCCAATATAATCTAGAGGATCTCTAACGTGTGAGGGGACCTCAGTCCCCCTGAGGCCGAGTGTCTACAGGGCAGGAAGAGCCTTGTCTGGGTCTGGCTCTGGCTCTGGGTCTGCCAGTCTAAGTCGGCATTACTCACGCTAGCCATGTCAGCACGTCTGAGAGTCTGTGTGAGATGGCAATATGTGTGTGAGATTCTGGATCACGAAGAAAATGCAATGTTCCCCGAAGCTATGTGCTGTACAGTATGAGTAATATCAGAACTATCCTCGATAAAGGCAGGGGTTAGTTCATGAGGAGGTTGACTCAGAAGAACTGTGCCAACAAAAAATTTAGACTTTTCCCCCCACTGAGAGAACGAGGCGTCTGAACATGAAGGAGGCCTCTCTGATGGGTCGTTACTGGTGCTCCCAATTGGTGTCATTCCCCAGGTGGGTGTAATGATAACCCCCGGAGAGCTGGGCATCAGGAGCTCACAAGGACTTGTTCTACAAGTTCCTCAACAGAATGTTAGCTTTCTGTAAATAAAGTAAAAATACATGTAAATTGAGGTATTCCTGTACCTGTTTTTCACCATTGCTAAAACACCAAAATCCATTCTCTGAATCAAATGTTCAGTGGTCTTAACCCATTTGTCGAATCAGACACTCTTTTGGCAAAACTCAAAACACATTCTCATTCACTAAACACATTTTGCACTGTGATGCACTTGTGCTGCAAAATGGTAAACACAGGCGGCAAACCGTAAACACAACTAAGACACAGTTGTCATCTGTAAAACACAATGACTCTAAATTGTTCACACTTGTTTCTAATGATGTGATCAAACCAATTGCCCAGAATATAAGCCAGTTCAGAGTGCACAGGTGGCACAGGTGTGTTGGATTGATGTAAGAATGGTGGGAAATCTGAGAGGCAGAGTAAGAGTAAGAGGTGGTGGATGAGGAGGAGGAGGAGGACGAGGAGGAGGGCAGGAGGAGGATGAGGGCGAGGAAGACCAAGACCAAGAACAGTAATTTCAAATGAAATTCGAGCAACAGTCATAGACCATGTTTTTGTTCATGGTATGACAATGAGGGAAGCAGGCCTACGAGTACAACCCTACAATGTCAATATGTACAAGTAAGTGTACACTCAGACACTTACAGCTCTGATGCTTACAGTACAATTCTATGCTACTAGCCAACCTTTACTGTAAACTGCACTTTATACTATAGTAGGCTATGTAAATACTGTAAGGTATGCATACAAATACACTTGCAGAAGTTTGTCTTTCTGTATCACTTACTACTGTAAACTAATTACTGTATGTATCCTTTTTTACATGTGTAGAGTGTTTGAACTGGATTCCATGGAAAGGCCCTATGAATGCATTTTTGTTGATGAAGCAGGGTTCAATCTAGCAAACAGGAGAGGGAGAGGCAGGAACATAATTGTCCAACGTGCCATCGTGGGAGTCCCTGACCAGCGTGGTGGCAATGTCACCCTTTGTGCAGGCATAAGTAACTGTGGGGTTCTCCACCATCATGCAACCCTGGGACCATACAACACTGAACCTTTCTGGGTGGTCTTCGGGATGTTTCGCTTGAGCGTGAGCACCAGGATTATCAGCAGGCAGTGCATCCTGTGTATGAGGTGGTTTGGAACAATGTCAGCTTTCACCGTAGTGTCTTTACGTCTAAAAAACCTCTGGCACACCAGAGGGTTTTCCCCCATTGCCTGGCAAGGGACAACATTGCCTGTGAGGTGGATGAAGTCCTCTGGCCAGACCCAGCACGAAGACACAACGCTGAGGCAGAATGAATTGTGTAAAACATAGAATTTTCAGTTGCACAACATTTGAATTTGTTTTTCATTTTGAATTTTCTTTGACAGTACTAAGTGATGATTACTGTAATATTGTCTTTATTGCAAATGGCATTTACATACTGTGTGTACAGTAATAAATACAATTTTCTTTAACTACATGCCCTGGATGCTGTGTTCTAAATTGTTTTGTGTTGTGTGGAATGATTGCTCCATGGTGTTTATATATTGATTTGCTGTGTTTATGATCTGAAAGCATTGTTTGATTTGAGCACAAGTGAAATGGTTTAGGGGCGAGTGTTTGATTTTGCCAGGGGGGTATTCGTCGTAGCTCGCTAAGCGGTTTAGCGAGCTAATTTCCAGGCTAAGATAAAAAAAAAACGCCCCTCTTTTTGGTTTGTGGAAGCAACTTTCGATAAATCACCATAGTAACATATCAATTAGCACTAACCTGCTCCAGAGCAGGCTAACGTAAGTGTAACTGGATAAGCTTGCCACACCCCAGGAAAATAACATGGCAGCTCCCTTTTTGAGGGACCCAGTTGACCAAGGAGCTATATTTTAGTTCGATTAGCTTTCCATACCAATAGAGTTCTTCGCGATTGCCAAGATCCTTTATTTCACACGGATGAGTTCTTGTTTGAGCGATATCGATTCAGCCTACAAGGACTCATTTATTTGCAAGACCTTCTTGGGCCGTACATTGCAAATATCACACGCCGCAGCAAGCTTTATGCTTTATTATGAGCTTATGCTGCTGTATGTGAATATGTAACGCTGTTTTACGAAATGTCTTGTCTTATCTGTTGTGCCTGTGCTTTTTATGTTTCACTGTGGGAGAGTGGGAAACGTCATATCGATTTATTTTTATGTCTTGACGTGAAGAAATTGACAATAAAGCTACTTGAAACTTTAACTGTGCTTCAGACTGCATAGCCTTGAGGGTTTTTGCGTCAGGTAGGCTATAGGCTACATTTTTATACAGTATAGGCGATACAGAAAACATTGGCAAAGCCGCAGCATGCGTTGCTGTAAGAAAAGTGTACTTGGCGCTTAACCAGCTGATGAATCAATTCATCATATTCCCTGGCCATGTCCCAGTCAATGAAATCAAAGAGGGATTTACACATAGGCCTACATGTATATACACATATATAGTACATGATATAAGCGCAGTAGCCTACATATATCCTCATAATTGTCTATGAATTCGTATCAATTAGATACTCTTTGGCCTTGTTTTTATCTAGCCCACTTATTCTGAAAGAGTTGAGATCATTATTTTCGCTAGCAAGATCTCATTCGGTTATTAATTTCCATTAAGCCTATACCAGCAGGCACATTTAAAGAAATGTGATCTAATTGATTGGGGTAATGAGGCACTTAAGATGAGCCTATACATTTCCCCAAAACTTTTGCATTTAGCTTATCGGCAATTTTTTGCCAAGCTGCTTGTCTTGGTCTGGCAGCGGTGGCGGTGTTTGACTTAGCCATGATAATATGCTTATTGTCTTCGTAGAGACTCATTATAATAGTTTGCTCGGATGGCGAGAATAGCCTATCACCGCTCTCTCTTTCGTCTTTTCCGCCATCATACCGTTAGAAAATCACGGTTTTGGTGATCGACCTTTACTGCCTTTTGAAGTAGGACGTGCACGTGCAATTTCCCTGATAAGTTTAGCCTGATTGAAATTAACCACATGATTTGGATGCGGATCAGCCGTTGACAAACCAATATTTGCTGTTCTCACTCATCTCGCTAATGTTAACGGGCTAAAGGGAAAATTGATTAACTTAGCTTCAACCCTTACGACGAACGGGGCCCAGAAGTCAGAGGTTTTTGAAATTGAGTTTGAATATTTGGTTTTGTGTTTACAGTTTTGAGAAAATGGTTGACTGTTTCAAGAAATGTGTTTTAGCAATCGAGAAAAACTGTAATAAATATTATCAATTGAAGAGAAAACCAGGGGGGTATTCGTCGTAGCTCACTAAGCGGTTTAGCGAGCTAATTTTCAGGCTAAGATAAAAAACGCCCCTCTTTTTGGTTCGTGGAAGCAACTTTCGATAAATCACCATAGTAACATATCAATTAGCACTAACCTGCTCCAGAGCAGGCTAACGTGTAGCTGGATAAGCTTGCCACACCCCCAGAAAATAACAT
Source organism: Osmerus eperlanus (assembly GCF_963692335.1). Classification (NCBI taxonomy): domain Eukaryota; kingdom Metazoa; phylum Chordata; class Actinopteri; order Osmeriformes; family Osmeridae; genus Osmerus; species Osmerus eperlanus. The sequence continues at coordinate 11,189,845 of NC_085034.1, forward strand.
TGCAGCTCCCTTTTTGAGAGACCCAGTTGACCAAGGAGCTATATTTTAGTTCGATTAGCTTTCCATACCAATAGAGTTCTTCGCGATTGCCAAGATCCTTTATTTCACACGGATGAGTTCTTGTTTGAGCGATATCGATTCAGCCGACATGGACTCATTTATTTGCAAGACCTTCTCGGGCCGTACATTGCAAATATCACACGCCGCAGCAAGCTTTATGCTTTATTATGAGCTTATGCTGCTGTATGTGAATATGTAACGCTATGTTTTACGAAATGTCTTGTCTTATCTGTTGTGCCTGTGCTTTTTATATGTTTCACTGGGAGAGTAGGAAACGTCATATCGATTCCTTTTTATGTCTTGACGTGTGAATAATTGACAATAAAGCTACTTGAAACTTTAACTATGCTTCAGACTGCATAGCCTTGAGGTTTTTTGCGTCAGGTAGGCTATAGGCTACATTTTTATACAGTATAGGCGATGCAGAAAACATTGGCAAAGCCGCAGCATGCGTTGCTGTAAGAAAAGTGTACTTGGCGCTTAACCAGCTGATGAATCAATTCATCATATTCCCTGGCCATGTCCAAGTCAATGACATCAAAGAGGGATTTACACATATGCCTACATGCATATACACATATATAGTTGTGATAACTGGGCAGAGTAATTAAAACATGTTAATCTGCTGGTCCACTAGGTGGCAGAAACCCTCTGTTGTTACAGTTGAGTTAACCTATACTAAGTACAGAACAAGTTCAGTTGAAAATGTGCCTCGGTTGGCCATGTTGAGAGTGCTGCATACTGTGTTCGCCAACAAAGAAATAAAGCTCCTTAAATGTGTAACAAGAAGCCTCCAGGAGTTACTACATAAATGGCGACGAGGATAAACTAAAGCCGATGCCTCGTGGGGATGCAACGGATGCAAGCGAAACAGTAAGACTCTATAAAGTTGCTACGTTAGCATGAGCGGATCCGAATCCGAGTCAGACGTTTACCCGAGAATAATCATGGCGGCGGCCTTGGTAGGGAGCACCGCTCCGTTCGACAGTGAGACACAGACGTGGGAAGAATATTGTGAGGTTCTTCACCATTTTTTTGAAGCTAACGAAATCACAGATGCAAGTCGGCAGAAAGCTATATTTCTCAGTTCAGTGGGAAGTCAGACGTACAGCCTCGTGAGGAACCTCGTCAGTCCCGCCAAACCAGGAGACAAGACGTTTGCCGAACTGGTCAAGATTTTAAAGGACCATTTCAACCCCAAAACCAGCGAGATTGTGCAGCGGTTCAAGTTTAATTCCAGACAGAGGAAACTTGAGGAAACATTAATGGAATACATCGCCGTGTTAAGGAAGTTAGCACTGGACTGCAGCTATGGAGACAAGTTGTCGGAGATGCTACGCGACAGACTGGTTTGTGGAATTGGAGATGACCGCATTCAGCGCCGACTGTTGTCAGAACCGGATTTGACATTTGAGAAAGCACTGAAGCTGGCACAAGCCATTGAGACAGCCAGCAAGGATGTTAAGGATTTACAGTCACTGGAGTCTACACCCTCACACATGAGGGCACCTCTAGCAGTACACAAAATGTCTACAAAGCAGTTCCCCACTAAGCAGCAGCACCAGTATAACGCTTGTTACAGATGTGGAGGTGAGCAGCACAGGGCTGGGGAATGTAGGTTTATTAAGGAAACCTGTCATAAGTGTGGTAAAATAGGCCACATTCAAAAAGTGTGTAGGTCAGGAGGCTCAGTTAGCGCTTCACAGGCTAGAGGGGGTGGAGTACCAACAGGGAAGTATGGGAAAAACCAGGGAACACATTATGTCAGCCAGGGAGAGGGCGACATAGACGAAGATGAAGGCATGTTCACACTGTACAAACTAGATGGACTAGACATACCAGCAGAGGAGCCATTTATACAGATATTGACTATTAATGGGGATAAACAGCAATTTGAAATGGACTCGGGGTGTGGGGTAACAGTAGTGAACCACTCTGTGTACAAAACCTTATGGGGGAAGGAGGTGCCAGAGCTACGCTCATGTAGAGTGAGGCTAAAAACATACACAGGACATAAAGTAAATGTTGTGGGGGCAGCAGTGGTTAAAGTACAGCATAAACAGCTAGTAGAGAACTTACCATTGGTAGTGGTGGCAGGTTCAGGCCCCAGTCTAGTAGGCAGGTACTGGATTAGGAGGCTAGGGTTACAGTGGAGACCAGAACCCCAGATCCACCATGTTCAGACAGAGACCCCAGAGAAGGCACAGTGGAGACCAGAGCCACAGATACTCCAGGTTAAAGAGGAGACCTTGGAGGAGGTACTGGGGGAATTTGGGGAGGTTTTCAAAGACGAACTAGGGAGAATCAGAGGCCCCCCAGCAAAAATATACGTGGACAAGGAAGCAGCCCCCAGGTTTTTTAAAGCCAGACCCGTCCCATACGCCATGAAAGGGAGAGTTGAGGCTGAACTCGACCGTCTCCTTGCAGAGAAGATAATTGAACCAGTAAAATATGCTGAGTGGGCAGCGCCGGTGGTCCCTGTGTTGAAACCAGATGACACAGCAAGACTATGCGGAGACTACAAACTGACAGTGAACCAGATCTCAAAACTGGAGCAGTATCCAATTCCCAGAATTGAGGACTTGTTTGCCATCCTTTCAGGTGGAAAGAAATTCACAAAGTTAGATCTGAGTCACGCCTACCACCAGATTCCATTGGATGAGGAAGCAAAAAAAGTATGTAACTATAAATACACACAAAGGCTTGTTCACATACAAAGTGTTACCTTTTGGAGTTTCATCATGTCCAGCTATTTTCCAACGTACCATGGAGGGACTACTGCAGGGCATCCCTCGTGTGGCAATCTTCCTGGATGACATCCTGCTGACGGGAAAAGACGACAAAGAGCACTTGCAGACTCTGACCATGGTGCTGAAACGGCTACAGGAGGCTGGTCTAAGGCTTAAGAGGACCAAGTGTGTGTTCATGAGTGAGGAAGTGATATTTTTGGGTCACAAAGTGGATGCAACAGGACTGCACCCAATGCATGAGAAGGTGGAAGCGATCAAAGAGGCACCCTCACCTTCAAATGTGACAGAGTTAACCCTCGTGCTGCCTTCGGGTCACATGACCCAAAGGTTCATAACGAACCATCATTGTGTTTACCCAATTTTACCCAATACAAAAACAAATAAAAATACTTTTCTTTTAACCTTCGCAATGTGGGGGGTCTGAGACAGCCCGACGGTTAAAAGAAAATGCTTCACTTTGTTTTTGTATGCGGTAAAGTTGTCGCAATACGACGGTGGGTCACAATGACTGATGGGTCAGAACGACCCGAGGAGAACACAAGGGTTAAAGGCATATCTGGGACTATTGAACTATTACAACAAGTTCCTACCAAATCTGTCTACCGTCCTTGCTCCGGTGCACAAACTGTTACAAAAAGACACAAAGTGGCAGTGGGGAGATGCGCAACAAGCAGCCTTTAACACATCAAAAGACCTCATGCAGTCAGCTCAGGTGCTTGTGCATTACGATCCAGAGAAGGACATTGTGCTGTCATGTGACGCGTCACCATACGGGGTAGGTGCCGTTCTGTCACACCACATGCCAGATGGAACTGAAAGACCCATTGGTTTTACCTCACGAACACTAAACACAGCAGAGAGAAACTACTCACAACTGGATAAGGAAGGTCTGTCAGTGATGTTTGGAATACAACGCTTCCACAAGTACATTTATGGACGGAAATTCACTATAGTGACAGATCACAAGCCGCTGTTGTCACTTTTCAATGAGATGAAAGCAGTGCCACAAATGGCCTCGCCCAGGATCCAAAGGTGGGCTGTAACACTGAGAGCCTACGAATACACAATAGTGTATAAAGAAGGAAAACATCACAGCAATGCTGACGCTCTCAGCCGCCTTCCTTTGCCAGATACACCTAAAGTGGAGACGTCGGAAGACAGGGTTCTCGTGCTGGAGAGCTCTGACATCACGCTGGTGACAGCTGATCAAGTGAAAGCATGGACAGACAAAGATCCAGTACTGTCAAGGGTGCGAGAAATGGTTCACAACGGCTGGTCAGCAAAAGACAGAGGGGAGGAGTTTGCCCCTTATGAGGTGAGGAAACTTGAACTTAGTATTCAAAATGGCTGTGTGATGTGGGGGTCGAGAGTGGTTGTGCCAAAACCAGGCCAAGGAAGTGTCATGAGACAACTTCATCAATGCCACCCGGGAGTGTCCAGGATGAAAGCATTGGCTAGGAGTTACGTATGGTGGCCGAAGCTGGACAAAGAGGTGGAGGATACGGTAAAGGCCTGTACAACATGTCAGGAGCATCGCAACGTCCCGGCACCAGCTCCGTTACACCCCTGGGATTGGCCTGACAAGCCCTGGAGTCGTATTCACGTGGATTATGCCGGACCGTTCATGGGGAAAATGTTTTTTGTGCTCATAGATGCACATTCAAAATGGATGGACGTGTATCCAGTGAACTCTGCCACTTCAGCCACCACAATTGAGTGTCTGCGAACCAGTTTTAGTAACCATGGACTGCCTGAGTTGTTGGTGTCTGATAATGGCACTTGTTTCATCAGCACGGAGTTCAACGTGTTTCTAAGTCAAAATGGAATCCGTCATGTGACCTCTGCACCCTACCATGCCTCCAGTAACGGGTTAGCAGAGAGAGGGGTACAAACATTTAAGAGAATGATGACAAAATGTCCAGAAGGCACGCTGACAGCTAAAGTAGCCAGAGTGTTATTCAGCTACAGAGTGACACCTCACACTACAACAGGCCTTTCTCCAGCAGAGCTGCTTCTCGGGAGGAAACTACGTTGCACTTTGGATTCCATACACCCAGACCTAAACAATAGAGTGCAGAAGAAACAGGAAAGACAAATAAAAGATCACAACAAAAAGGCAAAAGAACGCTGGTTTAAAACAGGAGATTCAGTGCTGACCCAGAACTTCAGTTTTGGACCCAAGTGGATGCCAGGAATCATTGAGTCAGTGACGGGACCAGTGTCATACAAGGTGATGTTGGGTGATGAGAGAATAGTGAGGAGACATGTGGATCAGATCCATGCTCACCACCAGAGATCAAGAAGAGGAAATGAAAAACAACAAACTGTGTCAACTCAGCCCAACACAAAAGATGAAGCATGGCTGGAGGCTGAGGAGGTTGCGCTCAGTGGTGACCAGTTGGAAGAGCCAGCAGCAACAGAAGTTGTAGGAAGTTCAGACCAAAGTGCTGTGGCAAACCAAACTCCAGTGAGGAGACTGGCAAAAAGGGAAACTAAGTTGCCCAGTTATCTTAACCCTCACGCTCTCCTCATTGTCTATGCAGCCTGAACTTATCCTTCGCGCTGTCTCCGGGTCATTGTGACCCACAGCGTTGTATATTACGCCACCATCGCGCTGTCTCGGGGGTCGTTGTGACCCACAGCGTGGGAATGAAAGGTTTGACTTTATTTATTTTTGTATTATGAAAAGTTGTCAGAAGACCGCTGTGGGTCACAAGGAACCAGAGACAGTGCGGGGTCTCGTAATAGACAACACAGACGTTGCCGTGTCTAACAAAAAGGCAGAGACAGCGCAATAACCCTTACGCTCTCCTCATTGTCTATGCAACCTGAAATTATCCTTCGCGCTGTCTCCGGGTCATTGTGACCCACAGCGTTGCATATTACGCCACCTTTGCGCTGTCTCGGGGTGGTCGTTGTGACCCACAGCGTTGTCTATTACGCCCCCTTCGCGCTGTCTCGGGGGTCGTTGTGACCCACAGCGTGGGAATGAAAGGTTTGACTTTATTTATTTTTTGTATTATGAAAAGTTGTCAGAAGACCGCTGTGGGTCACAAGGAACCGGAGACAGTGCGGGGTCTCGTAATAGACAACACAGACGTTGCCGTGTCTAACAAAAAGACAGAGACAGCGCAATAAACAAGTATCTCCCTGGTGGTCTAGTGGCAAGACTGTGGGGCTTTCAGCTCCGTGGCCCGGGTTCGCTTCACAGTCAGGGCAAATATGATTTCATTTTTATTTAGACGGATAATGTTTCACTTCACTATTTTTGTATTACAAAAGGTTGTCAGCACGAGGGTGGCGTAACAGACTAGGTATGGTGAGTCACAGCGCAGACTAGGATACAGCGCGAGAGTGTACTAATAGGCTAGGCAGACAAGGCTAGAAATAAAAGGGTTCACTTTATTTATTTTTTATTATGAAAAAGTTGTCACAACGTCAGTTTGCTTCACCATGACCCCGAAACGGCACGAGAGTGGCGTCATAGACTAGGAAGACAACGCGAGGAATAAAATCAAATGTTTCACTTTATTTTTGTATCATGAAAAGTTGTCACACCACGCATGACACCGTGCTTCACAACGACCCGCAGACAGCACTAGGGATAGAACCTCCAGCCCGCCGTCCTGATACATCATCTATACATCCCATGCATGTGTTGGTAGTAGCGTTAGCAGCGCTGTGGCTTGAGCAAAGCCCTCTTCTGCACTCGACTGAGTTGTTCAGTCTTGTGCACACACTCCCGCGGGTCGTCCAGGGTCAACGGGAACCTCTCCTTGGCCGAAGCCCAGCTCGGTGGGGCATGTGGGGCAGTATACATGCGAACAGGATTTGCAGACAGGCCTCTTACACCCGCGACAAACGGTGAACGTTTTACGGTCCTTCTTCACCGGGCAGACTTGACATCTCTTCCTCTTACTGGCAGGGACCGGCGACGTCGGTCCTGCCGATGAGGAGGCGGCGGTGGCGGCTGCTGCTGCCGCTGCGCCATCCTCTCCGGGTCGCCGTTGAGGAGGCGGATCGCGACAGCTGGCCATCCGTAGATCTTTCACAACCGCGGCAGCAGTTCCAGTGCGGGGCAGACATCGTCTTCTTTCGATCAGTGGAGTCACGAGGGCCATTCCGAGCTGCTCGAGGAAAAACCTTCTCTTGTTGCGCTTACGCGGCATCCAGTTGGGGTTGACCTCTCTCCATATCACAAAGGCGTTGTAGGAGGAGACGTCAACGATGTTGCTGAAGATGACGAGGGGCCAGCGGGCCGTCTTCCTTTTACAGCTGTAGGCCGTGATGACCTTATCCAGATTGTCGACTCCGCCTTTGTTCAAATTATATTCCAGGACGATGGTCGGTTTGCCGTCGTTTCTGTCACTGATTTCAGCGTCTGTGTGGCGTGTGCTCATGAGTAAAACGTTCTTATTTTTCTTCGCGAGGTAGGAAACCAGAGTGGTGGTTGGAGTGAAGGCGAACTGCGACGACAGCACCCGTTGCGTCTTCGTCGTCAGCAGCTCGGACGGGAGCTCGGCCCTGTTCTTTCGCACGGTGCCAACCACGGTCATGTTTCTCGTCGCCATGAGCTCTCGTCCGAGTTCGTAAGAGGTGAAGAAATTGTCACACGTCACATTGCGATCCTTCAGGCCCTCTGTCACGTCGAGCACGACGCGCATCCCCTGGTTCCTCTCCGGGACTCCGTCCATCTGCTTCCCGGTGTAGACTTGCATCTTCCAAGCGTAGCTTGATTTTGCATCGCACGCGACCCACGACTTGATGCCGTATTTCGCCGGTTTGCTTGGCATGTACTGCTTGAAAGGACACCGTCCTCTGAACGCGAGCAGTTGTTCGTCCACGGTCACTTCGGGCCCTGGGTCGTAGAGGCGTGGTAATCTCTCTACCCACATATCCCAGACCTCTCTTATCGCCGCCAACTTGTCCGTTGCGCGTCTCGCCGCTCGTGTCCCACGGTCGTCAAATCGTATCGACGTCGAATAGGTGTAGAAGAGTTTCAGCTGCATGGTAGCGCGGAAAATCGCTCTGCCGCTTTGCGCGTCCCATAGACTGGCGGCCGCTTCGCCTCGGGACTTGTACACCCCTGCCAGGATTAGCAGCCCTATGTAGGCACGTAAGTCAGTGGCGTCCATGGCTTTCCACTCCTCTCCGCGTTTCAGATAACCTTCCCGATTTGTCACGTCCAAGATTACTCTTTCGATTTGTGGCGTGACAAAGAGTAAAAATGCGGAGACGATGTCGTGAGCGTGGGAAACGGCGTAAGCTGAGGGTCCTCTGGGGGTCCTCTCCGTACTGTCACGTTGCGACAGCAGCCTCGGATTCCTCCGATACGCAATCGAACGCCATTCAATTTGGCCGTTTTTCGACAAGAAAGTATCTCTGTCGATTTGAGGGGCTTGGTCGGCGGCGGCGGCACCGTCGTCGTCGTGGTTGACTGCGTCATACTCTTGCCCGTCTTCCTCTTCTGACACATGCTCCGCATACTCTTGCCCGTCTTCTTCTTCCTCCTCCTCTTCTGCCACATTCTCTGCACACTCTTCCCCGTCATCTTCTGACACATCCTCGGCCTCCTCTTCAGACTCACTTTGCTCGATGTTGGCAAACATCTGCTGTAGAACTTGCAGCGCACTGAAATCCCGAGCCATAGCTGCGTTACCCTAGACAGAAGCTGTCCTGACCCCCACGGAATGTGTGTTAGTAGCACTTGTCTACAGCTTACGTGATTGCATGGACAAATTATTCTAAGGACGCCTCCCTAATTCGACCGCCAAAGAGCGATCAAGAATCGTCGAATCGTAAAAGGCGGCGCGCGCGCGCGGTTGGACAAAAAAAATAAAAAATAAAATAAAAAATTGAAATAAAATAATATAAAATAAAATACATAAATAAAGTGGACGAGACGAGGTCGGAGAGAGGCGTCGATTTCATCTGTGTCCCTTCGTTCCGACCTTATCAATTTAATCTAGGTCGACGTGACCAGTCTGATTCAGAGGGCCGCAGCCGCACGGCCGCTCGGCAGACGGGTCCGACCGCGGTTACCATTTGTCTCCAGCCGTTCCGACCTTATCAATTTAATCTAGGTCGACGTGGCCAGTCTGATTCCAAAGGGGCCGCAGCCGCACGGCCGCTCGGCAGACGGGTCCGGCCGCGGTTACCATTTGTCTCCCGCCGTTCCGACCTTATCAATTTAATGTCGGTCGACGTGGCCAGTCTGATTCCAAAGGGGCCGCAGCCGCACGGCCGCTCGGCAGACGGGTCCGGCCGCGGTTACCATTTGTCTCCCGCCGTTCCGACCTTATCAATTTAATGTCGGTCGACGTGGCCAGTCTGATTCCAAAGGGGCCGCAGCCGCTCGGCAGACGGGTCCGACCGCGGTTTCTCTGAAGCCAGACGTCACGTGGCCCGTCTCCCCAAAACTTTCGCATTTAGCTTATCGGCAATTGTTTCCCAAGCTGCTTGTTTTGCTCTGGCAGCGGTGGCGGTGTTTGACTTAGCCATGATTATATGCTTATTGTCTAGAGACTCATTATAATAGTTTGCTCGGATGGCGAGAATAGCCGATCACCGCTCTCTCTTTCGTCTTTTCCGCCATAATACCGTTAGAAAATCACGGTTTTGGTGATCGACCTTTCCTGCCTTTTGAAGTAGGACGTGCACGTGCAATTTCCCTGATAAGTTTAGCCTGATTGAAATTAACCACATGATTTGGATGCGGATCAGCCGTTGACAAACCGATATTTGCTGTTCTCACTCATCTCGCTAATGTTAACGGGCTAAAGGGACAATTGATTAACTTAGCTTCAACCCTTACGACGAACGGGGCCCAGACCTCTGCCAATAAATGACAACACACCAGGCTTAGGTCTCAATCATGTCTCTCCCAGCTCCCGGACGTTACAACAGTCGCAGAGAAAGAGATTCACAGCTCCCAATGTCGTAAATAATTTTGTAAGTTCCCTTGTATAGTGAAATAATTCCAAGTCTCGAAGTGAAGAAAAATTCTAAGTCCTGACAAGTGAAAAATAAGTCCAAAAGTTGAAAATGATTCTAAGGCCAAAACAGATGCAACGAAACTCAGAGTATGATGCAAAGGTTTATTCAGACACAGGGTGACAAAAGTATCCAAGTGAGTAACCTCCCAAGAGCAGGCTGCCCATTTCTCTCTGGACAATCCCTTATATAATTTTCTTCCTATTATTTGTGTCAATTTTGCTATTGGTACAGTACAGTTGGTCACAGATACATTATGCACCCTCTCATTATTGGTCCCTTGTCCTGGGGTTTCAGATTACAGGTGTGCTTTTTTGAATACAACGACAATTCTCCCAATTACGACTAGTGGTACTGGCCCTGAACTCTACAGCTGTAGACAAGTGTGTGGGCACAGGGTCTTAAACGTGCAACTTGATTTACAGCTGGGGGCCTCTGGCTTGTAAAAGTGGAAGCATATCTACAAGTGGTCTTTTCCCGCATTCCTCAGCCCCTAATATCCAGATCTTTACACTTTGGGCTTATTCTCTTCTACCGGTTTGTAGTATTAATAATAATCAGTCAACAGCTTAACATATGGTTTCCAGTAATATAGAATATACTGAAAAGATGGATGAGTTTCATTTTAAATCAGATAAACCATAAATCATAACCTATCTTCATAATTTTAACAATGTGATGTCAAATTCTACGTCACCAACCCATGACCACTCTCAGACTAGAGAGTTCATAGTTGGAGCTCTCCTTGTAGTCAAGACAAGGGACGTTTACCCAGTACTTTCTCATGACCCCGAACATCTATTAACCCTATGACACATTTTTCATTTGCTTTCACACTGTATGTCAGAACAGATAAGATCATGTTCAAAACCTAACTTATTGGCTAAAGTCAAAGTCAACATTTGTTCATATTGTGAATTGAAACACATATATCCCCTGTATTTTATTCCATTGCTACTGAGAAACAGCTGGTTGAAGTTATGCAAATACTGTAAATCACAGCTGATTCCCCAACTACGAAACACTCAGGTATTGAGGTTCTTTCAATCGCATGACCATATGGTATATACAGTAAAGAGGACCTCTTTGGGCTGATCTTGTGTGGGAAAAGAACAATATAGAGAAATACAAAGAAAGTAAGAATACCGTAATGCCTGCACGAGGGAGAGGAAGACAAGTACCAAGACAAGGGAGAGGAGTGGGACAAGGGCAAGGGAGAGGAGTTAGAATATGTGGTGGCGCTCAGAGAAGGGCCAGAGCTCGGGTAATACTGTAAATGGCAGCTATATTGCATATTTCTTGCAGTAATGTACTGTTGCAAATGAAGCCTTTACTGCTGCAATTATGTTTCTGTCTTCTTTTTTTCAATACAGTAACCGTACATTCTATAAAGCTACTCTGAGATGGGTCATTCTTTTTTGTTCTGAATTTCTGCAGCAAAAGAAACAAAATGCATGCATTACTAAACCCAACAAAACAAAAATGTAGAGAGGCTTCAAAAGAAACTGCATTGCAAACACAATCTATAATCCATATACTGTGAGACCTGACACATATATAAAAGAATGCAGTTTCTGTAATTCCATCTGATGTTAGTGTTTTTTATGACATCGTGTTATGATTGACTAAATGTTCCTGTGGAAAGAGAACGTGTGTTAGTGTTTTGGTAGACATGGTGTAATGCTTAGTGTATTTTTGTGTTATGACAGTTAGTGTTTGAGTTTAGTTTACATTGTGTGATTTTGAGCATCAAATTAATTGTTTTGCCGATTGTGTGTCGTAGGTGTGTTGGCGCGTTAAGAGTTTAGGAAACATGTTAGAAGTATTTAAATAATTGTCATAGCGATTCTAAAAAACGGTAAATATATGCAATCTTCATAAATAATAAGTACCCATTTTTATTTAAAATATACATAAATATCAGTTGTAAAACTTACAGTTAATAAATGGACCCAACTGCAACCGACACAAGCAAGCACACCCTACAATTTCCCCAGAAATTGTACCCTCTCTAGTTCCATCTGATGTTCGTGTTTTTATGACATTGTGCTATGATTGACTAAATGTTCCTGTTGAAAGAGAACATGTGTTGGTGTTTTGGTAAACATGGTGTATTGTTTAGTGTATTTTTGTGTGAAAATTAGTGTTTGAGTTTAGTTTACAATGTGTGATTTTGAGCATGAAATGTACCGTTTTGCCAATTGTATGTTGTAGGTGTGTTGGTGCTTTAAGAGTTTAGGAAAATTGTTAGAAGTATTGAAAAAATTGTCACAGCGATTGTAAAAAACTGTAACAAGACACTGCCTTGTAAAATGCCACATCTGTGAACGAATGGATCAAACAAGGGCATCAGGTGTACAAGCACTAAAGTGCTTCATTGTAAACATACCAATCAGGTGTAAGCACTATAAAAAGGCAACAGGTCAGTCTACCTGTCCTCATCAAAAATGAAAGGCAATTTTGCAGGAAGAGGAAGAGGGAGAGTGAGGATGAGAGGGGGAGCCTGTGGAGGAAGAGTAGTAGGGAGAGGTAGACCTGGAGGCCGTGGAAGAATAGGGCCAAATTTCGACAATAGCACAGGTGACAACTACTTTGTGTAGAAATACAGTAAATATTTTCCTCAGTGTGCAGTAGTGGGGGGTATTCCAGAAAGCGGGTTTAGTGAAAACTTTGAGTTGGTTAACCCTGAAAAGAGGCATAGGCTACTTCAGGTTTTCCGTTCCAGAAAGAGGTAACGAAAACGTTTGGTCAATGTCCACGGTAACTTACTCTTTGAACCTAACCTGCTCGCTAGCAGGTTTCTCATGACAAACTCTGCGTTTCTACCTATCCCCTCCAACTTTGTGAGACAGTTGGCAGACATGGGATGTACTTTCCTGGTTCCTGGTATCAATATTTAATTATGTTATAGAAAATGACGGAAATAAATATGTATATATATTTGGCTGTTCAAAAAAATAGCAGTATCTGCGTTATTCATTACAAACTTACAAAAAGTAAAGATTTACCATTCCTGTGAACCAATAAACGAATATTTAGTTGTGTAACCACGGTGTTTGAGAACTTCACATCTGTGCTGCATGGAGTCGACCAACTTCTGGCACCTGTAAACGGGTATTCCAGCCCAGGATGATTTGACAACCTTCCACAGTTCCTCTGCATTTCTTGGTTTTGCCTCAAATCAAATCAAATTTATTTGTATAGCCCTTTTTACACGCAAGCATGTCACAGGGGGCTTCACATATGCCCATAGAACTGCCCCTCAACCAACCTAAACCCTCAAGGAAGACAAGGAAAAACTCCCCAAAAACTCTCAACAGGAGGAAAAAAAATTGAAGAAACCTTGGGAGGAGCAATTCAGAGAGGGATCCCCTCCTCCAGAGACGGTTGGTGGGAGAGAGGAGCAGAACACAGGCTAAACATAGTCATACAGTGTCGATGGGTTTTTAAAACACCAAAATCCATTATTCAACTTTATAGATGTAGGACAGGACCGGGAGACTCGCGACCAGGTCCAGCGTTGGCTGACCGACGACCAGGCAGGTGCTGACAACTCAAACCCCCCACACCACAAGGGATGTGTGTGGGGGGGACAGAGAGAGGAGAGCAGGGATTAGAGAATGCCAGGAGCAGCTAACAGTTACAGTCATAATAGAATGAGATCCCCACCGGTCAAGTGTGGACTGGTGCAGCAATTTAACAGAGCAAAAAAGGGGAATTTGATGCAACTCCACACACCAAGACAGCGACAGCCTCCCTCATTTGGAACATGAAATCTGTTCCAGGGGAAGAGAACTCTAAAATAAGTTATACTTAACCCTTGTGTTCTCCTCGGGTCGTTCTGACCCATCAGTCATTGTGACCCACCGTCGTATTGCGACAACTTTACCGCATACAAAAACAAAGTGAAGCATTTTCTTTTAACCGTCGGGCTGTCTCAGACCCCCCACATTGCGAAGGTTAAAAGAAAAGTATTTTTATTTGTTTTTGTATTGGGTAAAATTGGGTAAACACAATGATGGTTCGTTATGAACCTTTGGGTCATGTGACCCGAAGGCAGCACGAGGGTTAAAGAATAAGGATGGAAACAACCCGTCCCCCGTTGCCTCCAACTAGTAACATACTTACCTTTAACAGTCGTAGAATTGACTAAACAATAACGTTTTTAACCTAATTTTAAACGTCGAAACAGTATCAGACTCCCTAATTGAGACGGGTAGTTTATTCCAGAGAAGAGGCGCTCTATATGAGAACGCCCTACCTCCAGCTGTTTTTTATTTTATTTTGGGAACCACCAGATAGCCGGCATCTTGAGACCTAAGTGTCCTTGCGGGGCAATAGGGTGCAAGGAGACCGGAGAGGTACAGTGGTGCCAATCCATGCAGAGATTTGTAGGTTAGTAGTAGAAATTTGAAGTCAGCTCTGGCTTGGATAGGGAGCCAGTGTAGAGAGACAAGAGTAGATGTTATGTGATCAAACTTTCTTGTTCTGGTCAATAGTCTAGCAGCAGCATTTTGCACCCGCTGTAAATTTTTTAGGTGGGTAATTGGGAGGCCAGAGAACAACACATTGCAATAGTCCAATCGGGACGTAACAAATGCATGTATTAGTTTTTCGGCATCATCCTTTGAGAGAAATTTTCGTATTTTGGCTATATTACGTAGATGGAAAAATGCAGTTCTAGTAATTTGCTTAATATGGTACTCAAACGAAAGGTCTGGGTCCATTGTGACTCCTACATTTTTTACTAGCTGGCTTTGAGAGACTTTGACGCCGTCTAGGTCTAAGGTCAGATTGGAAAAATTATTTCTATATTTTTTAGGACCGAAAATTTGAACCTCGGTTTTATCCGAATTTAGAAGAAGGAAATTTGCAGTCATCCAAGCTCTCAACCTAGAAACACATTTTTCCATAGCACGTGGAAATTCTCCAGACTTTATAGACATATATAGCTGAGTATCATCTGCATAACAGTGAAAATTTACCCCAGAGCTTCTAATTAGGTTTCCTAAAGGCAGCATATAGAGAGAAAATAACAGAGGGCCTAGAACTGAACCCTGTGGTACTCCGTATTTCAAAGTGGAGCTCCTGGATGAGCAGCCATCATAGTGGACATATTGTGATCTATCGGATAGATACGATCTAAACCACTGAAGTGATGTACCAGAAATCCCAACATAGTTCTCCATACGTTCCAAGAGAATCTCATGATCCACCGTGTCAAAAGCTGCACTTAGGTCTAGAAGAACCAGGACAGAGAAAGAACCCGCGTCAGAGGCTAACAGTAGATCATTGACTACCTTGGCTAATGCAGTTTCAGTGCTGTGGTGGAGACGAAATCCAGACTGGAGAGGTTCATAAAGCTGATTTGAGGAGAGGTGCTCAGTGAGCTGTTGTGCCACAGCCTTCTCTAAAATTTTGGAGATAAATGGCAAATTTGAAATTGGCCTGTAGTTGCTAAGACAACCTGGATCCAGGTTTGGTTTTTTAAGAAGGGGCTTAATAATAGCTTGTTTGAAATCGTTGGGGACTTGGCCAATTACAATAGATTCATTAATAATACTAAGCATGGGTGGTCCAATAATAGGGAGAAGTTCCCTACAGAGTTTGGCAGGGAGAGGATCGAGAAGGCAGCTAGTGGGTTTCGAGGAGTCTATCAGCTCGATGAACGCTTCCATAGAAATAGGGTTAAAGTGAGTGAGAGCCTCAACATGCAGCATGCTTGGTATAGGGGAAAGTTCAGTGTTGATGGCCACTCCTCCAGGACTAGTCTGTAGTTTGTCCCTTATTGCATACATTTTTTGGTCAAAGAAATCTAAGAAATCATTGGGAGAGAAATCTGAACTAACACAGAGTGTACTTTTCTTAGTGAGATTTGCAACAGTGTCAAATAGGAACTTAGTGTTGTGTTTGTTCTTACTAATCAACCTAGAGAAATAATCTGATCTGGACCTAATGAGGACTTGCTTGTACTCCATTAGGCTGTCCTTCCAGGCCAGGCGGAAAACCTCCAATTTAGTGGTACGCCACTTATGTTCTAGTTTTCTAGTGAACCTCTTAAGAGTGCGGGTTTCCTCTGAATACCATGGAGCCAGTTTCTTGTCCTTTCTTTTCCTTGGTTTGAGAGGGGCAACAGAGTCTAGGGATAGCTGAAGAACCAAATTCAGATCCCTCGTTTTAGTATTTAATGATTTATTTGGGACATCAAGGACTTCTAGTGCAGCGGGTAGAATATTAGCCAGTTCCAGAGCTGTGTTTGGGGTTATGCAGCGGCTAGTAGAAATATTCTTAGTGCCTCCAAGGCTCTGGCAGAGGTCCATTTTGAAGGTGACCAGACAATGGTCTGATAATATAGGATTGTGGGGGTGGACAATGACGTCACTAATCTTGATTCCCCGCGTGAGAACTAAATCTAATGTATGCGAGTGAAGATGGGTAGGTTTGGAAACCACCTGAGTGAGACCTGTGGAATACATTAGAGCAGTAAAGGCCTTACTTAAAGGATCTTTTGGGTCATCCACATGAATGTTAAAATCACCCATAATCAAGACGTTATCAGTATATGTCACAAGATCAGCACTAAAATCTGCAAATTCCTCCAGGAAGAGGGAATACGGGCCGGGGGGCCGGTATAGAGTAACTATACAAAATGAGGGAGGGGGGCCAGGAGTAGTAGCATTATTCCTTTTTAAAATAGTTGGTGGTTTCATGCAAATTATTTCAAATGATTTAAAGGTATTTACAGATTTTAGGCTGAGGTTGAAGCTAGCTTTATATATCATAGCAACACCACCACCTTTCTTTGATACACGAGGGATGTGTGAGTACGCAAAATCCGGAGGCGATGCTTCATTCAGGGGGGAATATTCATCAGGTTTTAACCAGGTTTCGGTGAGTCCAATCAAGTCCAGGCTGTATTCAGACATTAGATCATTAATCAAAATGGCCTTTGTGGATAGAGATCTGATGTTTAGGAGCCCAACATTCCAGTATGGGTTTTTGGCAGATTTAGACGTAGATAATACTTCAGAGAGGGCGGCACTGTCATCAGAAAACTTAGTAGGAAGAGCAACGGGGGAGCAAGGCTGAATACATATTAAATTGGTATAATTCCTAATACTTGAAGGCCGAAATTTAGAGAAAGGGCGGGGGACCGACACCGTCTCAATGGGAGAAACGACATCAGCAACCTCACTGACTACAAGCTAGGCTATCGGGCCCCCAACAGCTCACAACATACCTATCAGACTCTCTAAGAGACTGAGGCCCGGCTTGTTCTAGTGAGTGTCAGGCCTGCTCTAAAATAGCTTCAATATTCCTAGACAATAGAAAAGCACCTCTCCAGCTCGGATGGAGCCCGTCACTTTTCAACAAGCCAGGTTTGGCCCAGAAACAAGACCAATTATCTACAAATCCAAAACCCTGTTCTGAACAGAAGCGAGCCAACCAGCGGTTAACCCTCGTGCTGCCTTCGGGTCACATGACCCAAAGGTTCATAACAAACCATCGTTGTGTTTACCCAATTTTACCCAATACAAAAACAAATAAAAATAATTTTCTTTTAACCTTCGCAATGTGGGGGGTCTGAGACAGCCCAACGGTTAAAAGAAAATGCTTCACTTTGTTTTTGTATGCGGTAAAGTTGTCGCAATACGACGGTGGGTCACAATGACTGATGGGTCAGAACGACCCGAAGATAACACAAGGGTTAAGAGAGACAAGTCTGCTGTAGATCTCGTCAGTCCCCCTAACAGGTAATGGGCCAGAGACTATTACTCGAAACAGTATGTTTGATGTCACCCCACAAGTTTTCTATTGGATTAAGGTCCGGGGATTGGGCTGGCCACTTTATAACATTTATTTTGTTGGTCCGGAACCAAGATGTGCTGAAGAGGATACAAGCCGTTCCACTAACAGGCAACGCTAATTCAAACTAGACCTCAATAAGCTTAGATTGTGCACGCACACAAAGAACCGAAGCAGCCCAGATCAGGCGATTGTCGAAAATTAGAGTTATGTCGCAAAAAGCATAGCATAAACCAGCAGAGCGGTGTTATTTTCAGCAGCATAACTGGATTTTATTAGTTTTTTGGAGTTAGCCCGAAAAATTTTAATACTGCCGAAATTAACTATCCTGGCTCTGCCCTCCTACGTACGTACTTCTGTACTAGTTCTCTTTCGGTATATTAGTCGTTTTTTGCCAGCCACCTTTTTGGCGGTCTAATCAGCGAACAGCGGGAGTGGCTGAGAACGATGATGTTGATGTCGCGTCCTAGTTTGAGTTGTAGTTCAGTAATGGCGGCGGAGAACGGTGCGAGCAAAGCCATTCGGTCTGTTGTGGCAGTGCTGCCGAATATCCAGAAGTTAGAGCCAGAGCAAGAACAATCTTTGCTGAGTTTTGTTGGTTGCCGTGATGTTGTGGCCCTCCTCCCCACAGGGTTCGGGAAAAGTTCGATTTTCCAGCTAGCTCCGTTAGTGATGAAGGAGTTGGCTAAGGCGAACGCTAGCGATTGCTTATGGCAGATCCAGAGTGGCTCTTGGCAGATCCAATAGTTTTAAACTTCAACAGAGTACCCGCCTTCAAGGAAGTTAACGCTTGTCAATGGAGCGATCCCAGACTCTCTAGTCTGGTTAGGACCAGGCTAGCAATTAACAGGGCAAGAGAGACGATCTGGCAAAACATTATTGACCATTTCACGAGTTCAGTAATCACACCATAGATTGAATAAATAGCTTTTATTGAAGCAGGGCTGGTAGCAAAGCCAAGCCTAATGTATTGTGGTACAGGCTGGTAGCAGAGCCAAGGCTGAGGCTGGTAGCAGAGCCAAGCCTAATGCAGGGTGTCGCAGGCTGGTAGCAGAGCCGAGCCTTGAGTGGTTGGTGTAGGCTGGTAGCAGAGCCGAGCCTGGGGCGGTTGGTGTACGCTGGTAGCAGAGCCGAGCCTGGTGCTGATGGAGGCTGGTAGCAGAGCCGAGCCTGGTGCTGATGGAGGCCAGTAGCAGAGCCGGGCCTGGGTTCCTGGGAGGATGAGTGTGTGATTAGGGGATGCAGAGATAGTGGAGGTGATGTGGATGGTGCATGTATAGTTACCGGGGAGGTGATGTGGATGGTTCATGAATAGTTACCGGGTATGGACTCGGGGTGTGGAGGAGAGTCCTTATGGGTCACGGCCAAGTAGCGGCTCAATCGGATCCCCCGGGGAGCCTGGATAGACGACAGTGAGAAGCAGAGAAAAGGGGACAAAAGGGCGACAAAACATGCTAGCACAAGGATCAGAGCAACGGAAGACACTTTATACAAACCTCGTAATTGATACGGGGAGTTTGGTCGCATTCTTCCGTGCTTTCGCTAGGCTGATGCGTATGAAGATGATTGGAGTTGGTGCGCATTCTTCCGTGCTTTTGCGAGTTGCTTGATTGGAGTAGAGGAGGAGTCTTGGTGCTCTTGGGGCTCTTCCTCCCGAACTTTAGTTAGTTAATCTAACTCCCTTTAAATTCTTAATTGTAGGCCTACCAAATCTACTTAACATAACTAATGCATTTAGGCCTACTGATAATTAGCACAATTTGATGAGCAGTCTGAAACCGTTCTCACAGTAATCAGTGGCCGAGGTTGAGAATATTATGCCAAAAAAAGAATGTGGCAGCAATTGAAAATTGTATTTGGTGATTATGTATAAATTCAAGACACTGCAGATTGCCATGGTTTGGACTTGATGTGGGCTAATGATGTTTTTGTGTTCACATATTGAACAAAATTAATAAATTACTTCAAAATAACTTTGCCACACACATTTATTAACTTATAGGCTAAATGCTGAGCTTTAAAATAAAAGGGAAAGATAACAATAACTAAAATGGGGATTCACTGAAATAAGTATTATTGCACAGATCCAGCACAGGCTTTCAGATCAGAAGGTGACCCAAACTGTAGCATACTTTGCTTGGTAAAACATTACATTTAGCAGACACTCTTATCCAGAGCAACTTACAGTATGTACAGGGACATTCCCTCGAGGCAAGTAGGGTGAAGTGCCTTGCCCAAGGACACAGTGTCATTTTGGCACGACCAGGAATTGAACCTGCAACATTCTGATTACTAGCCCGATTCCCTAACCGCTCAGCCACTTGACTCCCTTGAACAGTCATTTAAAATTGCTCAGTATGAAGCTTAGAATATATAATTATTATATTACGTGTGCATATTTAATCCAAATCCAACTAGAGAGGGTACAATTTCTGGGGAAATTGGAGGGTGTGCTTGCTTGCGTCGGTTGCAGAGCGGTCCGTTTTTTAATGACATTTTTACAACTAATATTTCTGTATATTCTATATAAAAATGCATACGTATTATTTATAAAGATTACATCGATTTAAAAGCATACATTTGTTGCTGCTCATTTACAGCTCAAAATACTAAGAGTGAAGTGTAGAATGAAAGTGTCGTCTTCTCATTTCCCCTGCAAGAGGGAATGGTGATTGGCTATATCAGCCTCATAGTTGAATCAAAACGAATACATTGGGCAGTCCGGTGTAAAATTGTCCTAATCTCTATGACAAACGTCCTTTTCAGTTTTTCCCTTCTTGTGATATTTTCAGGCATTTAGCCTACTCATATTGCATTCATTAATTAAATATCTGAAGGCATTCCTAGTCATTACATCCTGTGGCAGCTGCTAACTCGCTATGCTATCTCTCAGGGTTAGCTGACAAACCATCTCCTGAGGCGATTGCTACGCAGAAAGTTCAGACATCGAATGAAAGCAAAACATATTTAGTTGACAGAACCTTTTAAGAGTTTGAGTGGTGACATATCCTCCCATGTGTGAGGATGAAGACAGATGAGGTATTTTCAACCAAAACAAGAAGTTGAGGTTTCAGTGGAGGGAGGCTTTGGACCCATTTGACCTGTGTCTATATGACTATCCAGTCTACAGGCACCCAGGAAGTTTCAGGGTGCGTGTGTGTAGGGAGTCAGGTGGCTGAGCGGTTAGGGAGTCGGGCTAGTAATCTGAACGTTACCGGTTCAATTCCTGCCTGTGTCAAATGATGTTGTGTCCTTGGGCAAGGCACTTCACCCTACTTGCCTCGGGAGGAATGTCCCTGTACTTACTGTAAGTCGCTCTGGATAAGAGCGTCTGCAAAATGACTAAATGTAAATGTGTGTGAGGTAAAATAACCCCAGGGAGTGGACCTAGGGAGTTACCTCTCCCTTGGGCATATGACTCACTGGCACAAAAATCTAAGCAGGCACTGCTCTGAACACAAGTGGCAGAATGCTCTAGAAAACTCTCCAAAAGGTTGAACTTACCAATTTAAAGTCTTTGGGAAATCGGCAACATCATTTGGGGTCAGCTAGCCGCAGGCTAGTGCACTGATATGGGAGTGTGCTAGTGCTTGAAAAGCACAGAGTTATGGCCCTTCCTCATTTCACAATTCCAAAGTTTGTCAGAATCCAGTATTGAGTAAGGGTGTCACTTCCACTGTGCTGTTACGGTAATAAAATATGTGAACATGTTTGTGAATGAGTCAGGGGCATTAAAGAGAAGTCATTTTTTCCCTATTCTACCCTATTCATAACTCTGGTTTACAAGAGGTGTTGAGTGTCATGGTAGGGTATAGCCAAGCTGTTGGCTTTTCAGGATGAGTATTATGGGGTGTTTTTCAGGTAGGTGTTTAAGTGTGTAACACAGATAGTAAGGTCAATATCTCATGTCCCTGTCAACTTGCTATCCTTATCAATTTGAGAGGGGAAAGCTGTCCTTTATGATCGAAAGTATATCCTTTATACGGTTTGCTGTATGCTGCTCCTTTATTCAGGCAACCTTTGGAAAAAAGAAGACTGAAATTTTTTTAATAAAATCAAGAAATCAATTAACTTATGAAGTGGCCTCATAAGGAACGAGTTGAGTATTTGTGTTTTTTGTTTGGTTAACTTACATAAACCAAAGAAGTAATTTCAGACGTAAACAACTTAGATCCTGTTTTACGCAATCACAGCTTAAGTAAACAGTGCAGGACGGTTTTACTACACACTTAATAAAACTTTATGGTACTTGTTTGAAGACCTGGTGTAGCCAGAACAACTTAGAGCTCAATGCTCTTAAGACAGTGGAGATGGTTGTGGACTTCAGGAAGAATACAGCCCCACTTACCCCCATCACCCTGCGCGACTCCCCAGTCAACACTGTGGAGTCCTTCCGCTTCCTGGGCACCATCCTCTCCCAGGACCTCAAGTGGGAACTGAACATCAGCTCCCTCACCAAAAAAGCACAACAGAGGATGTACTTCCTACGGCAGCTGAAGAAATTCAACCTGCCAAAGACAATGATGGTGCACTTCTACACAGCCATCATTGAGTCCATCCTCACCTCTTCCATCACCATCTGCTGCCACTGCCAAGGACAAGAGCAGACTGCAGCGTATCATCCGCACTGCTGAGAAGGTGATCGGCTGCAATCTGCCTACCCTCGAGGACCTGCACACCTCGAGGACCCTGAGGCGTGCAAGGAAGATTGTGGCCGACCCCTCCCACCCTGGTCACTCCCTGTTCCAGCTACTCCCCTCTGGCAGAAGGCTGCGGTCCATCAGGACCAAAACCTCACACCATAAGAACAGTTTCTCTCCATCTGCTACTGGCCTCTTCAACAAGGCCAAGGACTCCCATTGACATTCATTCACTTATTTAACTATTATAAGTCCATCTAATGGCAATTCAGTATGCATAAGCCACTTATCTCAGTATCCGATTGCACTATGTTGACCATTCACGCTGCTCATTCTATTCTTATTTTTATATATATTTTATTGTATATTTAAATTGTTGTATTCTTAGATTGTTTAGTTCTTAGAAATAGTTAAACTTTTGTACTTTTACTTAATTTAAGATCTGTATATGTTTGGTGTTTTGCACCTCCCTGCCACAGTAAATTCCGTGTTTGTATAACATACATGGTGAATAAACCGAATTCTGATTCTGATTCTAAAACTGAAAAGAAATGTAAGATTGTAAGACTATAAGATGTTTATGATGAACTGGCTGTATTCTCCTCTAAATGGGTCGACAGGCTGCCTGTTAATGGCTGTTTTTGTGTCCTACCAGACCTTTGAGTGAGGATCAAGAAATGTACTCATCAACTCAAAAGCCTTGATCTCAATATTTGCTTGGCGTTTGGTCTAACAAAGACAATCACAGACGGTAATCTCTCTTTTAGTCCTCTTCTCAAAGAACAAGCAAATTCTATTCTATTCTATTCTCAACTGGGTTCAAACAATAGAGTGGGGTTTGCAATATTTCACAGTTTAACAGTTTACTGACTAGCTGACTCTTTGTAAGCCTGGATAATATACATGACATAACCAAACTATAAATGTATCCATTGGTTGAACTGAAACACTTAGGTGCTTGTGTATGTTAAACCTTCATTAAAGTAAATAGGCAAGAGGCAGGCAGACATGCTTGTTGTATAGAATGAACTAATGCTCAGAAAATTATCTTGTTCCTCCCCAGCAGACATGAGGCCGTTTCTTTAAAAAAGTAGAATCTTGAAGTGCTGGCCTTGCAAATGGCCAACACAAATTCAAACGGCTGGAAGGTAAACCATTCAAACAAATTACTTTGCATGCCATGAATGTGTTTTTTTTTTTTAGGGGGCTGAAAAAGTCTGTCTCTCCTTTTGGTAACACTTTATTTCGATGGTCCATCTGTCAACACACTATAGGTTATCAGTAATTACTCAGTAGCATGTCAGCAATGTATCAGTTTGCATTCAACTAACTGTCTGTAGACTTTCAGGTGCATTTCAAGTGTTGATCTACAGATTTTACTGAAAGTGTCTGCTTACTTTCAAAGCTTGTTTTCAACAGGTCATAAACCAATATTCAACTAGAGAGGGTACAATTTCTGGGGAAATTGTAGGGTGTGCTTGCTTGCGTCGGTTGCAGAGGGGTCCGTTTTTTAATGACATTTTTACAACAGATTTTTCTGTATATTTTATATCAAAAATACATAGCCTACTTATTATTTATAAAGATTACATAGATTTAAAAGCATAATTTTTTCTGCTCATTCACAACTCAAAATACTAAGAGTGAAGAGTAGAATGAAATAGTTGTCTTCTCATTTCCCCTGCAAGAGGGAATGGTGATCAGCAGCCTCATCGTTGAATCAAAACGAATACATTTGGCAGACCGGTGTAAAAATGGACCTAATCTCTATGACTTAAACGTCATTTTAAGTTTTTCCCTTCTCATGATATTTTCAGGCATTTAGCCTACTCATTGCATTCATTCATTAATAAAGAACCCCCTTTGAAGATTATTCTATGACGTTACCCGGCAGTAGAAGATGGAATCGCGATTCAAACAGTACCATCTGCTAACTGAAAATATGCCCCCCAAAACGTAAATAAGCTTGACATTTATTTAGTGAAAAATCGCTCATTCATAAAAAGCTCACTGGTAGCGATCATTGTCAGTAACAACGCAAAATGCAATATAGCCCTGTGTGGAGAAGCTGCCCCGGTAAATTGTACTACTACGGTACAGTACTAGACCACTGCTGTGTTCGTCTTGGTAGCGATTGTGTTGGTTGAATTGGATTCAACGTTCCGTTGTACGGTTTAAGCTGAAATTGATTATTTTCATGAACAGATTGACAACGTTTAGGCTGTGGCAATGAAGTTCAGGTTAGTAGTTAGACTTTTGATTTAAGTAAGGGGAGTGCCGAACATGTTCTGTCGCCGTTTGACTTCCTAAACAGCTGTGTACTGTAGTGTAGATGTTTTTGTAGTGTGTCTCGCGTAAGCTACAGCGTTGCAGTGAGCTACACTGGTTTGAAACCACAGGTAATGGTCATTTCACCAACAAATCGTTTACTAATGTCAGAATAAATCCTACAACAAAAATGTATATGTGAGGAATGTTTATTTTCACGATTGAAAACAGATAACGCTACATCATAGACCACTGTAGTATGTGTTGCCCGGGCAACACAGGCTAATGTCATGATGCTAATACTTCAGTGAAATAGTAGACTACTGTTTCCGAAAGTAGATGTACTTCCTTAATAATATCAGCTTATACTGTACATTACACATCACAATTGTGTGTCATATCACAAAGTAAAATGAGTAAATAGTTATCACCCTTGCCTCTGTGCTTGTGGCGTTTCTGCAGCTGACTTGCAGTAAAGCTATAGTTAGCCTAGCTATCCCCCAAGTTAACAGATGCGAAACGAATGTTCTGCCAAAGGTGGTCACGCGTGTTTTCGTGACGTTAGTGACGTTAGTAACGTCAGTGACTGTGGATAGCAAATTAGCCACCGTTAGCTTCACTTTTCGCCACAAAAACTTAACTTGAGCCTAAACCATGCAACAGAACGTAAATTCCAATAGAAGCAACTCAATCGCTACCAAGACGAAACTTTTGACACCTACGTTGTCTATGTAGGCCAAATATTGACTGAGTTTTAGGGGGGCAAAAAGAAATAAAAAAAATAATAATAATATATATGTGAGAGAACAAATCCATCCATTTCATTCTACACTTCACTCGTATTTTCAGTTGTAAATGAGCAGCAAAAAAAAATGCTTTTAAATCTATGTAATCTTTATAAATAATAAGTATGCATTTTTATATAAAATACAGAAATATCAGTTGTAAAAATGTCATACCTTTCGGGCGCTTTGAAGCTTCAGCTTATAACTTTCTACAAAATGTTCACTATTTTCACTTTTTTAGCATGGTCAGCTATCCCCATTCGGGTTTTCAGCATTCTCGCTGCTGTTTCGCAGGAACAGCCATTTCTAGTTGGGTGTACTTTGCCTTCGGCAAGGGCACAACCTTTGTTCTCTCACATATTTATTTATTTATTTATTATTGTTTATTTTCGCCCCCCTAAGGATCAGTCAATATTTGGACTACATACACAACGGCGGTGTCAAAAGGTTCGTCTTGGTAGCGATTGCGTTGGTTGTATTTTTATTTACGCTCCGTTGCATGGTTTAAGTAGAAATTGCGTTTTTGTGGTGAAAAGTGAAGCTAACGGTGGCTAATTTGCTAGCCACAGTCACTGACGTTACTAACGTCACTACGTCACTAACGTCACGAAAACACACGTGACTACCTGTAGCAGAACATTCGTTTCACATCTGTTAACTTGGGGGATAGCTAGGCTAACTATAGCTTTACTGCAAGGCAGCTGCAGGAACGCCACAAGCAAAGAGGCCAGGGTGATAACTATTTACTCATTTTACTTTGTGATGTGAAACACAATTATGAAATGTAATGTACAATATTAGCTGATATTATTAAGGAAGTACATCTACTTTCGGGAACATTTTTTAGCAGACGCTCTTATCCAGAGCGACTTACAGTAAGTACAGGGACATTCCCCCGAGGCAAGTAGGGTGAAGTGGACATAGGGTAAAGATGACATAAAAACAATAATCCATGGTGCAAGGTTGCCGATGTTGCCGTTTTCCCTGGTGAGTTTGTTATACTTTTAAATTCAATCTCTTCACATTACTTGACTTTGTTGTGCAACTGCAAAAGCTACTCGAACTCAGATTAAAATGCTGCTGCAAAAAAAGCTGAACTACAGTATTGTGGGTATTAAATAAGATCATGCTACATCTAACCAATGACTACATGACTAAATGTAATGTAAATGTAACTAGCAGATCATTTCTTGCAAGCTTGTCAAAGTGGTATTTGTACAGACTGTATTAACATGAATGAATAATGCATGCATCGTCATCGTCGTCCATCTGACTTTAGCCGAAACGAAGCTAGAGAGAGGAGTGTTAGATTTACTGCTTCAAATTGAAAACGGAGAAGATATTTAGAGTAAAGACAAGTTACTTAACATCTGTGTTCAATATCGTCAATTAACCCGTTAAGGAGTAGCGTCACACATATGTGATCGTTTGAAAGCGGGCCCCACAGAGTACCGTCACACGTGTGATTCTGAACATTCCAACCGACTATTTTCCGATAGACAAAAACTATATGACAAACGCTATAGTATGGCTTCAAAATTTACAATTAGGAGGCTAACAAGTAACACTAGCAGGTAGTAGCATTGCTACGAGTATTATGCTAAGTTGCTAGACTTCTAAAACTAGCTAGCTTCTGTTTTGGAAAAATAACTCACTCTGGTGGAAGCGTCGGTAATCTTTAGAACTCACTCCTTAAAAGGTTAAAAGTAAAAACTTTCCAGTTACGAAGCGTTTGTTCGTAGGATTAACGCCAGCTGCAGCAAACACTTAACGTTACGTGACCCCGGTTTGGCTGTTCGTGACGGTCAGCTATGACAGTCTTGAGCCTCGATTTTTGCAGATTTCAGTGAAACTTGCAAAAATAAAAACGATCTAGATAGATTATGTACACTTTAAGCTCAATGTACATACCTTGTTTGGCCAATTTGGTCGATTGTGGGAAAAAAAGTTGAACCGTTTTTAGTTATGGAGAGCCATCGCGCTAGCTCGATTATAAGAGAGAATAACAGAAATGTAGCTAGAATCCACACCTCAAACAAGTTAACCTAGACGCAAAACTATAAGTCCAATCCAAAAAATAAGGATATTTTCCGAGACCCAAGACTCTGCCGAAACCAGCGATGTCCTTTCTATGTCTGTGCGGTCAGAAATACGACTCTACCGGCAGTTTCAAAATCTTGATCTTTTTGCTTTCTCTGACGATTTTGTCACCAGATTTGCATTGGTCTCTATGGGGCGAGAGTTGGACTTTGTCTCGCTTTCGTGGGGCTCTGAACAAATGTGTACGTCTGTTGGATTCAACAGACAACTGTCTACAACCAGCACAAAATTAGCTATCTATTGATCCAAAAACGAAGCATGAAGAGCGAAAATTGTGGCAATGCTGGCAAACTAGAAATATTTTTTCAACAACATCCGAAGCTCAGGCCTCCACTCTAAGCGTTTCAGTCTGCACTCTAGGGTTTCACGTACACACCCATGTAAATCTCAGAAACGGCTTGAAAAAGTCATGAAACATAATCAGTGATATTGAAAAAAAGTTGAATAGATATCAAAAAGCTGAATTATTTAAAAATAGTTTAGGGTTTTGTCAACATTTTAAAGTTTAAATGGTGGCTCTAGCTGAAAGATTGAGGAAGAAGAAGGATTTGGAAGTTGAAGAAGTTTAAATAAGTTTGAGAGGATTTGAAAGAAAACTCCATTGGAAACCCATGTTAAAAATATTATGAATATTGATTTATATTAATTCAAGCATAAGAGGTACAAAGCTGAAAAGTCATAGCACCCATGGCCTGAAACTGCTGAATTCTTTGATAGCTGAACGGTTTTAGTAGCTGAAGATTTGAAGGCGCTGAAAGGTGCCACGGCAGAAATAGAAGAAAAATAATAAGTTGATTAAGAACAAAGAACAATACTTGAGAATGCTGAAGCAGCATTCCAACAATAATAATAAGATGAATAAAGATTCAAAGAACAATACTTGGAATGCTAAAGCAGCATTCCAACAATAAAGATTCAAAGAACAATACTTGGAATGCTGAAGCAGCATTCCACAATAAAGAGAAAAAGGAAAACAATAGTGCTTAACAGCATTCTCACAATAATATATATGTGAGGGAACAAAGGTTGTGCCCTTGCCGAAGGCAAAGCACACCCAACTAATTGTCTGTAGATTGTGTGTTGCATTTTGATTGTCCAACTGTTGGCACACTATAAGCTGTAAGCAGCAACTCAGTATCATGTAAACAATGTATAAGTTGACATTCAACACAGTTTCAAAAGACAACTACCATACATTCAACTAACTGTCTGTTAAAAAGGCAATAGCAGTTATTTGTCAAGTTGCCCATTGCCATTTCGGATAATGACCATATTTGGTAAGCGCGTTGGTCATGTGACTCCACTCCACACGGTATAGTTTTAGGTTTTGCTTCACGGCACAAATAGATGGAGTGGCAGTTTGCTTCAAGTAATAATTTCACATAATTGAACGTTGGACTTTGTTGAATTTGTGTGTGTCCATGTATACGTAAGTTTGACTTTGTATCTTGTCATTATGTGTTCGTGATAGTTTAGCTTGCTCATAGTTGTAACGAGGAGTGTAATTTAATTAATTTAGCATGATGGCACTGTTCGTGTACTCGCTAGCATAAGCTGCTAATGTACAAATACGAGTGTTGAAGTTTACCTATGATAACTTTTGAGCGACCATACAATTAAAGTGAAAAACCGTTGGGTGTAGTAGAATGCCTATAAACTATCAACAGAACACATATTAACCATTTGTACATAAAGAGGAAAGTTTTGCAAAACTGATCACTAACACTGGTTAACTAAAGTCAATACCAGGCTATAACGTACAGTAAAACAAAAATGATGATCAGCAAATGAAAGAAAAATAGCTATTTTATTTGTACTTTTTACACACATTTTGGTCAATACCTGACCAAAAATAAAACATAAATACAATCATCACACTGGCAACGTTTCTTTTTTGTACAGTTACAATTTACAGAAGAACAGATCATACTGCCAACTGTTAGAAACAGCTTGTTCATGAACTTGAAGCTTGTTACAAGCATTTAGTATTTTACAGTAAAGGGGATGATCTCTTTGTTGCTTTTCATCTTGATTACCTTTTCTGTGAATTCGCCAACTATTTACCACTTTTTTGTAGGCTAATAAATCCTCTCCGTCCGTATCCCCCCTCCTTGCTTTTGCTCGGGTGAAATGAGTGGTACCCTGCATACTGCCACCCTTCCTAGGCAAGGGGCGTTGTGTCGAATGGAACACGGGTACCTGCTCAAATATATTTTGTTGATGCGCATTACAGTTTTTCTCAATAGCGAAAACACTAAAACCCATTGACTGAACAACGTTCTCAGTTGCCTGAACTCATGTAGCTAATTGTGCAGTCTGTTGTCAATACCTTAAACCATTTCACATGGTAAAACACAATTTGCAGATCTCATATACAGTTAGGTCCATAAATATTTGGACATTGACACAATTTTCATCATTTTGGCTCTGTATACCACCACAATGGATTTGAAATGAAACAATCAAGATGTGCTTTAAGTGCAGACTTTCAGCTTTAATTTCAGGGTATTTACATCCAAATCAGGTGAACGGTGTAGGAATTACAACACATTTTATATGTGGCCCCCCCCTTTTTAAGGGACCAAAAATAATTGGACAAACTAACATAATCATAAATCTAATTGTCACTTTTAATACTTGGTTGCAAATCCTTTGCAGTCAATGACAGCCGGAAGTCTGGAACCCATAGACATCACCAGACGCTGGGTTTCGTCCCTGGTGATGCTCTGCCAGGCCTCTACTGCAACTGTCTTCAGTTCCTGCTTGTTCTTGGGGCATTTTCCCTTCAGTTTTGTCTTTAGCAAGTGAAATGCATGCTCAATTGGATTTAGGTCAGGTGATTGACTTGGCCATTGCAGAACATTCCACTTCTTTGCCTTAAAAAACTCTTTGGTTGCTTTCGCAGTATGCTTCGGGTCATTGTCCATCTGCACTGTGAAGCGCCGTCCTATGAGTTCTGAAGCATTTGGCTGAATCTGAGCAGATAATATTGCCCGAAACACTTCAGAATTCATCCTACTGCTTCTGTCAGCAGTCACATCATCGATAAATACAAGGGAACCAGTTCCATTGGCAGCCATACATGCCCACGCCATAACACTACCTCCACCATGCTTCACTGATGAGGTGGTATGCTTTGGATCATGAGCAGTTCCTTCCCTTCTCCATACTCTTCTCTTCCCATCATTCAGGTACAAGTTGATCTTGGTCTCATCTGTCCATAGGATGTTGTTCCAGAACTGTACAGGGTCTTTTAGATGTTTTTTGGCAAACTCTAATCTGGTCTTCCTGTTTTTGAGACTCACCAATGGTTTACATCTTGTGGTGAACCCTCTGTATTTACTCTGGTGAAGTCTTCTCTTAATTTTTGACTTTGACACAGATACGCCTACCTCCTGGAGAGTGTTCTTGATCTGGCCAACTGTTGTGAAGGGGTTTTTCTTCACCAGGGAAAGAATTCTTCTGTCATCCACCACAGTTGTTTTCCGTGGTCTTCCGGGTCTTTTGGTGTTGCTGAGCTCACCAGTGCGTTCTTTCTTTTTAAGAATGTACCAAACAGTTGATTGAGCCACACCTAATGTTTTTGCTATCTCTCTGATAGGTTTGTTTTGATTTTTCAGCCTAACGATAGCTTGCTTCACTGATGGTGACAGCTCTTTGGACTTCATATTGAGAGTTGACAGCAACAGATTCCAAACACAAATACCATACTTGAAATGAACTCTAGACCTTTTATCTGCTCTTTGTCAATGAAATAACGAACTCCCATGAGGGAATAACATACACCTGGCCATGGAACAGCTGAGCAGCCAATTGTCCAATTACTTTTGGTCCCTTAAAAAGGGGGGGGGCCACATATAAAATGTATTGTAATTGCTACACCGTTCACCTGATTTGGATGTAAATACCCTGAAATTAAAGCTGAAAGTCTGCACTTAAAGCACATCTTGATTGTTTCATTTCAAATCCATTGTGGTGGTATACAGAGCCAAAATGATGAAAATGGTGTCAATGTCCAAATATTTATGGACCTAACTGTACACTGTAAAAAAAATCAAAAAAAAGTTTTTATATTAAAAACACGTAAATTATACTATTTTTTTTTCTGTATTTCTGAATGACAGGGAATACAGATAGAAAGACAATTGCAAACTGTAAATTTATAATTTTACATAAACATTACAGCCAAATTTTGTTACCTAAAAATACACTAAAATGTCTGTTTTCTTTTACAAATATTAATAATATTTTCACCAAAATATTCTGTTAAAAACACTTCATTTCACTTTATCAAAACTAGCGAATTTAACAGTTATTTTGCAGATATTTACTTTCATCCCATGGACAAATAACTTTATAACATAATTTTTGGTTTAAACATAGGAACCTTGAATTGTGAACTGAGCTAGGGTAGTTGACGTCATGAAATCCCAGCATGCACAAGTCAATATCAAAGAGTACAAAAGCCTGAAAAAGCCTTTTTGGGGCTATCTCGTTGTCTATGATCATTGACCAATGCACTTTTAGTAAAGCTCTTTCTTGGAAGTCGCTTTAGATAAAAGCGGCTGCTAAATGAATAAATGTAAAGACTCCAGAGTAGGACGAAGGAAAGTTGATTAGATAGTTGTGTATCGGCAACGCTCCTGTTACCCAGAATGCCCCGCGGCAAGCTGAAAAGCTACAGAGTTAAAGGTTTTAAGCTTAGTTAGATAAGCATTGTTTGGAGTTTTGTTGTTGTGTTCGTTCTGTTTTGATGTGTTTAATGTGATGGTCTGTAGTTTGGATACATTAAGTGTTCACCCTGAGTGTAAATGTTGTCCAGTTAGATGGCGATCTAACCTGTCTCTAAAGCTTCACGTGCGTTGAGCAATATTCCTCTCCAAATTGCACAGCTAGTCGGCGCTGAAGTTGTAATCTGAAGCGCCGTTAATATCTGTAGTATCTGGATGCTGTATGTTGTGCACACGACTTGTTTTGAATGAAAATGTTAAATCGTTATATCTTGTTTTGGCTTTATTTAATATTTTTATTTATTGAAAATGATGTTTTTTTACAGAGAAGTTCAATAAATAGAAGTCATATTTACCGGCAAAGAACAGCCTGTAATGTAATATTACAGATATATGTTGTAAATTTGGTACAGGAAAATTATTTTACGGTTAATTAATGTTAATGAAAAAAATTTTTTTACTGTAATTTAATGGGTTTAATCTGGCGTCCCAGCTGCCAGATTGTTCCTGTTTCTTTACAATGTTTTTTTTTACAGTGTAGACATTCTCATTCTCAAAACACATTCTGCACTCTAATGCACATGTCATCCATACTGGTAAACACAAATGGCAAAAATCAAATACAAATAGAGAAAACATGTCATTGACTAAACACAACCACTCAAAATTTATTTCACTTGTTTCAAATGATGTAACACAACCAATATAAGCCAGTTCAGAGAGCAAACAGGTTGTTGAAGGTGGGAAAATATTGCTTGTGATGTCGACGAAGTGCTCTGGCCTGACCCAGCCCAAAGACAAGAAGAAGCACATTTATCACATGTTTACTCCTTTGATTTTTGTTCCTTTTACTGTATAGTATTGTATACTGTAGTACAGCGCATTGTAGGCTGTATACTGTACAATGAACAAATGGTATGGCCCTGAACATTGTGCTTTACATTTGTTTTACATTTACATTTAGTCATTTAGCAGACGCTCTTATCCAGAGCGGCTTACAGTAAGTACAGGGACATTCCCCCGAGGCAAGTAGGGTGAAGTGCCTTGCCCAAGGACACAACGTCAGTTGGCATGACCGGGAATCGAACTGGCAATCTTCGGATTACTAGCCCGATTCCCTCACCGCTCAGCCACCTGACTCCACAGTAACAGTACTGACTGCTCAATAGATTTTGACTGGTTGCAGGTTCATATCAACAAAGAACAAGAGGGAGTTGTGAGTCGTGAGATACAGGGTACAGTACTGTATAGGGGTACAAGGAGGGGAAAGAACAAAAGAAATTGCAAAGAGCAAAGCAGAGTAGTAATTTCTGATCAATTTTGAGCTACTATGATAGGACACGTTTTCGTTCATCAAAAGACAATGACAGATAAATATGAAATTTGTTTTGAGGTTAAAAATGTACTTTCCCCTGAGAACTATATGTTTTGAACAATGTGTTTTCTATTTTTTGGTGTATTGTTTACTGACTGCTTGATAGTGTATATCATTTTGATCACTTTGTTTATGATTTGAGAGCAGTGTTTGATTTTGAGCACAGGTACATCTGTTTTGAGGCGAAAGTTTGATTTTGAGAACAGTTAAAACAGTTTTGAGGCGAAAGTTTCATTTTGCAAGAGGATTCAGAGGTTTTGTAAATAGTGCTTGAAGATGAGGTTTTGTGTGTACAGTTTTGAGAAAATGGGTAACTGTTTCAAGAAATGTGTTTTAGCAATCATGATAAACTGTAATGCGTTTTATTATATGGCAACGACAGTACAAGTGTTCTGATTGGCTAATGGGTAGTCATGCCAGCCGCGTATTGACCTCCTCGCCAGTCTGCGGTCTGATACGGATACTTATTGCCCTCTGACGTCATCTTCAAAATGAGCGATATCGAGGAGTTTTACTATCCAGATGACAATGAAGAAATCAACAGCGACAAGGAAATTCTTAACTTTCTAAAATAGCAGAAAAGTGTGGACACGAAGATGTAAACCGAGTAGCCATGTGCTCGGAGGCCAAAAGGAGCTTTTAGTGACTCCTATGTGTGCAAACGGTCGGTGCATTTAAAGGTTTGTTGACATCTATTTTGGCTTGTTTTCAATGGAGACCCAGAGAAAGTCAGTGTGAGAGAGAGAAGGATGGTGTTAATGCAATAAATATCCAAGAAGCAATGGATCCATTTGAAAAGCATTATTTATTCAGGACAAGTCAATCGTTTCTTCGACACAACAACAACAACTTTATCTTTTATGTGAAAACGAGACAAAAGCCTAGTCACAAGGGTACATTTGTTGTGGTTTCTCAAGACATTCAATGTAGCAACAACAGTGCAATTTTTCAGCTATTCACACATTTACCGAATACAGTTTTAGTGTACTCAGACTCTTTGAATACAGTTTTTTAGCATACTCTTTGAATACAGTTTTAGTTTACTCTCTTTCCGGACAGTCGATTGGCTCGATCCGAAAACGGCAGCAGCGTTTACACAAACCCCACAGACGGTGACATTTTCAAAGCAGAAATACCCCCACCACATGATGACAACAAACAATACGAGCGTCTACGCGACGGCGTAAAATGACTTTAAAGCTTTCGATTTTGTTACAAAGCAAACATTTACGGCGGGTGGCCAGGCAATGTCCTGGGACGTCGAGGCTGGGCGGCAAGGCCTGGCCCGGGAGCTGGGGCCAGGCCTTGAAGAAGGACTGCCCACTCCCTCTGACGCATGCCGTACCTGTAACACACACACACGCACGTCGTGTTAAAAGACACCGTCTGTCACACCGTCGCACCGTCACACCGTCACACCGACGGTCCCACATTGCTCTCCCCATTGGGACAGGGTCCTCGGATTTAGCTCAAAGAGCTGGAGCTGGGTCTGGTCCATCAGCCTCCGGCTGTTCAGCACTGCCTCTCGTATGGCCGCGTAGTCCGCCAGCACGAGGGTCCACCGCGACTTCCGGACACCGGCGGACAGCGCGGCGCTGGGTTGGAGACGGCAGAGCTGGCTGCAAACGGCCTCGACCAGGCGGCTCGCGTCCGACCAGTTTGCAGGGCCGGAGGCTGTTCCGAGCATGCATCTGAGAGAGGGGGACGGAGAGCAAAGAGAACCGTTGTAGAGGGTGTACGTTTTTGAGACGAGCGGTAGTAGGTAGCGGCGGTGGCGCGTGTGGCAAAACGTCAACACGTACCGTGCTAAAGACTCTCTCCCGGCCACGCCGGGAGTCTTTGCAGTCTTGAACCTCCCCCTGACTAGCCTCTCCTGGTCTCTGGCAGGGTAGACCAGGCGGCGCTTGTCGGCCTCTGGCAGAGTGTGCCAGAGCGCCGTCAGCCTGTCTACCCTGCTGTCGGATAGCCCCGGAAGGTCACACACCCACCTGCTGGCCTGACACACCCACCTGACATGCTGGTATCCGGGCTGGCCGTCGGGGCCTTGGCACTCCCCTTTTAGAAAAAAAGGAGAAAAAATAATAATAATTGTGAACACCAGGCCAACGCACTCAAACGCACGCGGGACTAGGCATTAGTCTCTTACCTCAGAGTCGGAGGAGGAGCGCTGAGGTGCGTCTGCCTTTGCGTCCGGGGCCTCAGGAGGGGCGATGCCGTGGTCGTCAGGGGGGGTGCTCGGAACCGATGTCGACGTCGATGGACCAGACCCGGGTGCGCCAGCGGGATACCCCGACCGAGAGGCCGCCGTAGGGCCGGAGGATGAGGCGGTGTGTGGCTGAGGCGGGAAGAGGTCGACGTGGAAGATGGTGGGGTCCACGTCCTCCCCCGCCTCTTCGAAGCCCTCGTCCTCCGCTGAAGGCGGCCCAGAAAGGGCTCGCACTCGTCGAGATACTGCATTGCGCGCCGCATCCAGGCTTCGCTGTGGCTCTTGCACAGCTTGGTGTGAAGCTGAGTGGCGCTGTTCCCCAAAGCGCACTCCCTCAGCATCGAAACAACCCGCAGGTCGCAGGACAACCTGAAAAGGTAGAGGCAGAGGGGAAAAGAGCAGAGAAGCTTAATACAGCGGAGATAAGGATTTTGGAGAAGAAAAAATTAGACTTTTTTTTGCTCTTACTTGTAGGTGAGGACAGCCGGAAACAGGCAGCGGTGTGCTGCGTCCAGCTGCCTCACGATGCCCTGCGACCATGCCACAACCTTCTTCGTACAAAGAGAGCATGCAAGGTACTCAGTGGCCATGAGATACCAAGCATTGATGTCTAAGACTTTCCGGATAGTCTTGGTGTACACCCCAGCCTTGTGCATGTTGCCTTGGCAGGCAGGCTGGGGGCATGTCAGCTTGAATGCCCATAAGCGAACGGGCATCCAGAGAAACAGCCGACAAGCGAAGAAGGCGTCTGGCGATGCGGGTGGCTGGCTGTGGACCGGCCGGGGCTGCGGAGGCTCGTACCAGAGCTGGAGATCTGGACGAACCTCCGCTCGGTTGTTCTTCCACACGAAGAGCACCCGGCCGATCCACTGTTGCTGGCCAGTGCTGAGTGTGCCCCGCCAGCCAGGGGGGCACAACTGTGTGTGTGTGTGTGAGAGAGAGACATTTAAATTCAGTATACGTGCTAAACTTTCAATGAGCGATGTACAAAATAGCACACGACCATGACTAATCACGTACCTCAGCACTGTCCCTCGGCTCCGGGAGGAGGGGGGCTTTGAATGGGAGAGCCCTGTCCTCCTTCTCCTCCCTCGGAGGGGCTGGGGACGCCCGGGGCTTTGGGGCTGCCCACGGCGTTGGGGCTGGGGACGCCCGGGGCTTTGGGGCTGCCCACGGCGTTGGGGCTGGGGACGCCCACGGCCTTGGGGCTGGGAACGCCCTGGGCGTTGGGGCTGGGGATGCCGTGTCCCTCGTTGGGGCTGGGGACGCCCCGTCACCTGTTGTAGGCCGAGGCGCGTGGACCTGTACGCTCAAGGCTTTCCCCCACGGAAAGAAAATGAAGTTAGAAAAGCTATTCGACACCAAAACAAAACAGTTCACGAAATGTGTGAGGAAGCTCGGCGCGTGCGTGCAATTGACCTATCGCTAAGCCCCGCCCCTTGAACGCAAACGGGCCAATGGCAGTTTAGTAACAGCTGCACTCGGACATCTTCAGTTTACAACTCCATAGAGTAGCATTAGGAAAAGGGATTCTTCTCTTGTTTTATCGGGTTTGTTGTAATTTAAGTGTAAAACAATGGTCAAACAATGTGCATGGGGTAGATGCAACACTGATACGAGGTATCATGAGAGGATGGGCAATGGGGTATATTTTATCCCATTTCCCAAACCAAAACAAGAGGGCCAAATGTCTCCGGTGGATAAAGCTGTGTGGCAGACCACACAGTCAACTCAACGTAACGAAGATAAACAAGGATGTCATCACATTATTGGCATTGACAGTACCGGCTTACTTTCACCACTGATGTTATGCTAGGCTTAGGCAAGTTATCTCTGGTTAAAACTAGCTAACCTTAACGTTATAGCTACGTATAACGTTTGGCTATCTATTCACTAGCTAGAAAGTTAGGACACTGCCCTGTCAGGGACAGGGTAATGCTAGTAAATAAACTAATAAACGTAGTTTTACATTAACTGAAGGTAAATTAATGTAGCTAATCTAACCCTGCGGTGCATCAACAATACTGGTATTGCCAAGCATTGGATATCCACGATTCAGGATATTGTGAATGACCGTGAGATGAAGCTTCCCCTCTTGCATTGAGATCTGTAAATTCTCGCCTCCAATTTAAGTTTGTCATCCACCATATCTACTTTTAAATTATGTACGTATCCCTCCATTCATTGCATAATGAAGTCCCTTTTGACGGCTAAAACTCTAGTCAGACAACGACAACAAGGACTCAAGAGAAATTACTTTAACCCTTGTGTTATCTTCGGGTCATTCTGACCCATCAGTCATTGTGACCCACCGTCGTATTGCGACAAATTTACCTCATACAAAAACAAAGTGAAGCATTTTCTTTTAACTGTCGGGCTGTCTCAGACCCCCCACATTGGAATGGTTAAAAGAAAATTATTTGTATTTGTTTTTGTATTGGGTAAAATTGGGTAAACACAACGATGGTTCGTTATGAACCTTTGGGTCATGTGACCCGAAGGCAGCACGAGGGTTAATGCTGTAAACCAAGTGTTATGCTTACAGTTTTCGTATTCGTCAACGATCATAGCCAGCTCTGCGTCCGTGGGGTCTCGGTGCAGCAGAGCTGGTCGCTGAGGAGACGCCGCTGAGAGAGGAGGGAAGAAGACGGCAAGAGACGTAGTTTTACACTTTAACCCTCACGACAAACGGTCCGTCGATAGCTCACCTGGTGCTGCAAGCTTGATGACCTTCATCATTTTGGCCTGCAGCGCCTGAGGACTCAGAGTGGTCGGCTGCCCCAGGTACTGACAGACGACCAAGCTCAAGAGCCTGTGTAAAAACACACACAAAAAGGCAAGAGGACACAGTTTAACTCCAGAAAGTAGGTGCACGTCAGAACCCTGTTAGTGGAGACGACAACACCTCCTACCCCTTTTTCCTGGGCTGGCGCGGGGGCGGCGGACGGACGCCAGAGGGGCCAGGGTCGCTGCTGGTGCTGGCCACGGCGGATGACGTGGGCGGCGGACCCCAGCCTGGCCGCCCGTGCCTGGTCGTCTCTCTCCTTGAAGTCTTTTAGGGCAGCCTCCAGCTGAGTCCCCGGCCGCGGCGTCTGTCTCCTCAGAAAGTTTACGTATCTAAAAGTTTACGTTTAAAAAAAAGGTCATCAGAGTTAGACCTCGGAGTCCAACGCGGTCAAAGCGTCGTCGTTCTTTCAGGAGCAAACGGCCTTACCCGACTCTCTCCTTCTCCTTTGAGTCGTACAGGTCCTTGAGCGCTTCCACTAGTTCGTGGAAAGCGTGCTCGTAGCGAGAGAGAGCGTCCTTGTTGGACATCAGGGGAGACTGGGAGCTGCTCCTCTCCCGCTGCCTCAGATGGGAGGTGAGGAGCGGGAGGCTGTAGCCCACATCGTTCTCCAACAGCCACTTGAAGGAACGACCCCAGTACTTCCCAAACTGAATCCAGTACCGGCTGAATTTCAGCAATCTGAATTTACGCAGTTTGAATTTCAGCAATCTGAATTTACGCAGTTTGAATTTCAGCAATCTGAATTTCAATAATCTGAACTCCCGCAATCTGAATTTCAGAAATTTGTATTTCTGGATCAAAATAAGATTTTTTAAATTCGGCATACAAATAATTCAGATATGATATTCTACAGCAAAATATTTAAGTTTTATGAAATTCGACACACAAATATTTCAGATCTTTCATATTAAAATTCAGATACTTTTGTCAGCTTTCTAGCTCCATACTTTCTAGCTCATTGCCTGTGGCAATGAGCACTTCTGAGCAGACATCGCATGTGTCTGCTCCGGAGGCAGAAGTGCTCATTGCTACAGGCAGCAGCGCTCGCTGCTCGCTTTGTAACCAGTGTTGGGGTAGTTACTCAAAGTAATAGATTACACATTACTAGTTACTAATGCTTAAGTAATGCTTTACTTTACTAGATTACTCACTGCTGAACGTAACTAGTTACAATACTAGTTACATTACCTTTGGATTACTCTGTGACATCACCTGAGATGCACTTGCCAAATAACAATATATATGCCCAAATCATCCATCCATCATCTTCCGCTTATCCGGGGGTTGGGTCGCGGGGGCAGCAACCTAAGCAGGGAGGCCCAGACTTCCCTCTCCCCGGCCACTTCCACCAGCTCTTCCTGGGGGACCCCGAGGCGTTCCCAGGCCAGCCGAGAGACATAGTCCCTCCAGCGTGTCCTGGGTCTTCCCCGGGGCCTCTTCCCAGTGGGACGTGCCCAGAACACCTCACCAGGGAGGCGTCCAGGAGGCATCCTTATCAGATGCCCGAGCCACCTCAACTGGCCCCTCTCGACGCGGAGGAGCAGCGGTTCTACTCTGAGCCCCTCCCGGATGACCGAGCTTCTCACCCTATCTCTAAGGGAGAGGCCGGACACCCTGCGGAGAAAACTCATTTCGACCGCTTGTATTCGCGATCTCGTTCTTTCGGTCACTACCCACAGTTCGTGACCATAGGTGAGGGTAGGAACGTAGATCGACTAGTAAATAGAGAGCTTCGCCTTTCGACTCAGCTCCTTCTTCACCACGACGGACCGATGCAGAGCCCGCATCACTGCGGACGCCGCACCAATCCGCCTGTCGATCTCACGCTCCATCCTTCCCTCACTCGTGAACAAGACCCCGAGATACTTGAACTCCTCCGCTTGGGACAAGATCTCCTCCCCGACCCGGAGATTGCACTCCAACCTTTTCCGGTCGATAACCATGGCCTCAGATTTGGAGGTGCTGATTCCCATCCCAGCCGCTTCGCATTCGGTTGCGAACCGCTCCAGTGAGAGCTGAAGGTCACGGCCCGATGAAGCCAACAGGACCACATCATCCGCAAAAAGCAGCGACCCGATCCTGAGGTCACCAAACTGGACCCCCTCAACACCCTGGCTGCGCCTAGAAATTCTGTCCATATAAGTTATGAATAGAATCGGTGACAAAGGGCAGCCCTGGCGGAGTCCAACCGTCACCGGGAATAAGTTCGACTTACTACCGGCAATGCGGACCAAACTCTGGCACCGGTCGTACAGGGACCGAACATCCCCGATCAGGGAGTCCGGTACCCCGTACTCCCGGAGCACCCCCCACATGAGCCCCCGAGGGACACTGTCGAACGCCTTTTCCAAATCCACAAAACATGTGTAGACTGGTTGGGCGAACTCCCATGCACCCTCCAGAACCCTGCCGAGGGTATAGAGCTGGTCCATAGTTCCACAGCCAGGACGAAAACCACGTTGCTCCTCCTGAATCCGAGGTTCGACAATCCGACGGACCCTCCTCTCCAGAACCCCTGAATAGACTTTCCCAGGGAGGCTGAGGAGTGTGATCCCCCTAAAATTGGAGCACACCCTCCGGTCCCCCTTTTTAAAGAGGGGAACCACCACCCCGGTCTGCCAGTCCAGAGGCACTGTCCCCGATGTCCACGCGATGTTGCAGAGTCGTGTCAACCAAGACAGCCCTACAACATCCAGAGCCTTAAGGAACTCCGGGCGGACCTCATCCACCCCAGGGGCCCTGCCACCGCGGAACTTTTCAACCACCTCGGCGACCTCAGCCCCAGAGATAGAAGGGCCCCACCCAATGTCCCCAGACTCTGCCTCCACGTCGGAACGCGTGTTGGTGGGATCAAGGAGGTCTTCAAAGTATTCCTTCCGCTCCAGGACGTCCCCCATCGAGGTCAGCAGCGCACCATCCCCACCATATACAGCATTGACAGTGCACTGCTTCCCCCTCCTGAGTCGCCGGATGGTGGTCCAGAACCTTTTCGAAGCCGTTCGGAAGTTATTCTCCATGGCCTCGACGAACTCCTCCCATGCCCGGGTTTTTGCCTCCGCGACCGCCAAAGCCGCATTCTGCTTGGCCTGCCGGTACACATCAGCTGCCTCTGGAGTCCTACCAGCCAACAAAGTCCGATAGGCCTCCTTCTTCAGCTTGACGGCTTCCCTTACCTCCGGCGTCCACCACCGGGTCCGAGGGTTACCGCCGCGACATGCACCGACCGCCTTGCGTCCGCAGCTCCGGTCAGCCGCCTCAACAATGGAGGCCCGGAACATGGGCATTGAAGTCCCCCAGGAGGACAAGGGCATCTCCGGGAGGAGCGCTTTCCAGCACCCCTCCCAGAGACTCCAAAAAGGGTGGGTACTCTGCGCTGCCGTTTGGTGCGTAAGCACAAACAACAGTGAGGACCCGTCCCCCCACCCGAAGGCGGAGGGAGGCTACCCTCTCGTCCACCGGGGTGAACCCCAACGTACAGGCGCCGAACCAAGGGGAAACAAGTATTCCCACCCCAGCTCGACGCCTCTCACCGAGGGCAACTCCAGAGTGGAAGAGAGTCCAGCCCCTCTCAAGGAGACTGGTTACGGAGCCAATGCTGTCCGTTTAGGCCGACTATATCTAGCCGGAACTTCTCTACCTCGCGCACCAGCTCCGGCTCCTTTCCCGCCAGCGAGGTGACGTTCCACGTCCCTAGACCTAGCTTCTGCAGCCGAGGATCGGACCGCCAAGGCCCCCGCCTTCGGCCGCCGCCCGTCTCACACTGCACCCGACCCCCATGACCC
This sequence comes from Osmerus eperlanus, assembly GCF_963692335.1. Classification (NCBI taxonomy): domain Eukaryota; kingdom Metazoa; phylum Chordata; class Actinopteri; order Osmeriformes; family Osmeridae; genus Osmerus; species Osmerus eperlanus. The sequence goes on from NC_085034.1 coordinate 11,232,128, forward strand.
CTCCTGCGGATGGTGAGCCCACTGGAAGGGGGTCCCACGTTGTCTCTTCAGGCTGTGGCCGACCGGGCCCCATGGGAAAAGGCCCGGCCACCAGGCGCTCGCCATCGAGCCCCGGTGACCCGCTTCCGGGCAGGGGCAACTGAGAACCATTGTTTGTTTTCTTCATGGTAGGTTTTTGAGCCACGCTTTGTCTGGTCCTTCGCCTGGAACCTGTTTGCCTTGGGTGACCCTACCAGGGGCATAAAGCCCCCGACAACATAGCTTCCAGGATCACTAGGACACGCAAACCCCCTCCACCGCGGTAAGGTGGTGACTCAGGGAGGGGATGCCCAAATCAACTCATACTTATTATAATGAGGACAGATCTCTCTTTTATGCTTTTTAATACCACAAAGCTGACAAAAAAGTTGTGAACATCAACCTAAAAGTTGTCAAGCATAACAAGGCTACAGTACTGGCAGTAAGCAAAATGTCTCAAAATAAAATAATGCTTAAAACTTTAAATTGCAACATTTCCTCTACTATGTATGCTGCTACAAGTCTGTTTATCTCTGCTTTGGTAACCTGCTGATGTTGAAAGTCAAGTCGTGGCTGCTTGGCTGGTGTCGGCGGCAACGGCAACCTTTTATCGGCGTCAGTGTCACTCAGGGTTCGGGGATCCTTATCTATAGTCTTGAGTTAGCATGTTGCCGTTGAAGATGCTTTGACAGATTAGAGGTTGTGTTCGCGGCACAATGTACATTGTACAGTTATGTTTTTGTCCTTTCGCGCAACTAATACGAAGTAATGTGCATACCTCCATCCCTTAAAAGACGTCGTAAGCGGCTCTGCCATTCTTGTTTCACCTCCTGAACTGAAGCAAACACGTAGCGTACTGTAAAGGGAAGTTTGATTTGTTGTTTTTTTCTCCTCCCGATATGCAGATCGCAGTAACGCAAGTAACGCAAGACATTTTTGTATTAGTAACTGTAATGCGATTACTGAAGTTATCAACAGTAATGCGTTACATTACTGCGTTACAGACAAATGTAATCTGATTACAGTACCCCCAACCATAGATATATATAAAGTCTTTATATATCTATGCCCCCAACACTGTTTGTAACGCATTTCACGTCAAATGCGTCACAAAGCAAGGGAATCAGCAGAGGAGAGCCCAGGCAGATAAACAGTGGGCTGATGTCTGAGTTTTTGGTCTTTATGTTTCTAGTTTATTGTAGAAAGACCTTAAAATATGGTTTATCGTCAAAAACCTGCACCAATGATTTAAACATCAAGAAATATTAGAGATGACCCTACCAGGGGCATAAAGCCCCCGACAACATAGCTTCCAGGATCACTAGGACACGCAAACCCCCTCCACCGCGGTAAGGTGGTGACTCAGGGAGGGGATGCCCAAATCAACTCATACTTATTATAATGAGGACAGATCTCTCTTTTATGCTTTTTAATACCACAAAGCTGACAAAAAAGTTGTGAACATCAACCTAAAAGTTGTCAAGCATAACAAGGCTACAGTACTGGCAGTAAGCAAAATGTCTCAAAATAAAATAATGCTTAAAACTTTAAATTGCAACATTTCCTCTACTATGTATGCTGCTACAAGTCTGTTTATCTCTGCTTTGGTAACCTGCTGATGTTGAAAGTCAAGTCGTGGCTGCTTGGCTGGTGTCGGCGGCAACGGCAACCTTTTATCGGCGTCAGTGTCACTCAGGGTTCGGGGATCCTTATCTATAGTCTTGAGTTAGCATGTTGCCGTTGAAGATGCTTTGACAGATTAGAGGTTGTGTTCGCGGCACAATGTACATTGTACAGTTATGTTTTTGTCCTTTCGCGCAACTAATACGAAGTAATGTGCATACCTCCATCCCTTAAAAGACGTCGTAAGCGGCTCTGCCATTCTTGTTTCACCTCCTGAACTGAAGCAAACACGTAGCGTACTGTAAAGGGAAGTTTGATTTGTTGTTTTTTTCTCCTCCCGATATGCAGATCGCAGTAACGCAAGTAACGCAAGACATTTTTGTATTAGTAACTGTAATGCGATTACTGAAGTTATCAACAGTAATGCGTTACATTACTGCGTTACAGACAAATGTAATCTGATTACAGTACCCCCAACCATAGATATATATAAAGTCTTTATATATCTATGCCCCCAACACTGTTTGTAACGCATTTCACGTCAAATGCGTCACAAAGCAAGGGAATCAGCAGAGGAGAGCCCAGGCAGATAAACAGTGGGCTGATGTCTGAGTTTTTGGTCTTTATGTTTCTAGTTTATTGTAGAAAGACCTTAAAATATGGTTTATCGTCAAAAACCTGCACCAATGATTTAAACATCAAGAAATATTAGAGATGACCCTACCAGGGGCATAAAGCCCCCGACAACATAGCTTCCAGGATCACTAGGACACGCAAACCCCCTCCACCGCGGTAAGGTGGTGACTCAGGGAGGGGATGCCCAAATCAACTCATACTTATTATAATGAGGACAGATCTCTCTTTTATGCTTTTTAATACCACAAAGCTGACAAAAAAGTTGTGAACATCAACCTAAAAGTTGTCAAGCATAACAAGGCTACAGTACTGGCAGTAAGCAAAATGTCTCAAAATAAAATAATGCTTAAAACTTTAAATTGCAACATTTCCTCTACTATGTATGCTGCTACAAGTCTGTTTATCTCTGCTTTGGTAACCTGCTGATGTTGAAAGTCAAGTCGTGGCTGCTTGGCTGGTGTCGGCGGCAACGGCAACCTTTTATCGGCGTCAGTGTCACTCAGGGTTCGGGGATCCTTATCTATAGTCTTGAGTTAGCATGTTGCCGTTGAAGATGCTTTGACAGATTAGAGGTTGTGTTCGCAGCACAATGTACATTGTACAGTTATGTTTTTGTCCTTTCGCGCAACTAATACGAAGTAATGTGCATACCTCCATCCCTTAAAAGACGTCGTAAGCGGCTCTGCCATTCTTGTTTCACTTCCTGAACTGAAGCAAACACGTAGCGTACTGTAAAGGGAAGTTTGATTTGTTGTTTTTTTCTCCTCCCGATATGCAGATCGCAGTAACGCAAGTAACGCAAGACATTTTTGTATTAGTAACTGTAATGCGATTACTGAAGTTATCAACAGTAATGCGTTACATTACTGCGTTACAGACAAATGTAATCTGATTACAGTACCCCCAACCATAGATATATATAAAGTCTTTATATATCTATGCCCCCAACACTGTTTGTAACGCATTTCACGTCAAATGTGTCACAAAGCAAGGGAATCAGCAGAGGAGAGCCCAGGCAGATAAACAGTGGGCTGATGTCTGAGTTTTTGGTCTTTATGTTTCTAGTTTATTGTAGAAAGACCTTAAAATATGGTTTATCATCAAAAACCTGCACCAATGATTTAAACATCAAGAAATATTAGAGATGCTCCGATCAGGTTTTTTGGTGCCGATCACCGATCACTGAAATCGGTATCTGCCGATCCGATAATACCGATCACCGATCACAGTGTCGATTGAAGCATTCTATTTATTGTGTAGCATTATTTATGAAATTAATTATTCTTAACAACATTGGTATTGTATTTTAAGTATTTAAATTACGAGACAAGAGAGTATCATGAATTGACAACCATCCGTTCTATTGCAGGGAACGTGCAACATTCCAGTGTAGAAGCTCTCTCGCTTACTATAAAATGTGTAAATAATAATAAATATTAAAATAATAATAAATATATAAATCTTTAAATAAAAATCACAACAATAGAATCACATGTGCAACATTCCACTCTCTAGAGGCTCTCAAGAGAACTTGGAGCTTATACAGTAGCTTTCCTGTGGAAAAATATTACAAACTTAACTGCAACATAAACAGGCTATAGCCAAATATCCAATATGTTTCAAGTCAGTCAGTTTCAAGTCAATTTGTCTGAATTTAGGAGGAGATAACAGACAGAATAAAGATAAAAGGTGCACAGGAAGTCAGCAATTAAACAAAAAAACAAAGCATGTATATCTATCTGTATAGTGTCTCAATTACTCACTCTCACATCCTTTACTCACTCTCTCACTTCACTCACTTCAGGCACGCACTCACTCACTCGGAGAGGGGGCATACTAGAGTATTCAAACCTTACTTCTGATTAAGCAGCATCACTGGAAGATTTGCCTTGATAAATATAAGCATATCAGCATTTTTAGGAGTCAACCTGTTCTTCTTCTCATCTAAAATATGTCCTGCTGTGCTGAAAAGTCGCTCGCTCGTCTTTATAGGCCTTCCAAAAAGCAGTGGCTGTCCATGACTGTTTTCGTTCGAATGCAGGTCTCACAGAGTAACGTCGCACATGTGCGATTCTGAAAATTCCAACCGACTATTTTCCGATTGGCAAAAACTATGACAAACGCTATAGTATGGCTTCAAAATGTACAATTTGAGGCTAACAAGTAACACTAGCAGGTAGTAGCATTGCTATGAGTATTATGCTAGGTTGCTAGGTAACGGAAGCTAACTAAAGCTAGCTAGCTTCCGTTTTGGAAAACAAACTCTGGTGGAAGCGTCGGAAATATTTATAACTCACGCATCTAAAGGTTAAAGAATCATTTCTTACCATTGGCGGCCTGAAATGCCTATCTAACGTTTTATTGAAACGTCTCTGATAGTAGTTCTTGCAGGTTTTGATCTGCCGTTTTGAGAACGCCGATCCATATCGGCCGATATTCCCATTATCGGTTTTGATCGGCGTTCTCAAAACGGCAGATCAAAACCTGCGAGAACTACTATCAGATCAGATCGGAGCATCCCTAAGAAATATTGTAGTTATGTATACTTTATCATGCTATGATTTTACTGGTCTGGCCCACTTGAGTTCAAAGTGGGCAGTATGTGTCCCCTTACCTAAAATGAGTTTGACACCCCTGGTCTAAACCATCCAAGGTAGACTGACCACAGTTTCTGCTCCTATAAAAGCCACAAGTCCGTATGAAATGAACCTTGTTATTTGCGATCTTTTGTTGAAATACTACACTACCAACAATCCTAAGCAAAACAACACTGATATCTCTGATTGGTCGAACTCGAGGTTACCATGGCCACGTTTACTGCCCCCGCGACCAAGGTTAAAATGTTAGTTTGAGCAGGAAAAGAAATGAAACGTACATACCAGTGGTGCTGAAAAACTAAAGATATCGGACAACGAAAGTACTATTCAGACTACCAAAAGTGACCACTTTCTTTGGTCCGGCATCTGTAGAGCTAATCCTACCGGCGACAGCAGCGGTGCGCCCGGTGAGCTGCATCGTTGTATTTATGATAAGTTCGGTTCAGTGTCAGTCCAACTCTTTTTCTTCTTTGCTTTTGTTAAATAATTCAAGCTGAGGGGATGTTTGAGCTGTTTTTTTTAAGTCAGCCCAGACAGCTGAAAATATACTGCGCTAATCAATTAAGCAGTGAAGTTGCCCTGTTTATGAAGCTGAAAGTGCAGGTAATAAAATAATATACCATTGATGCAAACCAACAGGAATACTTTCTTTTTCTATTATGTTTATGTTTTATATGGGTAGGGCCTAGTGATGGGAAGTTCGGATCATTTTACTGATTCGGTTCTTTGAATCTCGTTCAGTAAAATGAACAATTCTTTTTTCGAGTCATTCGTTCATTTCAACGGGGGGGGGGGGGGGGGCTATCCGTCCACTGCAAACACGTATCATATTCTCATGTAGGTTAGTGCATGACATGTGCACCAGCAGATACTATTTTAAAAGAAATTCCTGCATTAAAATAATGTATCATGACAGTTTGTATGATTTGGTCATTTATTATCACACTAGCATTTAATTATCACGGCAAACAATTACACTGCACTAAACTGTAAGTGTAAATGTAAAGTGAAAATATAGCTGCAAGCAGCGATGCGGGTTCCTCCGCAAAATGGGAAAATATTATAAACATGTACACTGTTGAAGATGGAGAGTTGGACAACAAGAAAGCAAAACTACTTTATGTTTGGCCAACAACAATAGGCTGAATGGGGATTTTAACTCATGAGCATAAGGTTACAAAGTCAGTCTCTCTATTTTCTCTGCTACACAACAACTGTTGAGATTGTATGAGTAGAAAGGGCAGAGTATTAGCTTTGGTCAGCTTTGGGACAAAGGTTAAGAAACGGTTGACATTTCAAGGTAAAATTGCATAAAATTGCGCATGGTACATCAGAATGATGTCACCTTGAAGCCAATAAGGTTTGAAAAACCATCAGTCATAATTATATTTGATTTATTGACACAAAGATATTCAGGAAAGGTGTACATTTACATAAATACACCCCTTTCAGACATTTTGTATTGCATTTCTCATTCCATTTCACCCTATATAAAGACACATCTGCCCGGCCCGCACACTATCCCCATCCATGCTGTTTCCCTTTAACCCAGCGCAGGTCACGCCAAAGGAGAAATGCAGCCACATGAGGTTCAAATGTAGACCAAAAATTGCCTCCCACAATCAAATCATTAACCACAACTCTGTTTTAAAACTTTCTCAAAGATCACTTGAAAACCACAGCTATTGACTCTCTTCTTTTGTAGATCTCTTTCCATAACATCAGACAATCCACAATCAAGAATAACCTCATAGGCAAGTTGGCTAAGCCATAATCTACAATCAGTTCCTTGCGAGTACTGCTTATGATAGTAAAGTAGCCGACACTATCTTCCCATTAAACTACACGACATGCACACTCAGGGTGACCATCAAGATTATATTAACTAACAAACAATAACATTACAAACATCTGACTGAACGAACACAACAACTGAAATCCCTTGCATGGTTGTTGTAACCTAACTATTTTCCACAAGTCTTTGTGTTTTTTGACATGCCGCACTGCATGCTGGGTACCCAAGAGCGCTGGCGCTGATTATCTAGCTGTGCTCCGACTGCGTGATATGATGAGATGCTAGTGACGCGCTAAGGTCTCGGAGTCTCCTGCATTACAGTTTTTCACAATTGCTAAAACACATTCTTGAAACAGTCACCCGTTTTCTCAAAACTGTAAACACAAAACCTCATTTTCAAGCACTATTTACAAAACCTCTGAATCTTCTTGCAAAATGAAACTTTCGCCTCAAAACAGTTTTACCTGTGCTCAAAATCAAGATTTCGCCTCAAAACAGATTTACCTGTGCTCAAAATCAAACACTGCTCTCAAATCATAAACAAAGTGATCAAAATGATATACACTATCAAGCAGTCAGTAAACAATACACAAAAACATATAGTTCTCAAGGAGAAGTACATTTTTACGTAATCTCAAAACAAATTTCATATTTATCCGTCATTGTCTTTTGATATACGACAACATGTTCTATCATAGTAGCTCAAAATGTATCAGAAATTACTACTCTGCTTTGCTCTTTGCTATTTTTTTTGTTCTTTCTCCTCCTTGTATCCCTATACAGTACTGTACCCTGCATCTCACTACTCACAACTCACTCTTGTTCTTTGTTGATATGAACCTGCAACCAGTCAAAATCTATTGAGCAGTCAGTACTGTTACTGTAACAAATGGAAAGCACAATGTTCAGGGCCATACAATTTGTTCATTTTACAGTATACAGCCTACAATGCACTGTACTACAGTATACAATACTACAGTAAAAGGGACAAAAATCTAAGGAGTAAACATGTGATCAATGTGCTTCTTCTTGTCTTTGGGCTGGGTCAGGCCAGAGCACTTCGTCGACATCACAAGCAATATTTTCCCACCTTCAACAACCTGTTTGCTCTCTGAACTGGCTTATATTGGTTGTGTCACATCATTGGAAACAAGTGAAATCAATTTTGAGTGGTTGTGTTTTGTCAATGACATGTTTTCTCTATTTGTATTTGATTGTTGCCATTTGTGTTTACCAGTATGGATGACATGTGCATTAAGAGTGCAGAATGTGTTGCTGAAAAGTCTATGTGAGATCTGCAAATTGTGTTTTACCATGTGAAATGGTTTAAGGTATTGACAACAGACTGCACAATTAGCTACATGAGTTCAGGCAACTGAGGACTTTGTTCAGCCAATGGGTTTTAGTGTTTTAGCAATTCAGAAAAACTGTAACAAGTTCTGCCCGATTAGCAAGCTATTTTTACTAATGTTTTGTTAGCAATTAAATGGTAATGCAAGCTAGCTAAAACAATGTTTGTTAGCTTGGCTGAAATGGTTTTCATAGCAACAGAAATCAACAAATCAGATCAGTCGAACTTTATTCAGAAAGGGGGGGATGGCGCGAACATTAAAAGTGTAGGGTACGGTAAAAGTGAAATGGAACGCGTCTTTCTGCCTTGAAGCTGCGTGCGCATCATCATCAATATGTAAAGATAACATCCAAGCTAACAATTTCGCCAAATCTGATTGCAGCTTTGTATGCCATATGTACTGTGTTATGGTTGTTTGAGTTAAACAACTTACTAAATGAATTAAATGTCTGTTAAATGTCAAATCCAACTATAAATGTATAAAAGAGTTTCAATCAAATCTAAATTATTTTTAAACCTAGAGGTTTAAAAGGCTATCTTTGCCTAAACTGACATGCACCAAATCAGGGAACTGAGTTTCAACATCCATTTACACATTTGTTACTCTAATCCTAAGGCATGTTTAACTTAATGTCTGCACCTCTCTGTCACCAACTGTCTCTGGAGTGGGGGGTGGGGGCTTCACAGGGTGTCTACAGGTATAAACAAGTTAAATGTAGGACTTTTTAAGACCTTTTAATACCACTTCCAAATGAAATTAAAGACCAAACTTATGATGGAAATACAATTCAAAAGTGGAAATATACAGTAATCTTTCCAAGTAAACACTGATGTCTGTTCAATATGAACAGTATGGTAAAATGACAATAATCGGTTGAGTTTAAGAACATTGACTAAATGTGTGTAATGCGAAATGATAACACAAAAATGTAATTGCTGTCCTAAATTATATTTATTATAACACTACGGTGGAAATGGTGGAGCAGAAACTAGCAATTCCATGAAGGTAAGGGTAACGTAGGTCGCTTTCTCAGGCAAATGACGAAGGAAACAGGATTGCTTTGAAATATCCTATATACTGGCTATCTTCAGCAGTCCTCCCTGACGTTTTTGGAGTAGAATTGAGTGAAATACAGTCACTGCCAGTGAGCGAACCAAGTCTACCCTTACAAAAAAGAAGTATACTTCAAGTTAATTTTGTAAGTGTGTATGTTACTTAAAGTATACTAGCAGTGAACTTATTTATATACTATTTTTGTACTAAGTAAACTGAATTGGCCCACTTTTTAGGTCATTTAGTACACTTTAAAGTACACTTATAGTGTATTTCGAGGTTTACTTTTGAATACTGTAAAGTAGCCTGTGTAGTGCACTTTCAGTTCATCAAGTATACTTCCTAAAGTACTTCAAAGTATACTTTGGAATACTCTAAAGTAGCCTGTGTAGTGCACTTTCAGTTCATAAAGTATACTTCCTAAAGTACTTCAAAGTATACATTGGAATACTCTAAAGTAACCTGTGTAGTGCACTTTCAATTCATGAAGTATGTAATGGTTCGCTTCTTATGCTCTAAACTAGAGATCTGGAATGGGACTTCAGTGACAACCGGTAGACTTCACAATATTAAGTACCATGAATTTATTACGTACAGCTAAAAAACAGCAGCAGATCGTAGGTCTAGTGTCCCAATACAGCATATGCTCTGTAAGCCAGTTCACATACACCACGGTGAAATAAGCACTGCAAAACACCCGTTTACATGTTAACACGACACACTAGGTTAACACACGCACACAACACAGGCACACGCACTGCAAACGGTAGTGAGGTTACACGGCAAGCAAAGATCTAAGTATAGCTAACAACAGGTACAACAGTGCTTAAGACACTGACCATATATCTACGATTAAAACAAGAAGCAATACAAAAGTTTAAAAGGTACAAATAAGACAAGGATCACAACTTCACCAGTCCACATTAATCGCTCCGCTGTTCGCTCAACTCTCTCCCGTACAAATGCCCACATGCCCCTTTTAAGGGGAGGTACTACAGGTGAATAGGGAAAAAAATCCTGTTCTTCTATCAGACTGAAACTTTACCACATGAATATACCCAAAAATATAAGATATATTTGTATTGTGACTTTTAGTTTCCCCCCCAATAAATTATGCAAATGACGTGTTATCTCATTAAATATGCGCTAATTTGCATACAATGTAGAACCCGGCAACTACATCATAAATGAAGTCAGAACTTTTTGGTTTGTTTTAATGGGATCAATAACTAATTGGTTAGAATTTTTCAGAGGCTTTTGTCAAAATTATTCCTTCCTCAGTTTCAGTTAATTATGTTGAAATGCACTTGACAAGTGCTAAAAAACAACGTTTTCGCCTCTTTTTTGGTATATAACACCACATAAAATGAGATTGACAAAAAATATTTGAAAATCCCTCTGAATATGTCTAGATATTGCAATTACCAAGCAGTATGTAAAATTGTGTGGCTTTACCTATTATGAGCCAAGAGTTGTCTAACTTGACATGTGTGCTAGATGCCATTTTGAGAAAATCGCTGTTAAACATTTAGAAGTGTTAGAATGGTTTCTCTCTATCGCTCTGTGTTCCCCCCTCACTGCCATGACAATAAAGTAAATAGCAATATATGATTTGGCTAGCCATATGCTTGAGAGAATAAGCTTTCCAACAATGTACAATTCCTTTAAGTTATTTCTTAACTTGCTGAGACAAATTTCAATAAAAGATGGTAACAGACCATGATTTAAGGTTTTTGTTTACTCGGCAAAAGTTGTATAAAATCATTAAAAAAAAAATAACATTTTTGGGCAATATTTGTGGCATGTTATTAAAGTTTACTGGTTATAAAACCAAAATATCAAAAAATATCCAAATACAGGCAAAAATCTGGGTTTTTGCCTGTAGTACCTGGCCTTAAGGGGCTTGTCCTTCATTGGCGTCAATTGTCCATTGGAGAAGCAATTCCGGAACTCTGGTCACCCATTGGAGGAGCCGGCGGCTTGGCAGTAGGCGTGCGCGACGCTAGGCAAGTCGTGGTCCACCCACTTTCTGTTGGCAGCGATACTCCGGAAGAGAGACATCACAATGTTACGATTACATGTATTACATCCCTCCAGACTTTTTCAATGCCACGTCCTCATGGTATGTATGGACCAGAAACAGTTCACCTTAAATTAGGATGTATAGCGGGCAGGCCTTTGCCCTTGTGTGGTGCGCTGTGAACGTCGGAAGGTGACCACTGGGTTGGCTGCCTCCTGCTGGCCAGGATTGTAGAGCTCAGGGTGTTGCGTTAGTTGGTTTCCCAGGACCCTGGACACACTTGGGTTTCCTGGATTGTAGAGCTCAGGGTGTTGTGGTGGTTGGTTCCCCGGGACCCTGGGCATGTTTTGGTGTCCTGGACCTGGAAAACACAGCATTCCCCACCAAGGCACCCCCCCACTTCCCACAACAGGTAATGGTGGTTCAGCCTCAACTATGGGTGTCCTATAGTTCACCGGACATGACCGCAAAAGATTACGGTGCAACACCTTTTCTGTCCCCTCACCCGTTTCTGGTTTAACTACATAGACCGGTATGTCTACATTAGGCTGTCGGACAACAATATAGGGTGCCTTTTCCCAATTGTCTGCAAGCTTACCCCAGTCCTTCGTCCCCGCTGTTTCAGCAGGACCCTTTCCCCAGGAAGGAGGGGGCAACTTAAAGGGGCTTGGTCATGCTTCCGCTTCTGCCAATGTCGTGTGCTGTCCAGGGTTTTGTTTGCTGTCTGATGAGCATAGGACAGTCTCTCATAATGGCGTTGTACCCAGCTAGAAGGGGTCTCAGGAAGGTTCGCCACCGGTGTACCCAGGACCAGATCTAGGGGAAGGCGGGGCTGCCAGCCAAACAGCAAATAGGACGGGGTTTGGCCTGTGGAGCAGTGGACTGTGTTGTTATACATCAGCAGGAGTTCCTGAATATAGTCCGGCCAATGGGGCTTACGGTCTTCTTCCAGGGTGCCTAGGAGCTGAAGTAGAGTGCGGTTAAAACGTTCAGAGCCTCCATTCCCTTGGGGATGATTTGGTGTGGTGTGGCTCTTTTTTGCCCCATAAAGTTCACATAACTGCTTACCAACAGCTGGCTCAAAATTTGCACCTTGATCAGCATGAAACCTAGATGGACTTCCAAAGAACCGAATGATATTACTCCCCATTGCTCGAGCTGTGGTGACTGCAGTCTGGTCTTTCGTGGGCACTGCCCATGAATACTTGGTAAAGTGGTCAGTCATTACTAAGACGTATTGATGGCCATCTGTGGAGGGATGCAATTTCAGGAAATCCATGGTAACCAGTTCAAGGGGATAAGTGGTTTCAATGGACACAAGTGGTGCTTTTGTGTTGATGGGGGGCATTTTACGCAAGATGCAGCGTGGGCAGGCAGCATACCAGTTAAGAATGTCCTTAGTTTGGTAGGCCCAGAAAAACCTGGTACGTATGAAAGACAGTGTCTTTTCTCTGCCAAAGTGCCCTGCTTGTTCGTGGCATGTCGTCCATACCTGTCGCTTATGGGCGTCTGGAAGCACCAGCTGGTGGCATACTTCTAGGGTTCTTGGATCTATGCGGCGCCGAAAGAGAACACCATCCTGGAGGAACAATCTATCTCTTTCCTTCAGGATGCGCAACGCCTCTGGTGGCGAGGCCGCCCGGTCACTGGCAGAGAGCTTAGACTTCTGTAAAAACAACAACACTTTACCAATAACACCATCTTGTTGTTGCGCTTGCCTCCAGGCTTCTGGTGTCATACCTGACCACTGATCCTGTACTGGGGTATAGTGAGGGGGGTGTTTGGCTGCAGTAACACTACCAGCAGCTCCTGAGCAGAAGGCAACCACTACCTCGACACCCACTTCAGTGTAGGGGGCTACTTCGAGGTCATCCTCCTCCAACGGGCCTGGTTCTCCCACTGGGACCCGGGAGAGGGCGTCCGCATTGAGGTTTGTTCGGCCGGGTCGGAACTGGATCTTAAAATTGTAGCTGGACAGACGGGCACACCAGCATTGTTCCACACTTCCTAGATTTGTAGTTGATAAATGAGCTAGGGGGTTGTTGTCTGTAAAGACCGTGAATGTCGCCCCAAACAGATATTCCTTAAATTTTTCTGTGATGGACCATTTTAGGGCCAAAAATTCCAGCTTAAAGGCTTGCATAAGCAATAACTTTATCCACGCCTCCTTGAACTTGGCCAAGGACAGCACCCAGGCCTCGCTTACTAGCATCCGTATACAACACAAAAGGTAGTGAAAAGTCAGCAAATGCTAAAATTGGGGCCCTTACCAGAGCATGCTTGAGCTGCTGAAATGCCCCCTCGCATTCTGCGGTCCAGCTCTGAAGGGGAGGGCTTGTCCTGCGGGGAGACTTCTTTGGTTGCCCCACTAGTTGCGCATGGAGTGGCATAGCAATCTTGGAGAAATCCTTAATGAAACGTCGGTAATAACCAATAAGGCCAAGGAATGCCCGCAGCTCTCTTAAGGCAGAATTATACTTCTCCGACTCCGTTACGCACAGACGGACGGACGGAGTCAGACGGATTGGTTGAATTTATAGTACTCCGAAGGCTGTGGGTGCTGAAAACAATTCACCGCCAGAAGAGTAGGTGGCGCAACGTTTTTTTGTAAGTCGTCGTCGAGTGTTTATTTACCTAGGTTATCGAGAAGTCGGAGCAAATGTACAAATTAGCCGTTTCATCAATAAAATACGCACATTTTCAGCAACTACACTGCCCATTTCTCGTCACATTTTAATTCAGATGCTGATTTACATGTACTGTTTAGCTGAAATATGAATTGTAAAAACTTACAGCAATGGCGGTCAAAGGATTCTGTTCGTTCTGTTTATCACGGCAACCCCGCCCCTGACGCAAGCGGTTCTTAATACGGACCAATTACAGCCAAGGGGTATCCGTAAAATGACAGACGGACAGACGGATAGTCAGGAAAATCAGGAGGTGCACGTAGAGCTCTCCGAGGGGCTCGGAGAGGGCACGGAGAAGGAATTCCTCGTCGGAGAGGGCGTTCCCTGTGTCCGTCTCCGTAAAAACGGAGAAGTATAAATCGTCCTTTACCGTCTGGGGGCGTGACCACTCCGTTACGGCCTGCACCCGCTCACTGGTTGGGGTCACTCCATCCTCTTTCACCACATGTCCCAGGTACTGTACCTCAGCTTTAAAGAGATGACATTTGGAGGGCTTTAGCTTCAGGCCATGTTGGACCAAGCGCTGGAACACCTGTTCTAGGTTTTTCATATGAGATGGAAAATCATGTGAAAAGACAATAATGTCATCAAGGTAGATCAAAAGAGATTGGAAGTTCTGATCACCCAGACATGACTCCATCAGCCTCTGGAACGTGGCCGGGGCATTGCACAACCCAAAGGGCATCCTACTGAACTCGTAGAGTCCCATGGGTGTAGTAAATGCAGTTTTTTCTTGATCACTGGGGTGCACTGGTACCTGCCAGTATCCACTGGCAAGGTCGAGAGTGGAAAAGAACTTTGCTTTTGAAAGCATTGTGAGAGACTCTTCTATGCGGGGCAGCGGGAAGGAATCTTTACGGGTTACACTGTTAAATTTGCGATAATCCACACAAAATCTTAAAGTACCATCTTTCTTGCGCACCAGGACTATGGGTGATGCCCAAGGGCTAGTGCTCTTGCTGATCACTCCTGCCTCCAACATGCCCTGGATCAAGGTACGCACCTCCTGATAGAGATTCGGTGGAATTTGGCGGTGGCGTTCCCTCATAGGTGGTGCCTCTCCCGTAGGGATCTGATGGAACACTGCATCGGCCTTTCCCTAGTCATGGTCAGACATGGAGAATACATCTTTGAACTTCGCCAAGAAAACATGTACCTGCTGAGTCTGTTCTGGGGTCAGAATCGTTCCACTTGAAGGTCCACTGGAATACCTGCATCACTGGGGGCTTCAGCTTCCGTCACCTGTTGTAGCTGGACCCTCACGGTGTTAGGTTCTTCCAAGATCAGGTCCACCCCTTCTGAGAAAACATCAGCAGGCATAACTAGGGAAAAACAGGCAACCTTTGGATGACGTTTCAGGTAGACTGGGACTGTACCCGGATTTTCCATCCTCACTGGCACCCTACCACAATCAGCATTGGCCACAGCCCTGGCCACCAGGCAGTCCAAGTCAGCTTGATCAGACAATGGCTCCACCAAGCCTAGGTATGGGTGTCCTCCAGGGCCCCCCCGAACCCTGCCCATGAGTACCATTTCCTGTTTAGGTGGAACAGTAACATTGTACAGTGCACGTACATATCCGACTTTACCATCTGGTTGGGCAAATCCTGCCTCCTGGCTGCAGATAGCCATCGCCTCCTGCCATGTTTTTCGACCCCCTGAGTTGGCTTGGAGGGCAAATCCTGTCTCTGAGGTGTCCTCCTTGAACAACATGCTCCAGCAGCGTCTGAGAATGTTCATCCCCAAGAGACCTGGAGTCTGTAGGAGACAATGATCTTTCACTATAATAATGCCACATTTGGGAAGTACAGTGGTGCCAATACCAAGGCTTACTTCCATACAACCAACATAAGGAATCTGTTGCCCATTGGCTGCCTTCAGGCTCAACCAGGTCGAGGGGTCTTGGAGGCCAGCTCCTTCATCCCCGAAAAGCTGATGGAAAGTGCTTTGCTTGAGCATGGT
The DNA here is from genome assembly GCF_963692335.1 of Osmerus eperlanus. Lineage (NCBI taxonomy): Eukaryota > Metazoa > Chordata > Actinopteri > Osmeriformes > Osmeridae > Osmerus > Osmerus eperlanus. The sequence goes on from NC_085034.1 coordinate 11,247,871, forward strand.
GACTTGTGAGCCTGTATCAAGGATAAAGGGCACATCTTCTCCTGAGATCCTTACCGTGACAACGGGTGAGTTTCCAATGAGGCCTTCTCTACATACGGTTGCAGGAACCACACCACTTCCCCCCACTGCCTGGCCTCTGGCAGCAGGGCCTAGTAGTTTAAAGGCGGCTGGGTATGAGACTGATTCCTCTGTCTTGGTCAAAAGCGCTGAATGTGTCCAGGGGTTTGACATCGGTTACAGATGGGTCTTCCTTGCTCATCGTATTGAAACATACCGCTTGAAGGGGGGGAGGGGTTTATATTGCCCTGGCTAGGCCAACGATGGTGTGAAGATGGGGCCCTGTGATCACACTGAGACTGGTGATATGGAAAAATTCTAGTGGCACTGTGTAGATTTGAATAGTCAAGAGATGGCGGTTCCAATAAATTTATTTTGCTTATACAGATCATGATTTAACAAAGTACTTTGTGATCAGTCATAACGAAGGAGGTGCTAGCCACAGGTCGTTCGCCAGAGTGATACAGAACAACCCCAAAACCCTGCCTTATATAAACTTTAGATCAAATGGTTATTCTGAACTCTGTGATTGGTCAGCACTGCTCAGTGACAGTGACTTCATATCAAGTTCCCACGGTTCTTTATTGTGGCCTCTCTCCCCAAACCAGTAGATAGTAAAACCACAAGGGTTCACCAGTCAAATGGTCAACTGTCCTTTGTGTGGGCCACTTCAAACAAGTCTACAGGAAGGGTCAGAGCAGCAGATCACAATAACAATACAGTTGAATTCACATTGTCTCCAGACCAACTGTCTCTTCCTCCCCAGGTGACAAGAACCCTCTCAGGTCACCCAGACTTCCCGTCTCTTAGACTTCACGTCTCCTAGTTATAAAACTGCAAATGGCATCTCTACCAAATGGGTTGAATCGACTGTCACTGTATTAAGCTCCTTCAGACTTCCCTTAAAACTCATTCCTCATATAAAACACACATATTATAACTGTATTCCAAAATTTCCATGACACTGGCCAACCACAGGAGGAGCACTTTGACAAGTCAGGCGAGGGTATGGCGCTAGGCGCTGACGCTGCCATGTGTTTTGACCATCTATGGGGCCATGTGGTCTAGGGTGTTGGCTTGCCATGTTATTAAATTCGGCCCTAAGCTCTCCAACAACATCCTTGGCTAGAGAAGCCATCTGGGATTTCAGTTCTTCTACTATTTCTACCTTGAGATCTTGGCGGAGCTGTTTCAAGTCCAGTGGTACAGGAGTTGGTATGTGACTAGTCCCAAAGCAGCTTGTTGACACTCCTCCTTCATCGGCTTTGATCCGGAACATGGCTTCTGTCTTAACCCTGGCAAAGGACAATTCTGGGTCTACCAGGACGAGTGTTCTAAGCTCCCGCCGGAGCATTCGGTCTTGGAGGGCCTCCAGGAACTGGTCTCATTAACCGATCCATATTGCCGTGATTATCCCGGTCTGAGTTCTTCAACTTCTGGAACAATTCTTGTAGCCGCAGGGTAAACTCAGAGACTGTTTCATTGGGCTCCTGCTTACAGCCGAAACAGAGGGGGCGAAGAACTGAGGCAGACATTTGGTCACCATACAACTCCCTCAACACAACAAATATTTGGTCAGGACTACTCCGTTCTCTGTCCTCCAAAATCAATATTTGTCTTTTAGCTTCCCCGTCCAAGCAATTGATGATCAAGTCGAGCTGTACATTTTCGGGCACTCTACACATACAAGTATACTTCCTAAAGAGCCTCAAAGTATACTTTGCAATACTTTCAAGTGCACTTTTAATTAATGTAAGTACTTCAAGAAGCAAACTTAATAAATGTAATTTTACTATTACTTACTAATATATTATAATGTTTAGGAGCCCCTCAAACGCCTCAGATTATAAGTCACTTAGTGAGAACGGGGACCCTTACAAAGTTACACTGCAGATTCTTAGCTGAAAGAAGCTATTCACTGCGCAAGCGTTAAAAGAATCCAGCTCTTCTTATGAAACGTAACAGTCATTTAACTCATGGTTACAATGGTAAACCACCACAACAATGACCACCCAACAAAACACTACATTCTAAGCAGACACATTTAAAAAACGAAATTGATGAAGTTACATTTGTATTTCGAACAAAAGGCAAATTTATCAGCACATTTTAACACTTTTTACCGCTTTGCATCAAGGGAATTGACCAGCCACGCTATCTTCATTTTTTCACGTCGTTATTTCGTTCTTCAGTCAGTTTGACAGTATAACCTTCAAATGCATAATGCCACCCTTCTGTCTGCTTCTTTCTCAAGTAGCTTTTTAGTTTTTTCCATTAATACTCTAATTGATAATTATTAGTATAAGATTATAGGGCTTCAGAATGTTTTGGCAGTAATTAAGGTTACAGCTTCAGTACCAAAAAAGATTCAATGTGCAATGCATAATAGATTTTCATAGACATGAATAATTAGAATGAGATTGATCTAAAAAATGTAACCTGTAATGTACTTTAAAATTATTTTGACTGTTTTTGCTGTATAATAATAGAAAACGTACATCCTACTCCAGAAGAAATGCATACCATTTTCTGTTTCTAAGCATACTTCTTAAAAGTATATTACATATACAAAAGTGAACTATTTTCAAAGCATACTTAAAAGTACATCAAAAGTGAACTATTTTCTAAGTATACTTCTTACAAAAGTGAACTATTTTCAAAGCATACTTAAAAGTATATCAAAAGTGAACTATTTTCAAAGCATACTTAAAAGTATATCAAAAGTGAACTATTTTCTAAGTATACTCCTTAAAATTATATCAAAAGTTAACTATTTTCTAAGTATACTTCTTAATATACTTCTTTTTTGTAAGGGTAACTCTGAGGCTAATATCAAAACAATGCACTCTCACTCAAATTGCTTTTCCACAAATCACAAAAATAATAGGACCATCTGGCTAAAAGGCTGCCCTGCCCTTTTCGGGGGTAGAATTTATCGAACTGTAAATAAAATGGTGAACATGATGCAACCTATGCGGTCTCCCTGGCGTCCGAACTCACTCCAATTACAAAGACTTTCACGAACCAAATCAAAATTCTGAGTCTACAGTTCCGTGGGGAATCGCTTTTTCCCCTAAAGGCTGCCCTCCTCAACCTTTTGGGTGAAGAATTCGCAGAGATGCAAAATGATTCACTAATTATAAACAAAGGGGAAACGCTAGCTACTTTTCGAGTTCGGTTTTCCGTCACTTCAAACTCACAATCTAAAGGTCTAAAAGTGCTCAAACCTTCACCATAATTCAAGAGTAGTGTACTTTCACAAACCCAATCATTGATTCTATCTTAAAATGTGTAAAAATAGGATTTACCGAACGTGGCTGCCTCCAACATGGCTATCAGGCGACTCCAGTTGAAAACAACAATGGCCGCTGAAAAATAATTTATATTCGTAATGGCGAGCTGTGATTGGAAGCAAAATGAAACAGGAGCTAAAAACTGAGGGTGGGGGCTTGGTCAGCACACAATTTTCAGAAAGCATGTGTGTGTGTGTATCGCCATGCTCGCGCATGTCCACCTGTCCCGCTTTGCGCTGAATCGCACAGCATTTTCAATATGCGACGTGCGGGGCAAGGGGTGATAATGCTGTGCGACACAACGCAAAGCGCGACAGGTGGTCACCCTAGTGTCAAGAGGCAGGATGAGTCTGAGAATTTGGAGCATGTGCGCTATGGAGCAATTCAATTGAATTCAATCATATATTGACATATTAAGGTGAGGACATGTGGACAATGTGGACATTTAAATAAATACACTTCTTTCAGCCATTTTGTATTGCATTCCTTATTCAATTTGACCCTATAGAAAGACATTTGTTCTACAAATCTGTAACAATTTTCAAGTCGATTGGATCTATGATTCATGAGGAGAAGGGTTTTGAAGGTTGTACCAAATTTGGACAGTACAGCAAAATCTATCATGGCGGACCTTATGGGTTCTTGAGGCTTTTTTGTTCCCCATGAGAAATAAGGCATGTATACCAATTTTTAGGCATTTTGGAATAATGGGGCGCTGGGGAAATCACATAGACTTTGGGCGTGGCTTATAGCGCCACCTATAGGCGTACATGGGCCATTAGCGGTCTGGGAGTAGTACCTGTTGTATCATTGGGCCAAATTTGAAAAAATCGGGTCAAGGACTTTTTGAGCTGTTGGGCCATTTAGCGGAGAAATATAATAATAAGAATACTAACAAAAACAATAGGTTTCCTCCTACCGGAGGAGCCCTAAATAACAAAACCAGTCAGTATGATGACTTCAGCGAATATCATTCACGTCTTACTAAAACAGCGGCCACGCGAAAGGGAATGAGGAAACTGTTTCCTCTACTAAAAAATACAATGCAGGTCACGTGAAAAAAGGATCCAAAGACTCGTAGAAAGACCGAGTCGGGAAATGAACAAATCGTTTGTTTCCTCTAGCTACCAGTACAGAGCCTATGCAGGTCACGTGAAAAAGGATCCAAAGACTCGTAGAAAGATAGAGTCGGGAAATGAACGAATCGTTTGTTTCCTCTAGCTACCAGTACAGAGCCTATGCAGGTCACGTGAAAAATGATCCAAAGACTTGTAGAAAGACCGAGTCGGGAAATGAAAAAATCGTTTGTTTCCTCTAGCTACCAGTACAGAGCCTATGCAGGTCACATGAAAAATGATCCAAAGACTCGTAGAAAGACCGAGTCGGGAAATGAACGAATCGTTTGTTTCCTCTAGCTACCAGTACAGAGCCTATGCAGGTCACGTGAAAAATGATCCAAAGACTCGTACCCGAAGACCGAGTCGGGAAATGAACGAATCATTTCTGTTTACTTGGACGAGCCTATGCAACAGTCCCGATGCGCGGCCACGATAAAATGAACGAACCACTCTTTGAGAGGACTCGTTACTCCCGAGTCCTTGTAAGGATTCGTTCAAAATGAACGAATCGTTCATGAACGACACATCACTAGTAGGGCCCCATATTAGTTATTGAAACGGGCCCCCAGATGCAGTATATTTGGGCCGCCGCTGAATATATTTGAGCATGTACGGGTGTTCCATTCGACACAATGCCCCTCGCCTAGCAAGGGTGGCAGTATGCCGGTTACCACTCATTTCACCCGAGCAAAAGCATGGAGGGGAGATACGGAAGGAGAAGATTTATTACACAAAAGTGGTAAATAGTTGGCGAATTAGCAGAAAAGTAAATCAAGATGAAAAGCAACAAAGAGCTCATCCCTTTTACTGTAAAATACTAAATGCTTGTAACAAGCTTCAAGTTCATGAACAAGCTTAGGGGGTGATGTGTTTCTAACAGTTGGCAGTATATTCTGTTTGTCGTAGGCCGAAAACTGGATATAAGACACCTCAGGTTTAGGCTGGGTGGACAAAACACAGTAGACAGGCTTTGTCTTGACATTTTGCCTCTCAGTAGGTTACTAAGAGAACATCACATATTTACTAAATGCTCACAAGAGATAACGAGAGGCACCCACGAGAACTCAGACCTTGTACGAAGAACAGAGGACAGGGCAAACTGACATTTTAGGGGTTTAGAAGATGAACACACCATGGCAGGCTAAACTGCCATTTAGATAAGGGGCATTCTGTGCACTATAAATGCTGTCTGTATTCAAATGTTAAGTAGGCTCTCTATCTTGTGCTCGGAGAGACCTAACCGTATGTGCCCCGTATTGATCAATAAAATCATTACTGTTTGCATCTGAAAACTCGGACCGACTCTCTGTGTTCAGCATTCGCACCTGTTCGGCTAAAAAGCTAGCCACCACATGTTCTTCTGTAAATTGTTACTGTAACTGTATAAAAAAGAAACGTTGCCAGTGTGGTGAATGTATTTATGTTTTATTTTTGGTCAGGTATTGACCAAAATGAGTGTAGAATTTGTTTTTTTCTTTCATTTGCTGCCTATCATTTTGGTTTTACTGTACTTTATAGCCTGGTATTGACTTTAGTTAACCAGTGTTAGTGATCAGTTTTGCAAAATGTTCCTCTTTATGTACAAATGGTTAATATGTGTTCTGTTGATAGTTTATAGGCATTCTACTACACTGAACGGTTTTTCACATTAATTGTATGGTCCTAAAACACGTCTACAAACATTTAGTGGAGAATGCCTATTAATAGTTTGTAAATAATCAAAAAGAGAAGCACATTATCTTTAGTTGAGAATCAATGCATTATCAACAGATAGTAAACGTATCAGTTAACTGACAATTAGTTGAATGTTGGTTAAAAAACCTTGAAAGTCAGCAGACATTTTGTAAAATCTGTAGATCAACACTTGAAATGCACCCGATAGTCAACAGACAGTTAGTTGAATACATGGTACTTGTCTGTTGAAACTGTTGAATGTCAACTGACACACTGATAACATGCGACTGAGTAGCTACTTGCAGCTTATAGTGTGCCAACAGATGGACTATCAAAATGCAACACAAAATCTACAGACAATTAGATGAATATTGGTTTATTTATTTATATTTTATTGCTTTGAAAGTCAGCAGACACATTCAGTAAAATATGTAGATCAACACTTGAAATGCATAACTACATATCTGTTGAAACTGTTTTGTTGAATGTAAACGGATACATTGTTGACATGCTACTGAGTAGTTACTGATAACCTATAGCGTGTCAACCGACAGACCATCAAAATAAAGTGTTGCCCTCCTTTTTTACTACATTATCTTAGTTGACACCATAAAACCAAATCAAATTCATGTCACCTTCAGAATTTGATCGTTCTAAACTCCTCAGACTAGGAGAGTCCTAAGTCTCTATCAGTGTGCTAAAGGCCTTTGGGGACCATTTGTTAGGACACATTTGACAAGACAACGTTTTCTTCTGTGGAAACGGGTTCTGAGGAAAGAGGTGTCAGGCGATATAGTTATTTCCCCATTTTGAAACATGTTAACTACTGCCAAGTTTGAAAAGGTTCTCTGTAAATGATAATAGAGCTAAAGATGAACATTTAAGTTTCTCGTCAACAGAAACTAAGTGAGAGTGTTTTTCTTATTGACTATGTGGGTCACAGGAATAGACTGAATAAACAAATGACACGCTCAAATATATGTTTATGGTAGAATTTTAACTTCTAGCGAAGAGGCAAGAAGTAATACTCTCCTACTACTCTCCATCCAGCAAACATGATGTCCTTGAGTGATTTGCTTACTCTAGATCATGGAGTACAAAAATCCAGGAAACTCAAGTTACGATGCAAATCTTACATAGATCTTTATTGTTCTATAATCCTTGATTTACACCACATAAATACTTACATACCTGCCATGGCAGTCCTATAGACATTTGCAGTTCTGTTTTTCCATCCTTTGCCCTCTTGTTATTTGTTTCGTACACATCTTACACACATCCTTTTTTTATTACTTTCTCATACCTTCTCTCTCTCTCCCTCCCTTACTTACAAATCCCTTTTTTATACTCAATGGCTTTTCACCAGTGCCTCAAAACATCAATTTTGAGCAAGGAACCACTCAGCTCTGTCAGAGAGCTACCATTGTGGGGTTACGTACGCCTTGCACCAAACATCCAACTTCTCAGTTTCTTTAAAATCCTACGTTTCCATCTTTCCCTTCCTGCTTTCTGCAGACGTTCTCTAGTCCTTCAACATATTTATATATTTTTTGGCTAACACTGTCTCACCTACAAACCAAATCCTTTCAGACAAGCATGTATATGTCATTGTTTGTGCAGCCAACAGTGTCTATCCCATTAGCTCCAAGATGCTACATTGAAAAGTGATCTATTTAATTCGGAAGAGTCCGGCTCAGAAATGTTTTGGTTACTGTTTTGCTGGAGACTGAGTAAAACAAAATACCTTTCTCTATAGTTACTTTGGACGTCATATAACATAACAACGCTACTTTTTGTGCAGCGATAAATATTTGGCTCTAACATTTCAAAAGTAAACGAAAATCATATGTAATTTGATTGGATTTACATGAATTCTTTCAACTGCCTGTCATTGCAACAAGGTGACCGGATCATAGTAACATCATGTCATTAAAGGAATGTACAAAAACTAATACTTGTCCTCCAGTAGAGCAACTAACAATACTTTTTTTGAAGCGATGGTGTTCAATGTTCATATCCATGTTGTCTTTTGTGGGTGCTCATCCTTTTTTCCACGTCCATATCCCCAAACAAGGTTCAAATAACTTTGGCTTGGGCTAATAACAGTGCTGTATTAAAATAAAATAGGTGCAGAAAGATTCAAATGATAAAAAAGTACAACTTTTTTTTATATATTAATGCTTACCCATTCCCAAAGGAGCAGAAAACTGATATAGATGTACAACTTCTACACAGATTCATGGGTGTGTATGCTTGCTCATTGTAATGGTAAAACTACAAACAGAAGCCATGCTCTCCGGAATACTGCGTTACCCAGGTATGCATGGAGCCACTGTGGACTGAAACAAACAGGGGAGAGATGGAGGGGGGTAAAGTAAACTAGCTGCCAATGAGGACAGTAAAACAGAACACTGCTGGAATAATAATAATAATACACACAAAACGTATAAATACCCCAGTGATGTCCTGTGAGGATCCCCTCCCCCCCGCCAGTATCTACAAACAAAATGTCCACAGGAGTCCATTTTCTCCCTTCCTCCTCCTCCTACACCATAGTCTCTTTCCTCTTCCCTAGGGAACAGAGAGACCTCTTGTCCTTTATGGTTTTGTGTGGCAGGGGTGAAATAAGTGGCAATGTTGGTGATGAGGAGGAGGAGCCGGATGAGTGTGGTGAGGGGGTAGAGGCGGGGCTGGGGCTGTCGTTCCTGCAGGGTGAGCTGTGGGGGGATACAGATGTCAGAGGGCAGTTCTCGTCAGCCCCCTCCATGTGGATGACGGCGGAGAGGGAAGAGGAGCGGCGTTGCAGGAGGCGCGCATCGGCCCCCGCGGCAGCGGGGAGGGGTGAGGCGGGCTGGGCGGCGGGAAGGTGGGGCCCGTGGACGGAGATGGCGCTGCGGAGGCAGTTGAGCCACTGCTGCTTGTGGAAGATGTCATTGACCTGCAGTGTGTGGGACTGGCCCTGGGCTGGGTCCTGGAAACGCACACGGAAAATGTTCTTGGCTGGGAAAGGAGACAGAGAATGAACACAGTCAAAAAACTTCTAGAAACATCAACCCCCAATCACCCAACAGGAGCGTGAATTCAGTTAAATGAATGATTCAGTTATTCAGTTTAATGTATTTTTATGAAACAGGACTTGAAGAGGGGGTGTTTGGGCGTTACCTTTGTCGGCGTTGCTGAACGCCCCTCGGAACGAGCCACCCATCCTCACATCTCCGTCCTGAAGGTCCTCCAGAACCAGGTCCTGCACCGGGATGGGCTGCCGGTACACCTGGAAGCAGTGGCGCTCATTGCGTGTGACGGGCCGTGTGAGGACCAGGAGCTGGGTGAACAGGAACACGTGCAGCTTCTGGAAGGAGAGAAATATATAAACGGTTAAAAACAACCGCAGCGCTGAAACTAGTTTAATCTCAGGAATAGCTACTTGCATTCTTAACAGACTTAAGATTGTCATTGTAGCGGATTCCCGTGCGGTTGGGTCTTAGTTTTTGAGTAAATGAGAACTTGAGTGTGTTGAAAAAAAGGCATTGGCTGACTGACAGTAAACAACTTGGGGCTACTATGGAGTCTGAGGATGCGCACGTGTGTGTGTGTTAGACCGCTCACCGTTCCGCTCTTGTTGCGCAGCTCGCCGTGACACAGCAGGCTCTTGCACTGATCGATGCGTGGGTCCCTCTGCCTCTCGTCCAGGTACTCTATCTTGTCGATGTAATACTGGCACTCCGACTCGCCCTTCTTGGTGTTGATGTCAGACAGCACGCCCTGGATGACGGAGATCTGGACACGTACAACAAAAACAAGGTTATAGGAATGGCTGTTAAAATACCTGAGGTGTGTGTGTGTGGATGAGCTAGTGTGTGTGGATGAGCGAGCGTGTGAGTGGATGAGCGAGTGTGTGGATGAGGGAGTGTGTGTGGATGAGCGAGCGGGTGTGTGCCTCTCTCGTGGTCGTACCGCTTCTTCCAGGCTGGCTGTGTCGGGGTGTTCGGGTTGAGTGTGTCGCAGGATCTCTCGCAGGAGAAGGGGGTACTTGACAAGGCGAGAGCGGGGGATGTCCAGGAAGCTCCACAGGTCCAGCTTCCTGCTGAAGGGAGACTCCAGGCAGCGCTGCAGGAAGTCCTGTACACGGGCATCCTGCTTCTTCTGGTCCAGTAGGGCCTTGGCTGCTAGCTGGTTGCTGCAGTAGTCCCTGTAGGCATTCAGCCTCGGCAACTTGAAAACCAAAAACAACTAAAATGGTTAACAAAAAACAACAACAATACTACTGGACACAGGGAGAGGCTTTAGGAGATCTGCTTTATGGCACCTACCCAGTTGAGGACGATCTGCCCTATCTGGCCCACGGTGCCGTCCAGGCCTGTGGCCTTAGCAAGCTGGGCCAGCAGATCCTCGTGGAGGGGGATGTAGGCGTCGAGGTCCCCAAACAGGTGGCCGAGTTCTACCTCGGACATGATGGACAGCTTCAGCATAGGGTCATGGTACGCCTGGGGGGGGGATGATGATCACAGAGGTAAGTTGAGGGTTTTTCTCGTTGTTTACGAGGAGGATGAGGGGGAGAAGGCCGAGTGCAGCTCAGCGGGGAAGGGTGAGGGGGTAGAGGAGAGAAAAAGAGTACGAACCTTGCGTGCTAGCTGGAGGTCTTCGATAAGGTCCTGTTCTCCTCGAGACAGCTCAAATATGGCCTGGGGAGAAGGGAGGGGGGTTGAAAGGCATATTTAAAAACAGGACATATATTTCTAACATCCAGTGTATAATTAAACTAATTGAATGCGTCCGAACTGACACAGCTCAACCTCCGAATCTCTTTCTCCCTCTATCCTTCTGTGCTCTCTCATACTGGGTCCAGTGTTGGGTTTCTGTCAGTTGGTTGAGATGTCTGCTGGAGTGTGGGGGGTGGTTGTTAGTGTGTCAGACCTTACTGGTCCATGTTAGCTCACACTGTCTGGACACGTTGGGGCAGAATGGGTCATGAAGGCTTTTTAACCCCTCTTAGGTTCCTGGGTACAAATACTGAGGCTGGGTGTAAAACAAACAGATGAAGAGAAACGAGAGAGAGAGAGAAGGGAAGGGCGGAGAACTAACAAGAGCTGGAGGCAATAAATCCTTCTGGTGTTTGAAAACCTCTCGCTAGCTAGGACATGATGAATGTGTCTAACTTTGAAACCCATTAAAGACAATTGTTTGCTTATCTTTACCCCCCGAGCTGGACTTTCTTAACACTCTCTACACTTGCAGGACCGAGACAAAGTAAACGGCGCGTTAGACTGAAAGTCGTGGTGAACCTCACCTCCTGTCTTTTGATCTCCTTGGTGGAGAAGGTTCCCTTCTGGTGGACGTCCAGGGTCTCAGACCAGAGGGTGCTGTTCCTCCTCTTGGGAGGAGTGGGTGCCACCGCAGCCTTGCAGCACGCCTTCTGGGGTCCGCCCGGTGACTTGCCATCGCCCCGGAAGGAGATGAACTGCGCATGGTCCCCAAATAAAATGGGGGGAAAAAAGACACAAAAAAGGGAAGGGATGATTTGTTAACGTTTACGCTTAGTGGGTGGTTGAGTAGCTTCTCAAATGGGGATGTGTGTGGGTGGAGGCTAGTGAAGGGAGAGG